>NW_017731804.1:678218-699954 GCF_001890085.2 Hipposideros armiger | reverse complement strand
GAGGGCAGTGTCACTGGCCCTCATATGTGGGATCCGAACCGGGGCCCTCTGGCATCCCAAGCGAGTTCTTAACCATCGCGCCACTCGGCCGGCCTAAAACCTTTTTTTATTTACTTTTTTTGAAGCAAAATGTTCAAATAGAAAAGTGAGTACAATGTATATAGCCCAGTGGATTTTCACAGTCAATACCCCTATGGACCCAATGTAATTTTAAAAAATTAAATGATCTTTAAAATACCTCCGCCCACCCCCCCACACACACACATACACCTATACACAAATGGAAACCACCAAGTCTTAAATGTGCAAAACCTGGCTCTGTCCTAAAAGTATATCCTAAAATTTAGGATATGCTCACAGTGCTCCAGTGATCTTTCTGTACTATTCTGATTTAAGGCATTAAGGCATTTTCTCTGTCCTAGTCCAAGTTCAAAATGGAGGTAAGTTTCATTGCTAAGTAGAGTGAGGCATCATATCAACAAGCATGGTTTTTCTGTGATAGCTTTCTAACTTTGAAGTAGAGAAATAAATTTGGTGATTCACCTTGAGCCCAACACACAAAACGGTTGGTTTAACTTCGGTTAAAACTTTAAAAAAAAATTCTTTTTCAAGATTTGTGAATATATAGAAAGCTAAAAATACATCGATCAATTCCTCTCTTCAGTATTTTGTTAGGTTCTATCTAGGCTGATCTTTTAATTTTGATATGACTCAGCCACAGTCATTAATCAATAGTTTTTGAATTCGTAGCTAAGCAGAAAAAATGTTTAGTGTTTTTACATGTAGAACTGATAGCTCCCATTACAAGAGTGCACTGAATATGGTATAAGCCAGACGTGGTTCTGGGTGCTGGACATGGAGCAGAAACAGACATAGCTTCCTAGAGCTTAGGATCTGGTGGATGGTCAAGGCCGGGAGACTGACAATGACAGTTGGTTATGCCACATGCAGGACAGGTCGCAGGGGGAGCACACAGGACGCCCACCTAATTCAGAGGTCATGGAAAGTTTCCCCAAGGGAGATCGGAAGCTGCAGCTCCCTATCTCTTTCTGTACATTTTCAGCAGGTCACCTGTGATATTCCCAGGGACTCCAGTCAAAGGGAAGGGGTGGGGGAAAGAAAAGAAGGCTTGTTCTTGGTCCCAGTCTAGAGGTTCTTCAGATGTTTGAACCCGTGCCAAGGGAAGTCTGAACAACACGGGAACCTGAGGAAGGTGAGCAAGGGAACCGCACAGCTCAAGTTTGCTTCAACAAACTTGAAGCCTGGTCAACAGCTTCCCTAACTGGGTTCTGGGAATAGGCGGGATCGCAGGACGGACTGATCAAGTGTTACCTGTTCTTTCACTTTAAGAGTCTGCCTGCTTGGGAGTTTAGAGTTTCCAGGGTAAAGAGCTACTCAGTTGGGTGGGATTTGCCTCCTCACTTTAATTCCCCCCAGATTATAAATATCACAAGGCCAACATCTGTCTGCATTATTCCCTCCCCTGCCCAGGCCCAAGGTTTCCAGAACAGCAGACAGCCAATATTGGAAGGAATATATGGGGCCATCTAATTCCAAATGGAGAAGGATATATATGTGGGTAAATAGTAATACCCCTTTCTGGATGGAATCCAGTTATAGAAGTAGGTAGGTGGTCACCAGAGTGCCAGGTCCAGTCTGGAAACAGCTGTAGTCATACTGACCACAGTGATGATGACAATGGCACTTTCTACTGATACACTAACGCCTCTTTAAGTAGGCATTCCATTTGTGACTGTCCTAATTATCTGTTGAACTTGAAGATGCGATAAACTGCTTACTAGACATACTTAACTATTTGTGGTACAGGCACACCTCAGAGATATTGTGGGGTTGGTCCAGACACCGCAGTAAAGCGAGTCGCGGCCTGTTTGCTGGTGGAGTGTCTTGCCTCCAATTTGTAAGAAACGCATCTGTGCAGTGCATTAAAGAGCAGGATGCCGGTAATTTAGTCAAGGTGATTTGGAATGTATACATTTAAGCGTAGGCTAAGCAGATCATTAACATACATAAATAAATGTTTACTAATTTTTAGAACTTTCAAATGTCATTTTAAGACTTGAGTTTAGGTTTTATTTATCTGTTTCATCAAGTATTTACAAAAATCTCTAAAGAAATGAATTTTTCCTTGTGTCAGTGTATATACTTGGAATCTCAGCTCACCTTCAGACCTTTTTAATTGAGGTATATTTGTGGATAATCCAATCTCTTATTTGTGAATAAGACTTTTGATTCATTGAAGTGGTCTTCCCCCCAAATTTAATTTTGTAGCATTCTTGGTTACTCATACTTACATATTTGGCTCTTTCCTAGGTAAGTGGAGGTATACTTCGAATTTTTCCAGAAGGCAAAGCCCAGTTTGCTGACATTGAACCCAAATTTGATAGACTGCTGTTTTTCTGGTCTGACCGTCGCAACCCTCATGAAGTACAACCAGCATATGCTACAAGGTAGTATTCCTTTTAAGACACAATTGGTAAAAGGTATGGTAGGACAGAGGGGACAGATAGGATAAACTTGCAAGTTTTCTAATGAGTATCTAGCTATTCTTCAGTTACCTTTATCATAATGCTTAGTTCCAACTTTTAACTTGAGTGATTTTGTAAGATTTATTACCAGTTATTACCAAGTGTGACTTTCTTTGCACAGCCACTCTTTGTTTGGGGTAAGAAATGGAAGTACAGGCCCTCTCCTCTTGCCAACCTGCCTCCTTGTTTAGTGCATCTCTTAACTACTGTCCATTCTATGATTTTGTGAGAGTACAGTTGACCCTTGACCAGTGTGGGGGTCACGGGCACTGAGCCTTTGCACAGCCAAACCCGAGGCTAACTTCTGACTCCCCAAAAGCTTACCTACTAAGTAGACCAGAAGCCGTACCAATGACAGAGTCAATTAACACATCTTTTGTTTGTAATATGTATTTATACTATATTCTTACAATAAAGTCAGCTAGAGAAAAAAATATTAAGAAAATCATAAGGGAGAGAAAATACATTTATGGTAGTTATTGAGAAAAATTTGCATATAAGTGGACCCACTCACTTCAAACCTGTGTTGTTCAAGGGTCAGCTGTATTCACCTGGAATAGAAAGTTTAGATAGAGAAGGAAAAGGGCAGCTTTTTAAAAGGTGGTAAGGGGAAGAAAGGAGAAGGATGATGTAGAAAAATGATACAGAATAGAAGACTAAGAGGTAACCAGAGAGTGAGTAGAAGTGAAGAGAAAAAAGAATGGAGGAAAGAAAAGAAGAAAAAAAGTTGCCATGTGTTGGAATTAATGTTAGAAAAGTAACCCTTTAGTTTTAGTAATAAGCATCTCTTTTTCTACATTATACCCTTTTTCTACAAGGTTAATATTCTAAACCTATTATGTTTAATGTAGTCTTTAAAATATTTTTTACCATTTACCATGACTCAATTAAAATGTTAAGACTGTTAAAATGGAAGATGTTGTAGACATTGTTATAAAAATAAATATTTGTAGAAAAAGAGCACTATTTTTTAAATACCTATTTTTCATTATAGACAGGACTTGGAATATTATGATAGTGAATTACTAGCATGCAATTGCTTAGATCTTGTGAGAAGAGGCATACCCCCCAGACACACTGGGACAAGAGTTGGCTTTTTATTATGTTAAGAGGCCAGCCTTTGATGAAGTTCAAGAGCTAAAGACTTTGTTGTCTGTCGTCTCTTCCTTTTTTCTTGCTTCTTTCTGAGCCATGTTGCTGCCAGCCCTAATCACATAAGTGAGGATGCAAGCTGAGCCGTCTGGGGCTAGAGATCACAGGAAGCCGAGAACGGAGACCGGGGGTCCTGGCACGTCCCACCATGTGCCAGCCTCAGTCTCCGTCTCTCCTCCTCGCACCCCAGGGCCCATCTCTGCCGCGCTTCTTTTTTAGAATCTTTTCTGACCTACACACCACTTCTGAGACCTTGTATATGAAATCTTGAGTATGGTATGCTTGTATCCTTTGTAGATAAAGAGGTAACCAACGCTTTTAAGTAGTAAATGCACAGTGTTAATGGAGGATAAACACTAGAGGAGTTCGGAGGAGGGAGAAAGTGGTATTGGAATAGTTGGGTCAGGTGTCACAGGGAAGCTAGCTCAGCTGGACCTAGATTGACGAGAAGCAAGGAGTGTGGTGATGTCCGTAAAGCCTTGGGAGAACGGGGCCCGCCTGTCCCAGGTCAGCTCCTGAAGTAGATCAGTGGGGAGATAAGAGGGAAAAACAGAAGGACACGTGGTAATTTACACTTGTTTTCTGGTAAGGCCTTAGGGCTCAGGGGAGGTGACCCAGATATGTAGAACTCTGGTTACTAAGTAAAAGTTTGGGGCATGGGCAGAAGAGATATAACATTATATATCTGTGCACCTTTCCTGTTAACACGCCACCTGGAAAAATAGAAGAATCCAGATGGTGAGAAAGGGGCCGGAGCTCTAGAAAGAGCAGAATCCTGAAGTCAGGATGCTGGACTGTGACCTCAGCTCTGTCACTCACCAGCTAGGTGGTCTGTGGGCCTCGGTTTCTCCAGTTGTGCAACCCCTCCCCCCAATTCTGACTCTACTCTGCCTTTGACTCTTCAAGTATTTTACATGAGTTGGTGCTGTCACGCCACTGGCTCTTCATGTGATCAGTGTTGTTTTTCCCCTAGTGAACACTGGCTAGAACCGGCAAGATGCTCTAACCTCTGTGCCCTGCTAAAGAATGGACGGGAATGGACAATTTGTAGCTTTCATTTCCTGTAGTGTGTGCACTTTCCCCACTATTGGTACCAAAAGGTGTAACCGTGTGCTTTAAGTATTTAATAAGCCAGAGAGTCCTCATTTGTGGAATGAGATATTCCAGATAAATAAAATTTTCAGAAAAATGCAGTTTAGCTAAACTGTATGTCAAAACATAGTATAATTATTTTGATAAAAATCCAAAAATAATTTTTAACATAATTTAAATTTTTCTTGATGACTCAAGGTTATAAACTTGTAAACAACCATCATGATTCTTTGCTGTGATATAATGCTATCCTCCGAAGCTGAGACTGTTAGTGCTTCCTGTCACTAAAGAGCCCCAGGCCTGGGTCCCTGTCTCTCTTCTCTTCTTTTAGAAGTTATGCTGCTGATAGTGTGCTTTTTCTGTAACAGCCATTCTTTTTCCTTCTTAGTGTCTGTTTCTGATCTGCTATGGGCTTGCAAAACAGGTAATCAAGTAGGTTACGTAGGTATTAAGAAAGTCATAGAAACACCAACTCTGCGACACCAGTTGTAGCTGCTTCTGGTTCCGTTCTACTCCTGAGCACTGAGGTTACTGGCTGAGCGGGTTGTTACGGGGCGTTCAGCCTCTGCTAACATTCCGACTGAGACATTATTTTGACATTACACTTTTGATAGACCATTGCAACAGCATACCACGTTTTTCCCCCAGTGTGATCATTCTTACCCTATTCTAAATTTTCTTTTAGGTACGCAATAACTGTTTGGTATTTTGATGCAGATGAGAGAGCACGAGCTAAAGTAAAATACCTAACAGGTAAACGTTCGGGGCCACGGTACACTGGAAGGCAGCGTCGCAGCCAGGCGCCGAGCCGTGAGGCTCACTCCTTGCTTTTGTCAGGTTCCTTCACCCCCCCGTTTAACAGAGGACTTCTCTTAAGGCATCTTCATTGTTGTCTTGACCCAACAAAGTTGTCCAAAGATTAGGAAAGTCTGAGAAAATTATTCAGAGACAAGTTGAGTTTTCTTTCCTGTAATTATCCTTTCCAAGCACAGGCTGCTGATCGTGGTAACCGCCATCTGGCTTCCTCTCATCCCCCTGAGAAGGAAGTTAATAGCTTTTCCTTTTTAAACGTACATGCTCTAAAGAATAGCCAGGTCTCCCACGTTGAATGTGGACAGAAAAAAATTGATACAAAAGAGATGAGATGCCAAAATGAGTAAATGAGACAGGCCTGTAAAGGCCGTGTGTGCCAGCGGCATCTATGCAGAGGGCAGCGCACTTGCCCTACACCTGGGTCAGACCCTTCAGTGTGCAGCCCGGCCGCGCCCCTCCCCTCCCCACTGGGACTGTCTCCTAGAGCCGTGGGCTTAGTGTCTCCATCTGGTGGACACTTAACCGTCTTTTTAACCTGCCTTATAGTTCCACAAATGCTCAGTGTTCACATCACTGATTAGCTAGCTCCACTTTCAAGAGCCCTGATAGTCTCACATCAGCATTTTATAAAACTATAAAAACTGGATGTTCATATATTTTCTGTGTATTTTTAAAGTCATCTGTATCAGAAGCTTCGTAGTGTGCTTTTAGTGACCCTGAACACACTACTGTTTTATAGCAATTCCAATTGTTTTTCAAATAAAAAGGCATTCGTTATGTCTGTGCAGAGAGTGGGTTTTCCCTTCGAAGGTTTCCTAGTGCAGAATGACACGCCGTCCTCACAGCGCCAAGGCGGCCTGTGGAGGCGCAGGTGGGCTAGTTTCCAGACCGTGGACCTTTGCGAGTTGAACCCTTATGCTACCTACTGTTAGGGACTCAGTGGGAAGCAGTGAAAGCTCTCTGTTGCTTAATGAATGAATGAATGTTTTGTTGTTTTTTTTCTTTTACCTTGCAGGTGAAAAAGGTGTGAGGGTTGAACTAAATAAACCTTCTGATTCAATCAGTAAAGACGTCTTATAGAGACTTTGATCCAGCAATACCCCTACAATTCACCTACAATAATTGTTGATGCTGTTTGTTAACTTGTGACTACAAATAAATGGGATAAAGAAAAATAGACAAACAGTGGCATTTTAATAAGGAAACAGAAACACCTTTTTGTGTTGCACCAGAAAGAAGATTTTGACTGTATGGCTTTGTGCTGCATGGCTGACTCCAGACCCCTGATTGCTTATGGGAAGAATATAAGCTATCAACTGAAAAATGGTATTTACATCTGGACATGAAGAAAGTGCCCTAGGTAGAATGTTTTTCACTCTTATATTTTGCCAGATCTGTCATCTAGCCGAGTTCATTTCATCTCTCCCTTTTTTATACAGTCAAGTTTGAATTTGAAGTAATTTTTGTATGATCAGGTACAATTTATCAAAACTGAATTAAGAAAAATTACAGTATTATTCCCCCAAATAGCACCAATCTATTTTTGTAAACCTCTTCGTACTATTAAATCTTGCCCTAAAAGACCTCTTCTAACGATTGTTGCCAGTGACTGATGATTAATTTTCTTTTTACTTAAAATAAGGAGCACTTTAATTACCAACTGAAAAATCAGACTGTTTTGTAGTCGTGTCTTACACAAATTTGAACTCTTGTTAAAGATTGCTGCTGTTGCTTTTTTTGACATTGTTAGTAATGAAACATAACAGTAAAACCATCACCATTTACTACCAATAACTTTTAATACATGTTTTATAAGAAAAAAATACAGAGTAAGAAGGTTTTTATCTTTTAAGTTAAATTTTTTAAAAACCACAGTGACTGGCACTAAATGAACTTGAGGTTCTCCCCAGCGTCAAGTTCCCGCGATAAAGGGCTTTCTCGAGCGTTCAGGTGCACGCTATAGATGTAGAAGACAATGTCCCATCCCTAAGACTTTTCCTTTTGCTTCCTGTCAAGTTCATGGCACTTCCAATTTTGCTGTAATGTTTTCCTCCTCGTGGGACCCATGTGACCTGCAGGCCAGAACCTTGTTTCTATTGGATAGCCTGGAGGGCACCTGCGTGTCCAGACGGACCTGTGTGTCCAAACGTACTGTTAGTGACCCCCAGACCGCGGCGGAGGCGTTGCCCACGCGATGCGGGCCTCTGTCATACTGAAAGGTGTATGTTTGGCTTACAAAACAGACAAAGCAAAAAATAAGATAATTTTATTTTTATGTTTTATGAGTTGTTTTTTTTTACTTCTGAGAAAAAGAGGGAATATTACAAAATCACACCAGGCCTCCCAGACTTCCGTTATCTTATGTATGAATTGGGACGGGTGTCGTAAGCTCCAGTCCCCTGGCAAAGTGAAAGGGCGGGTTGGTGTCCTGCGTGCACTGTGGGTGTAAGACCTTGCTCGCTGCACTTTCTATCTCTGTCCTTGGTCTTTGCCAAAATAATGTGAGTGTACAGAAATACTTCTGTATATTTCACCTTAACGACACTTTCAGCATTTGTATAGTTTGTATTCAATTAGAGACCTTTTCTATGGAAAGCTCAGTAATTTTTATTAAAAGATTGCTATTGTTCATGTAAAACATGAAAAAAATTGTTTCGTGAAACTGACAGAGTGACTTAGGGTGGGATGAAATAGCATTGTCATCTCACTTAGGAGAACTTGCAGGAGAAAAATTAGTTGATTGTTTTCCTCGCCCGTGTTCGGTTCTGTCCCGCCTCCTGTCCTCGTCCCAGAGAACACAGCAGAACACCTCTACAATAAGTGCCTCTGCTGGCCTGACTAGGAGTGCGAGCTGCCCTTGCCCTCTGTCTGCAGTGCGCAGTGCTGCGCTCGCCACACTCAGAAGCGCTGTCACTTTCAAGTCTAGTAGAAATTGTATCGTGTTGATAGGAGATTTGTCTGATGGTCAGGTCAGGGTGTACAGCCACAGCCTTGTAATCTGGGAGCCCCGTGTCACTCAGGTGTGCGTCTCTGCAGCTGTGTGAAGTGTCAGACTGCTCTCTGGGGGTTGTGCAGCCCCACAGGTCTCATGTTCTGTATTTTTTGGAAAAGTTTATATAATCCCTTGGAGATCATTGTGAAAGGATCAAGAAATGAGGATAGCCATTTCTTTAATATCCGTTTAAAATCTGTTAATTTCATGTTAGTGGGACCGTTAACTTGTCACCAAGCAGGACTCTATTTAAAACAAAATTTAAAATTATTTGTGGCCGATATGTGTTTAATCCTAAAGGTAAAGCTTCTAATGCTGTTTTTATTCAACACATTAACCAGCTGTAAAACACAGACCTCTATCAACAGCAGGCAAAGAATTTCAGGATTCATAAACAGACATAAGGTCATGTCATTTGAAAAGCAGTGTTTCATTATGAAAGAGCTCTCAAGTTGCTTGTAAAGCTAATCTAATTAAAACGATGTATAAATGTTCTTGAAAAAATGATGGTGGTTATTTCCAGCTGTCTTTTTTTGTTTTTTAATCCTTTATCGTATCCTGACTTTCTTAATGGGCCCTTCCATCAGATAATGTGCTTTTCTCTCACACATCCCTGGCTTAGTCCAGGATGGTTGGTATTACTTTTCATAAATGATAACAAGGGAAAGAGAGAACAGTAACCACAGGAGTCCGGCCACGCTCGAGACATCCTGGGGATGACTGGACTGCCCCTGGGGTCCAGGAGCTCTGAGTTAGCGTTCTCACCATTTGCATTGTGTCCCTTTTCCAAGGAGTTTAAAAACTGCTCAACACTGGTGCTGTTGCGCATGTCTGTATCACCCAATGGCTGCAAAAAGGAAGGGGCATTAGACATTTATCTCGGTTGTCACAGGTGTCCTACTGTGTACACAGAAAGTTTAATTTGTGTGGTTATAGACTAAACTATGTAAGAGCTCTTATAATGTGAGATCAAATGTACATGTTTGTTCATCTCTTATTTAAATATTTTTTTCATAGTGTGGTGGTTTTGTTATTTTCCAGCCTATCTTAGGGCATTTGGAAAACTGTACTGAAATATAGCTGGGTGAATTGAAGGAGAGGGCAAACAAGTTAGAGATGAAGACTAATTAAATTAAGTAGTGTAGTAAAAAGCGCACAGAATTGACAGATCTGTTTAGTTCTGGCTCAGCTACCTCATTGTGTAACCTTCGCAGCCTTTTTCATCTGAAAAGAAGCACAGTGGCTCCAGACTTAAAAGTTAGTTGTGTGAGACCGGAATGAAGTACAGGTTTCCCAAGATGCACCTGGTCCAGGAATGAGCGGTGCCGGCCATGGAGCGCCCTGCCCCGATGCATGTTTGTACCACACCACATATTCAATAATATAATTGTTCATCGCCTTGTTTTCAGTTGTTTGTAAACATTCAGAAGTGAATACCCATTGTATTACTTCAAGGACAGCTTTCTGGACATCTGAGGTCAGGGATTTGGTTTTAATGCGGGTTCTTTTCTTGATCACCAGTGAATAAATTTCACCTGAAATATGCAGTACTCAAGGACATACCATTGGAGCGATGATAGGTATAAAGGGCATGGCTTTACGAGCTGGAAAGACTTTCATAAGAAGTAAACACTTAAATCTAAGCCATGCACCAGGCAGGAGAGCCTACACAGCTGCAGGCAGCTGAAGCTTCCATTGAATGGGTGATATTTTAACTGACCAAGGTGGCCTAAAGGTTATTGGATTAGGTCTCCTTTTCATTGAGATTGACTTTTTTTGCCAAAATTACTATATTTCTATGGTGTTCTATAAAACACCTTTACACTTTTTCTCAGAACACACAGAGTAGGCAGAGCAAACGTTACCCTCATTTATAATTGAACCTGAATCAGAGAAACAGCTTGTTCACATTCGTGCTGGAGAGTTCGGGAGCCAGGACTTGAACACAGGCTTTCCTTAATTTTGTTAAGTCACAGTTAGACGTGCACGTGGGGCAGTCATTGACTTCTGTAGGCTTGTTAGGGAAAGAGCTCCTCACCTGCCTCCCCCTGGGAACAAATTTTAACCCTTGTGATTCTTTGGGTAGTTCCCCAGTTAGTTGTAAATAACGTATCGTATTTCCCCATGTATAAGACGCACTCCTTTTCAAAAAATTTGGGGTCTAAAAACTGGGTGGTTGTATGAGCACAAAAAAAGCGGGAAGTACAAGTAAAAAAATCTACAGCCACTGTATGAGACGCACCCAATTTTTAGACCCCAAATTTTTTCAAAACAGGGTGCATCTTATACATGGGGAAATACGGTCATTACATCGCTACATCTTGGTTTTTCAGTGTTCGACATGATTTCAAACTTTCCAACACGGGAGATGAGATCATCGGTCTTTCTCCAGCCCTCCTTCACCATCCCTGCCATACACAGGCATATTGCACACCCCCGATCCTCCTTACATACCATCCTGTAACTTAAATCAGTTTCATAGTTAGACTATTTGTGCAGTTCAAGCCTGGAACAAGAGTAAACCATGGTGACTTTCCTCCCACAATTTGCTTTTTCCTTAGTGTCTTGATGTTTCATTTTTTTCCCTGTGGCTTCTAACCCTTTGTGCCGGCTGCACAGCTGTCTTCCTTAGACCCCCTCTCTCCATTGTTCTGGAGAGCCCTTCACCACTCTGCTGGATCTTGTTTCCTGGACCCCGTTCTTCCGCTTTCTTGGTTTACTTCCTCAGTCTGATGGGGCATGTCCTTCAATGCTTCCTGTGGAAGAGTGTGGGTGGCAAATTTTCTGAGACCAATGTCTTTGTCTCACCCTTACATTTAATTGGTAATTTGCCTGAGCTTAGAATTCTGATTTGGAAATGATTTTCCTTCAGAATCATGAAGGCATTTCCTCACTGGTTCTGGGCCCCGGTGTGGGTGCTGAGAAATCGGAAGCCTTTCTTTCCTGTTCCTAATTCTCTCAGGAAGCTCATGGGGTTCTTCTCTGGCCCGGGCTCTGTAGTTTTAATGGGCTCTAGTGTGTGCCTGTTCTCACAGCCAGTGTGCCAGGCGTGCCAACTGTCTGTGCCCTACACGTGGGGACATTTTCTTAAATTATCATATTCATTATTTCTCCCCTCCATTCTCTGCTCTTTCTGGAACTACTGTTGTCCAGATGGTGCATGCGCTGGTGGGAGCCACTGCTCCTAGTTGCTGTGTCTGCCAGGTCTCCATGGCAGAGACCTGTTTTCCATTCTCCCAGCAAGGGTTTCATGCCTGCTTTCAGGTTTTTCATTTTCAAGAGCCCTATTTTTGTTCTCCCATTTTTTTTAAAATATATAACCTGTTCCATTTAATGGATACAGTATTGAACCTTTTTTCTGTTTAATTTTTGTCTTTCATGTTAGAAGTTTTCCTCACATGTCTGCTAGTTCTTACTCGTGTGTTCATATTTAAGGGGAGGTACTTGGGGTCTGCTTTTCCAATAAATATTGGCGGCTGCCTAAATTTAATCTCTCATAATCTTCGCAACACCAGACAGACAAGGGGAACAGTCACCTGTCACCCGCACCTGCAGCGTATCTCTGATACCCAGAATAGTTCAGTGTGTCTGAAAGCAGAGCCAGCATCAGAACTCATGGAAACTGGGGGGGGGGGGGGGGTAATGGGGTCTGAGCGGCGGCAGTACATGGGGAAGGCAGGGACCCCAGCACGAGTGACGGAAACACTGGTAAATCGGACACCAGTGTGTCCAAGCCCTGGCCACCTGGGCATCAGAAGAGAAAAGGAACTTTGAAAGTTCCCAAGATTGCAGGTAGCCCTTTGGGGAAGGTGCCACTTCTGGGAGAGGGGGAGCTGTCTCATTGGGGCTTGATGGTAAAGCGAAGGAAGGAAGGAAGCAGGGGTCTTACAGGAAAACCTTCCAGACTCAGCAGGGACTCCAGCCCCTCCCACCTCACAAAGGCAAGTGTCTCTGAGACACTGCATTCCACTGTGTAACAGAAGAGAGCACTGAGTCAGAAACCCCAGAAGCCACACATGCCGCCGTCCCCTCCTCCACAGAACCAACTATGTGCAAGTGAAAGAAAATGACACCTTTCAAATGAGCAGAAAAAGGAAGACAACGTCTATAAACACTAGGCTGGGAAGAAAACAGTCAATTACAGCTCAGGAATATTCTCTCTTTTACCATAAGGCAGAAGAGAACGGGAACAGACCCAGTCTGAATTAATATCCCTAAATGGGACTTTGCAGAAATAACAATGAACACCTGAAAACATAAATTCAAAATTGCAGAACAAAAAAATGGACCGGGGGCAGGGGTGGGGGAGGGGGGACTGTTAGGAAGCTGTGAAATAAGAGTAAATGTAACTTGGCAAGGAAATTGAAAAAGACAAAATTATCTCAGATTAAATTATAAGGTGCCCAAGGGAGAATAGGAGAATAGCTGCAACTGAAAAATATAATGAAGGGCATTGAGAAAAGGTAGGAAAGCAGCCAAGAGTTCACAAGTTAGAATGGACAGACGCATGCATTCTGGTATGCTGACACAATGAAATGCCACACGGCAATGAACAATTAACAAACAATACAGTGACAACGTCATGTTGAGCTGCACTCCATCCTGTGGAGCCTGTGGTCGTGGCCATTTGAATATCTAGTGTTAAGACTGCAACTGAACAATAAGTGGGTGCATCTTTATAGACAAATCCCTGGAAACCATTTATATGTGTGTACACACACATTTATCTATTGAATTATTTTAAATGTACACAAATATATAAAAGAATCCTGTGAGGAAACAACAAATGCCCTCCCAGTTTCTTTGATGCAGATTTTCGTCTACTGTTGTTGGCCTTGGAACAACACAAGGGTTAGGAACCCGGACCCATGTTGCCTCCCTCCTGCACCCCCACCCAGCACAGTCAAAAATGACAGGTAACTTTGGACTCGCCCCAAACTTTACTACGAATAGCCTGTTGACCGGAAGCCTTAACCAGTAACAAGCAATTAACACGTATCTTGTATGTTATATGTATTATATACTGTATTCTTACAATAAAGTAAAAGGAAACATTAAGAAAATCATAAAGAAAATGTGATTTGTGGTTTTATTGAAAAAAAATCCACATATAAGTGGACCTGTGCTGTTCAAACCTGCATTGTTTGAGGGTCAGCTGTATTTAGTTTGCAAGTAACGCTTATAACCTGGAATGATTTGCATGTTAAGAGTGATCTACACAAACTTTGATTCTTCAGAGAAGCATGAAGACAGTGTTCATTAGGGTGTTTTTACAAAAGCAGATAACACGAACTTGAGAAATGCCTAATTGTTCCCTTCCCTTGGCACCAAGAATCTAAGGCTCCTGTTCTGCTAGCCTCTGATATAGAGGGCAGAGGAAGCTTCCAGACTAACCTAGAAGATACAGAGCTGCGTTAGACATACTGAAAGGAAGAGCACTGTAATTTCAGAAATAGTGGAAAAGCGTAGGTCTTGCCTTGTCTGGAAGACTTCCTGCTGGGAATTACCAGGTTTTGCTATATGTGGGTACTGGTTTCTTTCTTGCATAAGACCTTAGTGTTCAGAGTGAAAGGTGAAATAAATGCAAGCAGGGAGATGAAGGTGCCCTGTACATCGATCCTTGTTTTAACAAGCACACGCCGGCCTGGTGGGTTTCCTCTCACAGGACTCGGGATCATAGCCGATCCTTTCCTTTCTATGAATCAGAACTGGCAATTACTGCCACAGCCCTTGGCAAGTTTCTGTCTTGTCTATTCGGCTTTACCTTGCCTTCAGGTTTTTCAGAGAAATTTATCTTACCACGAGCGCCACCTGGTGTTCAGTGGACAAGAGGGTAACTTCTGGTAGGTTTAGCACCAGCCCTGAAGCAAGCAACAGCAGCTTGTTTCTGTATCACAATATTCTACATCATAAACTTGAATATGGTTCCAGAGCCACTTAAGAAGATGACTCCTTTATTTGTTATTTCAAAAGTTCTGTGACAAAGTATGTAATCACATAACATCTAATATTGTATTGGAATGTTAGAATAAAATCAAGCCTGAGCTAATCTCCACATGTTTCTGTTAATTTCAACCCTCTAGACAATTTAATTGGTAGTAATAATTGTGTATTTCACTCCATTTGGTGGAGTTGTTGTAATTAACAACAACTCCAACAAATTGCAAAAAAGGCAACGGTAGTCTCAAGGACAAAAATGGAGACAGAATAATAACAGGATGCCATTGCCTCTTGATCAAGATGAACAAACTCGGGGCCGGCCAGGTGGTGAGCTGGCTTGGGATGCCAGAGGGCCCCTGGTTCGGATCCCACATATGAGGGCCAGTGACACTGCCCTCTACAGCTAAGATGCTGAACAACAGCTCAACCTGGAGCTGGGCTGCCGTGAGTCGCCAGTAGCGGCGTAGGCTGCAGCCCCTACTGCAGTGGGTTGCCATGGGCTACCGTGTGTAGCCAGCAGCCAGCGTGAGTGGCCTGCAGCCGCCGTGAGCGGCGTCCATAAGCCAGTGACTGATCTGCCTTGCCCGGGAAGAGCGCAATGGTGGTGCCAGCTTGGGCCGGTGAAGCAACGTCCTCCACGGCTACACTGAGAAACAAAAGGACAGCAACTTGTCTGTTCCCCTTCCCCCAGTTCCCCAGCGCTGTTCCCATCCCCAACTCCCCAATAAAAATCTTTAAAAAAAAAAAGATGAACGAACTCCAATAAAGATGAACAAACTCCGAGAAAGAGAGCACAACTCTGTTCTCCCAGCCGCCCAGTGAGGTGAAGTATGTGCCCCAGCCAGGTTCACAGCTGGCACCACATTGGCAGAAACATACAGCAGCCGCTTGACACTACTTGACTTCAAAATCCAATCAGCTCTGAAAAAAATAGTGAGAGCTTTGGGAAAACAGGACGGTGTGAGGTTTTTGTCGTATTTTCCCACCCACCTTAGTTTAGAATTTCTAGTTAGGACACGTTTTTATAGTCTACAAAAGCAAGACTTCTAAATTTAGAGTTAGTTTTGCTAGATGATGTCTAACCTTGACTTTAAAATACAGAAATAAAGCCTACACCCCGCTTCCCAAAAATGGTGATAGCATTTATAAGCTGGCCCAGAATCACCAGCTGTTGTTAGAGTAGGAAATTTGCTTTAAAAGGGAAAAACATATACATACATCAACAGAACAGAAAACTATTTCTTTGATATAATAAATGACTATATGTAAATGATTAGATTTGGGACTAACAGAATTCTTACGGTGCAAGATTTTTCAAAACTTCAACACGGATTGAAGGCTTAATTCTAAATTTAACTTCAATTTTCTTGCCAGCTGACATATTTCCGTCATCACTTAACACTGGCCAACTCTTGATTTCGCACCTAAATATTTCTTAAGCCCCTCCTCTCTCTCCATCCCTGCCACTGCCTTTCTTCCTCCCAGCCACCCGCCCGAGAATCTATCCAAACACTCCTCGGATGTTCTTGACTGGCTTACAGACCTGGTCAGCCCCCGGTGCCTCACCCCACCTGAATCAAGTGTATTACTAATGACCACACAAAGTGAACAGTCTCTGCCCTCAGAATTCCGCTTAGCTTCATCCTGCCATTTTACCCCCGTTTGATACTCTGTTCATTTGGAACAGCTTAGTTCTCCCAATAGAACAGGGCAGTCTATTCTCATGCCCTTTCTGTGTTCCTTCTCTTTGCAAGGCCTTTCCCATCCTTTTCCATCAGAACTTGACTCACCCCAGAGCATCTCCCATGTTATCTCCTCCAAGAAACGTCCCCTGAAGCCTTGGGCTGAGCTGCTTGTCCTGTTCCCACAGCACTTAGCAGAAACCCATCCTAGTGGTTACTGTATTGAAATTAATCTTCTTTGTCTCCCACTGAGGCTGTACAGCTCCTGAGGACATGGACTGTCTCATTCATAGACCCAGAACCTTGTACAGTTTGGGCTCAAAAAAGGTTCAACTGCACATAGTTTGTTGATCTGAATTAGAGAAATTGCATATATTCAACATAAGACACATTTTAAGTCATTTATATTTATTAAATACTATTTTTCAACTTCATACTTATGAAATATTAAAACTTGTGAACATTCAACCAAACAGGCTAAAATGACAAGGATTGATAACAGTGCTAACAAATGAACAACTAAAACTGTCATACATTGCTGGTAGGAGCGTAAACGCAGTATTTACTAAGGCTACCCATAAACACACCCTGTGACCCGGCAATCCATTCCTGGGTATATGCCCAACAGAAAGGACAAGAAGGTTCTTGCAGCATTGTCCTTAATAGCCAGCCCCAACTGGGAATAATTCAAATGTCTATTAATTTTAGAACGGAAGTGTAAACTTTGGCAAATTCACAAATACTCCAGAACAATGAAAAGAAGCAACACATAACAAGATACTATTTTCTGAGGTTCAAAAACAAGCTAAGCTAACCTGGGGTGACAGATGAAAGTATCTTTTGGGGTGGTGGGTGCTGTGTTGCTGACATGTGCTCTGCCTCATCAGGGAAGCAGTCACACAGGACAACACCACACACTGCAGATCTCTGCACCTTATACGTCATGTGGCACCAAAGTTAAGAAAACTGTGAACTCAGTAAGATCCTGGGATATAGCAACATGTTAGAGGTATGGCCACAAGACAAAAAGTCAATGTATAAAGTATGGTCCCTTTGCAGTAACAAAAGAATTTTTAAAAAATATTGTTAAATGCACAAATGATATTTCTTTAATTATAATGGTTTCAACTTTGGCTTAGGTTCCTACTAGTGTTCCTAGATAATGTTCCTGTGAGGTAAACCAGGCAACTCTGTTGTTATGTAGACCAGTTACTTCGCACCAAGTTTTAGCCACTCATTTTGCTAAATTTTGAGAAAATAGCTAAACTCTGGTCTACAGAATTATAGTGGTTATGTTACTAGTAATATTGCAGAAGACATTTGTTTTACTCTACTCTTTATCTACTTTAACCTAAAATCTGCCACCAAAGTGAAACAGAAAATTCTTTAAAATATATAAAATGTATTTCCTGTTAAGATTTTGGGGAACAAACTTAAAAATTTTTTTAAATACCTGAGAACCCTAAAACAGCTATATACTTTGTACTCTAGATATTTTTGGTTAATGTGCCTCA
The DNA here is from genome assembly GCF_001890085.2 of Hipposideros armiger. Taxonomy (NCBI): domain Eukaryota; kingdom Metazoa; phylum Chordata; class Mammalia; order Chiroptera; family Hipposideridae; genus Hipposideros; species Hipposideros armiger. The sequence goes on along the minus strand of NW_017731804.1, from coordinate 682,223 downwards.
CACCATGAATATTAACCGTACTGGGAATGAGTTCTAATATTAATAAATATTCAATTTAACCAAATATTTAATTCATTATTTTGAAGAAAGCATACAAAAAGATTAACAGATCAAAACACCTTTAAAATAAAAAAAGAACAAAAGTGTCTAAAAATTATACATGTAAACTTGCAGAACGAACTCTGAGCTACAGTATATGCCAGGCGAGAGTGAGTGTAAACACTGCACCTTCTGACAATAGCTCCCATTCCAATCTCATGTATGTGTATATAAAATAGAATTGTATTGGTTACAGGAACTAGATTATAACCTACAAATCTTAGTATGAACCACAACTTCCTGAGTGACTGATACAATGCTAGTGAGGTTAAGACTGGTGGCATGTGAGACCCATTTTTTTTAAAAGATTTTCTCAGACGTTGATGCTATCGCATTCAAGGCACCAATCTAAGTGCTCATTAATCTGAGACTCCAACATGTCACTCTGACAGATAGGACAGCTGACCATTTGGCCCTGAAGGGATGAACTGCTGGAATTCTGAGCTGCAGTTGCGGAATGAGAACTACACTTTGGATCATTACCACCAATCTGTACTTGCTCATTCTTGATTAAAAAATCATCAAATACAATCTTGTCTTCTAGCCTGCGTCGTTTACTTGGGGATTCATATTCAGGCGCACTCGCACCCAGGGATGCAGTCCCAGAGGTTGAGTCCACTGCTTGGAAAGAATTTCTCAGCGACACCTTGGAAGATGAAGCTCTTTGAGAGCTAGAAGAGACGGGCATTTTACTGATGTCGCCCACAGTTAGGCTTTTCCCTGAAGATCCATTCACACTTCTCGAAGCTTTTTGATTGGGACCTGATACTGTAGGAAAATAGTTGCTTAAAACATTTTGGTGACTGGTATTAAGAGCAGCGGAGACTATAGGAGTTTTTTTACTTGAACCATTCTGTTCAAATTTCACTTGAGTTTTAGAATTAGGTCTTCCAGCATTTGCTGAATGGTCTTGACTTAAAAGCTGTTGAGTTTTACTAGCAGCGTGTGAAGTGATCAAGTTCCCAGATGAATTGTTTGTTTCTCCTAGAACATATCCTTTCCCACTAAAAGGGATTAATAGCTGTGTCTCACCTCTGCTGGGTTTATCTGCAAAAGAGGCAAATAAGATTTTTCCTTGACTCAAAATTACTACAGTAACAAATGTTAAAGGATAGTTTTTCAAAATGAAAAATGCTATTTTAGTCTAACTTCGATCCACATAACTACCTACTAATGAAAGACAATCTTTATAGTCAGAGAGCTCTGGTATTGAAAACATCAAGGACAAAAAGCACCCTCATATTTAGATAAGGCGTTCTACCACGCAAAGACCAACAGCAAAGTAACTTCACCTTGAAATTCGCTTAGTCTTCTTCAGCTTTAGTTCCAGGAGGGGAAATCGGCTGCACGTCTCACCCTCCTCACGTCAATGAGGACAGAGCCTCTCCACTCAATTCTTCTCTAGCTCCTTAACTGAACACTTGGGATTTGGCAAACTGAGTTCCGGGGTCCCAGCACACCCAACAACTTCCCAAGGGAAAAGCATTAACTTTAGTAACCTGGATACCTCTTCAAAAGACAGGAACTCTCAACTTCATAGGAAAGGGATAAATCTTGAAGATGAAGTACTAGCATATACGTGTCATATCCTTTTCCCATTCTTCTCCCAATGAAAATACATCAATAGAAGAAGTCACCTGGCTACAGTCCAACTGATAGGAAGGGGTGTAGTGAGGACTTACGTTCCGGGTATTGTAATTTGAATTATTTTTATTTTGACAATCTTTTTGCCTTCTGTTTCCTAATGACTCACTAAGTCAAGATAGGGAAAGCGACTTTACCCTCAAACATCAGTGGGAACGATTTCTGCTTTTACTTCCATCTGCCATCATTTCACGGACAGTGGGATTTTTCTCTTAAGCCCACACCTGAACACCTACACTAGAAACACTCCCCAAGCTTCTCTTAATACCAGTTCTCTAAAGGACAGAGCTGTCTGTACACAGCAGCTGTGGTCATGGGTTACCTTTATTCTTGGCTGCGGCTGTGGCTGCTGTGGCTGCGGCTGCCACCGGCTGCTTTTTTGGTTTTGTCTTTCCTTTGCCTTTCTTTGAGTAGTTCTCTGGTTCCTTGACTTTTATGAAAGTGCCTCCACAGGTCTTCTGGTGCTCGGCCCACCAGTGGTCGTGCACAGAGGGGGCCCTGTTGGTAGCACGCTTGATGTAGCCGTAATAGGGCTTTTTGGACTGACATGGCCCATCACAGCGCCACCAATGTCGCCGGTACTCATCTACCTCATTATGGAAAGAGTGGTACACCTGGTTGGGAGAGAGTTTAGCACTGAGTAGGCAAGCTAACCATCTTAAGAAATTATATAAGCAGCTTTTTTTTTAACTTTCCAGTTTCCCAGAGCTTTCTGCAGTTTTATTTTGGAGAAGACAACTATATTTAGCTTCTGTTCCAAAGTTCATTTTAATGAGAAACATTAGATAATGTAATAATACTTCATAAACTATAAAAATAGAAACATTTGAGACTAGAAGACAAAGTGTTTTTTAAAAACAAAAAGCCATATAAACTAAAAGTTTTAGAAAACAAATTTTTAAATGATCAAAAATTAGGATACAGATTTTGTGCAATGCCCTGAACAGGCCTGCTCCCGTGCTCAGCTGGAGCTCTCCCCTGCAGGAGCCACGAAGGCGCTGAAGGGCTGTTTCCTTCAGCGCTGGGCTCTTGCCTCACGTGGCCTCTGCTAGGCCCGCTCCCCAGCTCAGCTCTTTGTAATAAGCCTGTGGGGAACCATCTCATCTGTTTATAGGCAAAACGTTCTCCAGAATTCCAGTATTTCCGTCTTTGCATCCCTAGTGCCTCATGCAGGTTGGCACAGTGGAGGTGCTCCATAAGCACTTGCTGACAGAGAATGAAAGCTTCATTCACCGAGTCCAATCAATTCTATGTAAATGTGCTTTCCCTCCTTCAACAGGATCCTTCTGTTTCTCCCTCTCAATGAAGTCTTACACAGAAGAGTTCTGACTGAGAGGAAGGTGAGCCCTCCCACCTTGGTGGCACTGAGGATGGCAGGGCACCACTGACACACTGATTCTCCTAAATGACCACAAGTACCTTTTCTTTTGGCTTCTCAGTGGGGCATTACTATGGGTATAAGATCAGAAGCATCTGTATGTGAGATTTTTTTTTTTTTACCAAAGACATTTAACTTTCTAATAAATTCCCCTTGAGGGAAAGAATGCTAAACTTTCTGTAACTCTAAGATAGTTTTATACTCACTATCTCCATCATAAGCAAAAAAATTCTATTACTTGCAAGCATGCAAACAATGCACATTCTATTAGGTACAGAAAGGCTGGGGGACAGAGGTATGCAGGCAGAAGTATGTGACACCCTGCTTCTGTCTCATGCTGAAACCTCTGCTTGGAGGAATTGCTGCCAGTTTCTGTAACTCCCATGGCCAGGAGATTTGACTTTTTAACAATGTAGTCACTAAAATAAAATTGTTCTGCAGTGTGAGGCTGGATGCCCTGTGGAGTTCGTTATAACAGGATGTAATCTGAAAAAGCAAGGGGTCTGCCCTGGAGCACATGTCCCCTAAAAAACACACAGGCACCCACGATAAGAGAATAGTCTCTCCTCCCGCTGAACAGGGATTTTGCCAGGACCAGGCATGAAGCGCGAATTCTAAGGAAGAAACACAGAGCCTTTTATACAGGCAACTCCACAATTCTTTTGCTAATCTGGATTTTATGTGATTGTTTTTAATGCAAGCCACTTTCCTGATGTTGAAGTGACTATCTACTAATTAAACGAGCTCTCTGGAAAGTTAATGCTGACAGCTAGAAAAATACAAAGAGGAGGGCCGGCCGAGTGGCGTGGTGGTTAAGAGCTGGCTTGGGACGCCAGAGGGCCCCGGTTCGGATCCCACATATGAGGGCCAGTGACACTGCCCTC
>NW_017731804.1:667738-677113 GCF_001890085.2 Hipposideros armiger | reverse complement strand
CCACAACTAGACTGAAGAACAAAACGACAGCAACTTGTCTGTTCCCCTTCCCCCAATTCCCCAGCACTGTTCCCATCTCCCCAATTCCCCAATAAAAATCTTAAAAAAAAAAAAAAAAAAGAGGTTATTTGATAGAATGAATTAATAACAATAAAAACTAATACTTAATTAGTGCTCAAACTGTGCTAAAATGTTTTGCATGTATTTTTCTCCTTTAATCCTCACAAGGATCCAACAGACAGTATCCATTATTCTCATTTTACATATGAGTAAACTGAGGCTGGGATAGCTGAGTAGGTCCCAGTTAATAACGAGTGGAGCCAGCATCTGAACCCATGCAGTCTGACTCCTCATGCTTTAGACCCCAGGCTCTGCCATCTCCTACAATATTATGCACAAATAAGAACCAAAGACTTCTGAGGACAGGGATGACAGAGGAAACGGTAGCAGAACATAGGATGGATTGAAGAAGGAGACTACAATAAGGAGACAAGTTCAGAGACAACTGTAATAGCCCACAAGGCAGGGGTTGCAGGCCTGAACTGTCGCCCTACGTGGTCAGAGGTTCCAGGAACCGCAGGCTCTGCAGCAACTCTACTCTGGTCCAGCCCAGCCAATCAGCTTCTGTAGGCCTCTCGCCTACTGGGGGAAATCCTCAGACAGAATTTGTTTCTACACAGCTCTGTTTTTAACTGAATCCCAAGAATTACTGGATGAATAGCTACTAAATATCACAAATGCCTCACATACCGTTATGTTCGCTCCAGTCAGACAATTGATGCGATGCATATGCTTACAGAACTCGGGACCGTGCCCTTCCCAGTCCGTATCATTATTAGTGACAAATAAATAGGCATGTATCATTTCATGCAAGAGGGTCTGAAACAAAACAATCAAATTAATTTGTTATGGTGTGTTTGAAATAAAAACTCATTTTCTTACTCTACCTGGAGTCTTAACCTTCTTTGGATCACAGGCTCCTTTCAGAAGCTGATGAAAGTCATGAAAAATCTTTCTAGAAAAGATATAAGCACACACACACAAAACTTGCATAGAATATCCAGAGCTCTACAGAACCCAGGTTAGGAACTCCCTGTTCCAGGAAAGCCTCTTTATTAATCAAAATCCAGAAGATAAGATCAATTAATTTACAGGGCTGGCCGAGTGGCGCGTTAGTTAAGAGCTGGCTTGGGACACCAGCTCTGAGCAGCAGGGCCCCAGTTCAGATCCCATATGAGGGCCAGTGACACTGCCCTCGACAGCTAAGATGGTGAACAACAGTTCAACCTGGAGCTGGTCTGCCGTGAGTTGACAGCGTAGGCTGCAGCCCCTGCTGCAGTGGGCTGCTGTGAGCTACCGTGAATGGCTGGCAGCCAGTGTGAGCGGCCGGCAGCTGGTGTGAGCTGCAGTGAGCCACCGTGAGCGGGAGTCCAATAGCTGGCGACTGACTGCCTCACCTGGGAAGAACGCAATAATACCAACATGGGCCAGTGAAACGATGCCCTCCACAACTAAACTGAAGAACAAAAGGACAGCAACTTGTCTGCTTCCCCTCCCTGATTCCCCAATGCTGTTCCCTTCCCCCAATTCCCCAATGAAATCTTTAAAAAAAAAAAAACAATGGATATAAATATTTGCAAATAGAATAATGAAAAAAAAGAAACTATAAACGATATCCTCTTCTCTCGTAGGTGGTGAGTTGACGATGGAGAGGGGTGGAGAGAGCAAGATTTCTCTGTATAAGCTTTTTACATTTTTGAAATTTTGAATCATGTAAAATTTTAAAATAAACAAAAGCTACTGCATTCTACACCAAGGATTAGTCTAACACTAATATAGCCACAATAGGTTTCTGTTAAGTGTTTAGATAATATACTTTTTTCCCGTCTTTTTACATTTAACATATGTGTCTTTATTTTAAGCATGTGTCTTTTAATCTAGCATGTCATTCCATGTCTTTAACTGGAGTGTTTAGTCCATTTATATTTAATGTAATTACTAATAGTGTGTTTATGACTACCTTTCTCTTTATTTTACCTGGACTTTGTTCCTTTATTCCTCTTTCTTTTTTTTTTTTTTTTTTAGCTGAGCCATCCTGCTACCTGTTGGCAGCTCAGCGGCAGCTCAGCTGGGGCTGGACTCGAACCGCTGTTGCTCAGAGCTCAAACTCTCGAGCAAGCTCTTAACCAACTGAGCCTGAGCCACTCGGCTGGCCCTCCCTCCTTTCTTTTTATTGATCAAGTATTTCTGTTGTACCATTTTACATTTAGTAGCTATTTACTTTTTTTTTTAAAGTGTGGTAAAAAAAACCAGTGACATAAAACTTACCATCTTAACCATTTTTAAATATACAGTTCAGCAGTGTAAAGTATATTCACATTGTTGTGAAACCCATTACCTTTTATTACCCTTAAAAACAGCATCCCTCATATTTCCAAGCATGTTTTAACATATTGCCCATACAATCTCTATCACCCTATGCGCTTTTGTGTAACTAGGGCAAGATGAGTCACACTGTGTGCTTCTTGGGGAATTTCAGGCATTTGCTAAACTCAAAGGCAATCTAGGCGTTTCTACTGCTCTACTTTGCTAGCAGGAGCGACCACTAGCTCTAGATATGAAGGGTCCTCATACTGGTTCGTTCTGCTGGGAGGGCAGCACCACGGTGGTTGAACAGAAGAGAACCAAAATTTATAAAAATGAGTATCACACACACATTGAACATAAGCAGGGTTGTTGTACAGACCAAATTACTTAATATACCTGAAAGCCTTTAACTTTGAAGCGCTATAAAAATATAAGGTAATCATTAGCCCCACTATTAAAATTTGCAACGAGGGAAAACGGATTGTTTTTACGTGCACAGCACTCTAAATCAATAATAAGCATTTCTAAATTACTGAGCTGATAATCAGGTTTATGCAAAGAATACCTCTACAAGATCCTTCCTTGGTCTCAACTTTAAAAGGGGTACACTGAGACGGATGGAGCACATCCCACCCTTGCCTTCGTAGCTGCATAACCCAGCACACCTGAAAAACAACCACCACAAAAGTGTTATTTACCAAATAGACACAAAAGGGAAACAGATGAAAAAGCAAATCCTTACACTTTTGGGGGCAGCTCACACTGAGAGACCTCTATGTCAGGTGACTTTCTTGAAAGTATACCCTGTTTGTTAGGAGAGATTTGCATCTTGGCCCAGTTGGGGAACGATGTGAATAGTAATTCACCCCAGCCAGGAGGCAACAGCTTGAAAACAATCCGGTTCCGGTTCCACCGTGACCCGCCCTCCTCCCGACAAGCTGTCACCACTCTGCTGCTAACAGCCATAATACTGCTCCAAAACTGTAACAGAAGCCTATACGGAGATCTGGGCTTTAAACACAATTCTGTATATCTTAATCTGCCTTATTTTGTTTTGTAACAAAAACAAGCAGGGTGCAACACAAGCGCATCTTAAATTTGGAACTCTGTTGCTGTACAAAAGTAATTATTTCAAATTGGGATTGCTCAGACTTAGAAAGGGATCCGTTTAGCGGCGTCCCTGAAAATCCTTGGGGTCCAGAAATGTGGGCAGGTCCACCTCGCCCACTCTATCGGCGAGCTCACTCCCACAGCGGAGGTGCCCTAATGGGCGCGGAGCACTACCCTCCGTCCTCGGCACTCTTTCTTTGGGGCAGACTGGTTGCTGCTCCCCCCTGGGTCCTAAAGTACTACCGCGAGACGTATCAGATATGCGTTAATTTATTTTCAAATGAGGTGAGAATCCTTTTCTCTCATTGTGTCCTTTATAAGTCAAACGGTAGCGGGGTGGGCCACACGGCTTACTTAAAGTGGTCTGAGAGGGAGAGGGGCAGGGCGAAATACGCCAGAGGGGCTGTCGGGTCCAAAACCAGAACCCCTCGTTTAACGGTCCCTGCTACGGTTGGGGCGGAGAAAGAAAAGAATCCCAGGGCCGCGGCTGCGGGGAAACCGTCAGCCCGCCTCTCTTCCCCAGCGGGGCTCGGGACTCACATTGTCATTCGCACGCTCCACTTCACCTCGACGGCCTCCAGCTGGCCCCAGAAGAACCGGTCGTTGAACAGCATAAAAAGGGCCTGTATATCCGGGGTGGGGTCCACCAACTCCCAAGACGCGTCCACCAGGGACGGGGTCTCCTGGACCTGACTGTGCTCCGGGGCCTGCAAGTTCCACTCCTCGTGAAGCCGTAACGCCAACAGCAGGTCCTCATCCATCGCTGCCAAGATCTCGGGCGGGGTCCGCAGACGTTAGGCTCGCTCCCACGTCAGGCCGCGACTCCACGTCCGGGAGGCTCTGAGGGGCGCGTCGACTCCTAGAAAATACCGCCTCTCGAGCCGCACTCCCTTAGCCCGAGCGGATCTCGCGAGAACTCCGGAAAAACTGCCTCGAAAGCGAGAATTGAGCTTGCCCCAAATCCCGAAGCCACGATTCTAGGGCTTAATAAAAAGAACTCAGCGTGACATCTCCTAGCGAGCTCAAAACTTGGGTTCCCAGGGCTTGGGCCCGAGGAAGGTTTCAGGAAGCCGGTTATCGCTTTTACCATACGACAATAACTAGCAACAGAAAGTTACGCTTGGCGCATGCGCAATACCTACCTCTCGCTCTGCCTCACCCTCCACTAACTTCCGCAACAGCTCTTGTAGCGCAAGCGCTCTAGGCCGTTGGCACTCCTGCGCAAGCGCAGTCTGCACTTGGCCCCCTTGCGCAGGCGTCCGTCTGAAGCTCAAAGGGGCGCAGGCGTACTCATCTCTCTTCCGTCCTGCTTCCTCAGCCCTGGAGCTTTGCCGGGCCTGGGTGGGCGAGGACAGCGGCAGCACCGGCGGCGGCGACGAGAGTGACAGTGACTGCGTGAGACTCAGACGGAAATGGCGATGGCGATGTCGGACAGTGGGGCGAGCCGCCTAAGGCGGCAGCTGGAATCAGCGGGCTTTGAGGCACGGCTGTACGTGAAGCAGCTCTCGCAGCAGTCGGACGGGGACCGGGACCTGCAGGAGCACCGGCAGCGCATCCAGGCGCTGGCGGAGGAGACAGCGCAGAACCTGAAGCGCAACGTCTACCAAAACTACCGGCAGTTCATAGAGACGGCCCGCGAGATCTCCTACCTGGAGAGCGAGATGTATCAGCTCAGCCATCTGCTGACCGAGCAGAAGAGCAGCCTGGAGAGCATCCCGCTTACCCTGCTGCCTGCTGCCGCCGCCGCCGGGGCTGCCGCGGCCTCTGGAGGAGAGGAGGGAGGAGGTGGCACGGGGGGCCGAGACCACCTCCGGGGCCAGGCTGGCCTTTTTCCCACGCCTGGGGGTGCCTCCCGCGACTGTGCGGGGCCGGGCGAGGAAGGAAAGCAGCGCACTCTCACCACCCTGCTGGAGAAGGTGGAAGGCTGCAGGCACCTGCTGGAGACGCCGGGACAGTACCTGGTGTACAACGGGGACCTGGTAGAATACGAGGCGGACCACATGGCCCAGCTGCAGCGGGTGCACGGCTTTCTCATGAACGACTGTTTGCTGGTGGCCACCTGGCTGCCGCAGCGACGGGGGATGTATCGCTACAACGCCCTCTATCCTCTAGACGGTTTGGCCGTGGTCAATGTGAAAGACAACCCGCCCATGAAGGACATGTTCAAGCTGCTAATGTTTCCCGAGAGCCGAATTTTTCAGGCGGAAAATGCTAAAATCAAACGAGAGTGGCTGGAAGTGCTGGAGGAAACCAAGAGGGCCCTCAGTGAGAAAAGACGAAGAGAACAAGAGGAGGCAGCGGCCCCTCGAGGGCCGCCCCAGGTGACAGCCAAGGCCAGTAACCCATTTGAGGATGAAGAGGATGAGCCTGCCGTTCCTGAGGTAGAAGAAGAGAAGGTGGACCTCTCGATGGAGTGGATCCAGGAGTTGCCGGAAGACCTGGATGTCTGCATTGCCCAGAGGGACTTTGAGGGGGCGGTGGACCTGCTAGATAAACTGAACCATTACCTCGAAGATAAGCCCAGCCCCCCTCCTGTAAAGGAACTGAGGGCCAGAGTGGATGAGCGTGTGCGACAGCTCACCGAAGTGCTGGTGTTTGAACTCTCCCCAGATCGGTCCCTGAGGGGAGGTCCCAAGGCCACTCGTAGGGCGGTTTGCCAGCTCATCCGGCTGGGCCAGTGCACGAAGGCTTGTGAGCTGTTTCTGAGAAACAGGGCGGCGGCGGTGCACACAGCCATACGGCAGCTTCGCATTGAAGGCGCCACGCTGCTCTACATCCACAAGCTGTGCCATGTCTTCTTTACCAGCCTTCTTGAGACTGCGCGGGAATTTGAGACGGATTTTGCAGGCACTGACAGTGGCTGCTACTCGGCCTTTGTGGTCTGGGCAAGGTCAGCCATGGGCATGTTTGTGGATGCTTTTAGCAAGCAGGTGTTTGATAGCAAGGAGAGCCTTTCCACCGCGGCTGAGTGTGTGAAGGTGGCGAAGGAGCACTGCCAGCAACTGGGTGACATTGGACTAGACCTCACCTTCATCATCCACACCCTTCTGGTGAAAGACATCCAAGGCGCCTTGCACAGTTACAAAGAGATCATAATCGAAGCCACTAAACATCGCAACTCCGAGGAGTTGTGGAGAAGGATGAACTTGATGACCCCAGAGGCCCTGGGCAAACTCAAAGAGGAGATGAAGAGCTGCGGGGTGGGCAACTTTGAGCAGTACACAGGGGACGGCTGCTGGGTGAACCTCAGCTATACCGTGGTCGCCTTCACCAAGCAGACAATGGGCTTCCTGGAGGAGGCGCTGAAGCTGTACTTCCCCGAGTTGCACATGGTGCTTTTGGAGAGCCTGGTGGAAATCATCTTGGTCGCTGTTCAGCATGTGGATTACAGTCTCCGGTGTGAGCAGGAGCCAGAGAAGAAGGCTTTCATCAGACAGAACGCATCCTTTCTGTACGAAACAGTCCTCCCCGTGGTGGAGAAAAGGTTTGAGGAAGGTGTGGGGAAACCCGCCAAGCAGCTCCAGGACCTGAGGAATGCTTCTAGACTCATTCGCGTGAACCCCGAGAGCACAACGTCAGTGGTCTGACGCTAGGCCTGTTGATGTGTATGAGTGTATTTCTCTTCTGTGTTATTTATATTTATATTGTTACATTAGCATTTTCTCTGTAGTCTCAAACACAGCTCAATAAACGATGTCCTCTGAGATAGAAATTTAAAATCAGAAGGAGAAAAGTGTTAAATTAAGCCCAAATAACAAAAGCACTGCAATTAATAAAATATAAGCTTTCCTTTTAAATTATGCTAACGCTCTAATGAATATATTGTCACAGTATAGCATTTCAGCTTATCCTTTGAGTCAAAATACACTTTCTCACACTTTATGTCATGTAACACAGAGAAATAATCTCTAGAAGTACATGGAGTCTAAGTATGTTGTGAAAAGTTTCCCAGTTCTTTAAAATGTTAGATTTCTTAAAGGTTACAGTGCCATATAAAATACTCCGCTTCGTATACTTCCCCACCTTAAAATGTGATTGAGCAATTTGGGGAAAAGAAAGGAGTTGGGAAAATTGGTGGTAGGGTAAATTTTGGTCAGAAGAATTCCTTCCTGGTAGTAGCTAGCATGTGGCCCCAATACTCCGATCCTATGAAATACAAGAGAAAGCTTTCATAAAACAGCAGACATTTCCAGCATGATCTGAACGGCTCATTATTTTTAGCTGCTAATCGGCAGCTTTATGATATCTGATTTGGAAGCATTTACTTGAAAATCTTAAGGACTATGATAAATAATTTTTTCAACATATTCCTGAATAGTATGAATTTCCACCTGGAGTTTTTGTCTTTATCATTAAAAAACTGTCAAAATAATTTTAAAAAAACAGGTCACGTTGAGAAACCTTGCAGCCCCAGGGACTTTGTTAGCTGCCCTGCCCCCTTCCAGTGTAGGTTATTTAGTGGTTCAGACTTCATGCAAAAGAAAGAAAAGTTTTCATTAAGATACTGATTTACAGTTCAATGTCTGGGTGAATGGGGAAATAAAAAAAATTATATGCAAACCCCGTAGTGTTCTCAAGTATGACTGCTTTGAGCAAAGATTTGTTTTTGTTTTTTTGTAACAGCGGGAAACAGGTGAGACAATGAACCCAAAGCAGAGGGAGGAAAAGACCTTTAGTGACTCCTGCCCAAATAAAACGCTCCAGGCTGCATTTTTCTTGTTTTATTTTTCTTTCTTTGTTTTGAAAAGTGAACACACTGCTTAATTCAGATTATTTAGTAAAACAAAAATAACTAAAGAAATTTGAGCTTCCCAAGGTTTCTAAGCTATTGCTTCTATTGTATAACGATTAGATGACATTCCCCAGACGGACAGAAATGCTAGCTCGCATCCATTTTTCCAGTAGCCTCTAGTTGTGATTCTTGTCCATAAGTGCCATTTCTGATGTCAATTACTTCAAAAGGTCATTGCTTTTATCTGAATAAAAATAGTGATATTAAGACTGTAAATTATGCAAAACCTAAAATAGCTTCCAAATAGTGGCTCAGGGTTGTAAGCTCCATGACTTAATTTTACTCATGCCAGAGGAGCCCTTTTATTTTATTTTTAACGATGACTATTTAAAAGGTTCAAAATTACCAAAGTTACGATTTTCTTTGACTGATTTTTTTACATCACTTTAGGATTTTCTGGATAACAGCCATACTGGATAGCTTAACTGAAGAAGAGTTATAATTTGTCTTTTTAAAGATCACTGGGAACTTGAATTTGATAAAAATTTTGTGATTATTTTGTGCCACTTACACTTTCTAAAATTGTATGAAACACATTGTGTAAATAGTTGATGCTAGGTCTATGATAACTTCTGAAATCAAAACTTCTCTTAAGGCAGGCATGAAGTTGTAAAATTTTAAATGCCTGTACTCAGATGTTTAAATGGTTGCTTCTCCATAGAACTGTCTGCTTTTTAAAACTAGAAGTACAGAATTTTCTTCTGTTAAAATTTGTGTGTTCCTTAATCAGAGCTGTTGCTGCAGAAGTGGCTTTGGTGGACCAGTGTGGGAGATGCTGAAAGACCACCATATTAGAATGTGCAATTGACTGGCTTCCTCCTAGTGGGGTAAGAGCTTTTCTCTAACTCCTTTCATTGGACTCCAAAGCAAGTTCTAATAATGAACGCACTTAGAGATTATCCAGAATGTAGCACATACTGTAATATACCCCCAAAGGGTTGGTTGCCCTTTCTTGCTGGCCACACACTTAGCACTGTCCCTTGAGCTTGGAATCACAGACTTGACCGAATTCATTACTGTTGAAAAAAGACACCCTGTGGAATTAAGTCTCTTTTTGATTAAAGCCTCATTTCACTGAAGTGCTGAAAACCCACTTATTTTTGTTT
>NW_017731804.1:660766-666286 GCF_001890085.2 Hipposideros armiger | reverse complement strand
ACTATTAAAAATGAAAATTGAAAACAATACAAATTGGAAAAAATTAATTGGAGAATAAATTAAACACAAAATGTGTTGCTAATTAAATTAATTAATTAAATAAGTGAATGCAAACTGTTGCCAAAAACAAAAAACAAAAACTCTGTTATAGCTTAAGTACTGTGAGAAGGGAGAAAGCAGTGGTTTTTTTTGTTTGTTTGTTTGTTTTTTTGTAGCTGAGCCACCCTGCTACCTATTGGCAGCTTAGAGGCAGCTCAGCTTGGGCCGGCATCAAACCGCTGTTGCTTAAAGCTCAAACTCTTGAGCAAGCTCTTAACCAACTGAGCCACTCGGCCGGCCCAAAAGCAGTGTTATTTTGAGGAGTTTGGAAAATCTTCTCGGAAATGTTGGTATTTGAGCTGGCCTTTGAAGGACGGACAAGATTTAGACGCACAAAGAAAAAGGAAGGGCATGCCATGAGCAAAGATGCAGGGGGAGTGCATTAGGCCTTTGCGGAGACTGGTGCGGGAGGATCGCAGACTGCGGGGGACAGTTTGTGAAGTCATGTTACTATCGCAGAGCCATCACAGATGTTTAAATGTTAGCAGAAAGAAAAGTTATGTAAGTAATCCATACTGATTAAGAAAGCTTCAATCCATACTGAAGGGTATGGAGTAAAAAGTCCGTCATTCCACCTAAACCCCGAGTGGTAACCGCTGGTAAGAGTGTCCTGTACATTCTTTCCCCGGGAACTGGGTGCTACTGTCCACAAGGTTATAGCACTGGCTTCAATCCACTGACCCAGGGAGTATTTTTAAGACTCTTCTTACATCAATACCTGTGGCTGTACCTCACTGGCGTTTTTCTGTCATTGAATAATATTCAACTATTGCACATGTATCTTTGCTTACATGTGTGAATATATCTGTAGAACACGTTTCTAGAAATTGCTCTGGCAAATACATTTTAAATTTAGGTAAACATTGTCAAATTGCTGGTCAGGCAGGTTGTACCATCTCACCTCCCCAACAGCATAGAACACCTGTTATGTGTTCACCCACATGTATTCTTTACTTTAATAATATGATTATTCTTAATAGTAGTAAGATTTATTCATTTTTAATCTGAAAAAATAGTATCAAGTTTTGTGTGTAATTTTTATGAGTGAAGTTGAGCAACTTTTATTCCTGAAGCTACTGTTTATATCCCTTGCCATTCTTAGAGTATCTTTGTATCATGATTTTCTAGGAATTCATTGTAGATTTAGGAAATTAATTCATCATGTGTACTAAGTGTTGTAGATTTTTCCTAGTTTGTCAGTATTGACTATTTTTGTAGTACAGTAAGTTTTAGTCTGTTATGAAGCCACACTTACCTGGGTTTTTTCCTTTGGGATTTCTGAGTTTTTCATAAGGCTAAGAAAGGTCTCACCCACTCTCAGATTCTAAAACATTCCTGTTTTTTCCTAGTAATGCATTGTATTTTGATATTTGAACTCTTGCTCCATCTGTAATTCCTTTTAGAGTAAAAAATGATGTACAAGTACCATTTTCCCACAAATAATGATCAAGTTGTTGCAACGATTTTGAATTGTCCTTTTCCCCCCACTGACTTGAAATGGCATTTGCATATGTTACATTTATATCGATGTGCAGCTGGGTACATTTTTGGGCTCTATATTCCATTTCACTGATATTTCTATTTCTGTGCCATTATCAAGCTGTTTTAATTAACTGTAGATTTATAATATAATTTAATAATTGTTTCATTCTCATGCCATTTTAGGTTTTCCTAACTATTCTCACATGTAATAAATATTCAAGTTGTATTTTGAGTAATTTTATGACATTCTCTACCATCCTCCAAAAGAGCTGACATTCTGATTGAATTTGTATTGAGTCTATAGATTAATTTGGGGAGGACTGACATCTTTATAGTTTTGATCTTCCTATTAATTTATGCAACTGTTCTTTTGTATCTCAGTAGCATTTTCAATTTTTCTTCAGGTAGATCCAACACATTTCTTTGTGAATTTATTCCTAGGTATTTCATCAGTTACTGCTGTTGTGAATGAAATCTGTTTTTTGTTTTTAAAGATTTTGTTGGGGAATTGGGGAAGGGGAACAGTGTTGGGGAATTGGGGAAGGGGAACAGCCAAGTTGTTCTTCAGTCTTACTTGTGGAGGGCACAACTAGCTCAGCTCCAAGTCCAGTTGCCATTGGGCTGCCTGTTGGCAGCTCGTGGTAGCTCAGCTCAAGGTGCCTTGTTCAATCTTAGTTGCGGGTGGGCATAGCCCACCATCCCATACGGGAGTCAAACGGGCAACCTTATTGTTAGGAGCATGTACTCTCACTAGCTGAGCTATTCTGTCACCTGTTGACAGCTCAATGGCAACTCAGCTCAGGCGCAGCTCACTGGCCCATGTGGGAATCAAACCAGTGACCCTGTTGCTCAGAGCTTGTGCTCTTAACCAACTGAGCCACTTGGCTGGCCCTGTGAATGAAATCTTTACCTCCGTTGTTTTCTGACTGTTTGCAGGAAATGTCCTGATTTTTAATTACAGATGCTGTAACCATGCCTTATTTATTTTATGGATTTTAATAGTTTTCTGGTTGTTTCTTTGGAGTTTTCAAGTATATAATTACATCACGTGCAGATAAAAAACATTCTGCTGTTTAGTTTTTATACATTTTTGTAATTCTCTTAATAATCTATATTAAGTTGAACCTCCAAAACTATGTTAAACCATAGTTTTTGCTTGATATTAATATCATGGCATTGAGAATTATACAAGATATGTATCTAGTAGGAATGTTTTTCCTGTTTTTTTCTTTGAAGCCTGATGTTGGATTTTGGTTATTACATTAAGGAAGCGATTATGTAATCCAGCTAATTAAGAGTTGTGGTTTTTATTTTTTTAGGTCAGGAATGGATGTTGAATTATCAGATGAATCTCAGCATCTATTGACCTAATCATGACTTTTCTCCTTTGTCATATTAATTTGGTAAGTTTTTAAAATAGATTTTCTAACACTGAACTATACTTACACTCTATGAATCAATTCTATTTGGTTGTGATATATGATCCTTTTTCTATAATGCCTGCTTCTAGTGAAAATGTCCTTTGAGTTTTTGCACTGGTACCCGACAGTGATACTGGTCTATGGTTGTGTGTGTGCTGTCCTTGTCATGTTTGTGTCATTCATAAGGTGAGTGAGTGGAGCAAGATAATGATGATGGTGAAGTGAGAAGACCTGTCCCCATTTCTTTTGATTGCTGGACAATGAGAATGAAAAATCATACAGTGTAACACAGGTGACTTCAAATCATAATTAGCTACTTTAAATACACTTATAGGATGGTTAGTGCTCTTACAAAGAGGTAAGGAGGCCTTCCATTGACTTACATCCACATTTCAAACTTGATCAGAGTTGTATGGGACATGTAAGCTGTGTGTATACTAAACATGTTCTGTGCGTGCTGAGAAAACACGTGTATGCTTTATGAACACATTTCATTTTTTTTCATCAGCTTCCCCAGAGCCATGTTGGCATAACAGACACTTATAAAGCTTATTAAGTGAACACTACTGAACGCGTTCCCTTAATAACTAGTGGCAGCTCCCGGGGGAGAGGCGTCTGCTTTGCACCAGGCCCTTTACACACATTATCTCATTTGAACCTCACAATAACCCTGGGAATTAGGTAAGGAGAGAGACTCAGTGCCTGCCGCTTGGCCGCGGTGTCTTCCCGCTAAGTGGCAGAGGCGCTATTCAAGAGTAGGTCTTCTCACGTCTACAGCCCATGTTCGTTTCACTCTGTCTGTAACCATACCATGACTTATACACAGAATCATTTCAAATTGGTGTTTCTAAGTGAATTTTCTGAAGACGAAATTTTCTTGACGTGCGACTCAATCAAGAATCAGAATATTTGTCATGGGAAAAATTCAAGTGTGACAAGCAATGTGTGAACCTGCCCTCGGGGACCATCGATCAGTGATTACTTCGCCAGGTTTTATTTACTCTTCACATCAGCCTATGACAGAATTGAGGTTTTGTGAAGTTAAGTAATTTACAAGTAATCCAGCCTACAAAGGGTTCCTAAGTAAGTGGCCCCAGTGGGACTTGAACCCAGATGGCCTTTCTCTAGGGCTGGCATCCTAAGCCACTGAGCTATATTTTGGGGTTGTGTCTTACTTGTACCGATTGGCTTTATTGCACAGCCTTATCCAGCCACAATTTTAGGTACTCTGTTAAAATTAAAGGTACTATGTCAGAGAATATTATTATTTATAACTTCCTTTTGAAAATCATAAAGTAGCAGGTTTGAGTTAATGAGATAGTTAAAACAAGATTATTTCCATTAATACCAATTTGTACATCACTGAATTCTGAGTAATCGCCAGTAGTGAACAGTCTCAAACTTGCAGAAACTTCACTGAGCATTAAGACAGGTCTGACTTAGCTCCCTGGAAAAGGTGGGGCGCTCCTAGCCAGTGGGGGACATGTCATTTAAATAAGAAAGTGGCAGGAGAAAAGCTTGTTTTTCTCGTGTCATATGTAACTAATTTTGCCTAATGAGCTATCTTATTTTCAGATTTATTATTGACCTAGCTAAACACATTAAACAAAGTTATATAAGCCAAGTTGGTAAGTCTCTTTAAAATATTGATATTGATAAGTCTCTCAAATATTTGTGTGTGTAGTCTCGCACATTGCTGGTGGGAATTACTGTAAACTGGCTCATTGGCAGTTTGCCAAAAGGCCAAAAACACAATTTGAACAAACAGCAGCATCAGAACCAGACGTGGCAGGGATTGGAATAATCAGACCGGGAATTTAAAACAACACTGATTAAGGTGCTAAGGACCCTAATGGGTAAAGTTGATAGCACGCAAGAACAGATGGACAATCTCAGCAAGACAGAAGTGCTAAGAAAAGACCACAAAGAAATGCTAGAGATAAAAAACACTGTAATAGAAATGAAGAATGCTTTGATGGGCTTACTAATAGACTGGACTCGAATAAGGAAAGAATCTCTGAGCTGGAGGATGTTTCAATAGTATTCTTGAAAACAGAAAAGGGAAGAGAACAAAAAAAACATATTCTGTTCTGAACAAAAAAACAGAATATGCAAGGAATGTGGGACAACTACAAAAAAAGGTATCATAGACCCATAAGGAAATACCAGAAAGAGAAGAGAAAAGAACAGAAGAAATATTTGAACAAGTTTTTATTGCAGCATTTTTTTAATAATAGCAAAAGATTGGTAACTACCCAAAGATTGGTAACCACCCATCAGTGGGGGACTAGTTTAATAAACTTTGGTGCACATACACAATGCAGCTTAAAAGTGGTGTGGAAAGATGTCTAAAATATGTTGTTAAGATAAAGCAAGGTGCAGAATAACGCTACATAGTATGCTACTTGAGGAGAAAATATGATAATTTTGTGTTATATTTGCTTCTGTTTGGTAGGAAATCTGAAGGGGTATTGCCTGGAAGAACTGAGTGGATAGGGCCAGGGATGGAAACACTACA
>NW_017731804.1:653837-656196 GCF_001890085.2 Hipposideros armiger | reverse complement strand
GGTAGGGTGTGGCTGACGGAGGTGGGGGAGCTGAGGAAAGATGGCTGAGATGAAAACCTCACCCTTGTTCTCAGTACTGTGTCCTCAACTCTGCCCGGCGTTCCCTGGCCTAGAGAGGTTCTGTTTTACCCTCTGTGTAGAGCATATAAAATATATATGTTGGGGGCCGGCCAAGTGGCGCATTGATTAAGAGCTGGCTTGGGATGCCAGGGGGCCCTGGTTTGGATCCCACATATGAGGGCCAGTGACACCGCCCTCTACAGCTAAGATGCTGAACAACAGCTCAACCTGGCGACTGATCTGCCTCACCCGGGAAGAGCACAATGATGGTGCCAACTTGGGCCAGTGAAGCAATGTCCTCCACAACTAGACTGAAGAATAAAAAAAAGGACAGCAACTTGTCTGTTTCCCTTCCCCAAATTCCCCAGTGCTGTTCCCATCCCCCAATTCCCCAATTAAAAAAAAATATAAAAAAAATATATATATATGTATATATATATATATACATATATATATATATACATATATATGTATATATGTATATATATATATGTTGGATTGAGGTTTGCAAAACAAGTTGTTTACTAGTAGGGACACAAGCTAGGCTGCACATGTGTGAAACTGATAAGAGTAAAGTGAAAGTCAACATGCTTATGTGTAGAGCATATACATAAAAATAAACACAGCAAAATTGAGTGGTAAACACATTCACCAAAACAACTTCTGGGTATCACCTAAGAAGTAAACAAGTGCAAGGAAAAGAGGATAAAAGCAGAGCTCCATGCAGCGCAGTGCCATACGCAGTCTGACTGGGCGCTCCAGCTAAGACCCTCTGCGAGGTACAAGCCACATACTCCAGGACTCTCCGAAGTTCTTCCTTGCAAGACCAGCTTGCCTCAGACGCGTTGTGGGCCCAGTCATCTCTCCCAGGGACCTTCTCCATCTCAATTGACTCTGGGACTTGGTTCATTATTAAATTCTATTCCATTCTGTATAACCCTCTGTACTTACCAGAGCATTGGCCTCTGGTAACATTGGTTCCCAAATAAAGCTGTTACTCACTCTCTCTGAACCTGTGTGTCAGGACTTTGTTCCCCAATCACGTCACGAGTGCCATGCAGGGACGTAGGGCCCTGCCGAGGGGTTAATGTCCCCTTGACTTTCAGGAAGAGACTGAAATATGGCGACTGCCCTTCCAGGCATTTGCAACACCCTCATCAGAGGAATGAGTCTCCCGTTGTCACTGAGACGGGGCACAGGTATCACATGAGGAGAACGGATCTAACTGCTTAGTAAGCAGTTTTATCCAGATCTCCTGAGAGGACTCAAGAGTTGAATGGGGAAAGGGGACAGAAATGTAAATAAATGATTGTAAGGACATGTCTTAGATATTTAAAATGATATGGAAGCCCAGAAAAAGCTAACTGACAACTGCAGAATAGGGGGAAGGTTGGGAGGGGACAGGCAGGAGGGAGGGAAACAGATTTTGGAAGGGTGAAAACAGAATTTGCAAAGAGGAGGAGAGAAGGGCTTTCACTGCAAAGCACAGAACCTGGACGTGCAGACAGTGCAGAGCTGGGCAGGGAGGACGCTGCTGTGGGCCGCTGAGCAGGCAGTGCATGGGAGTTGGGGCTTCCCAGCAGCCATCCGGTCTGTCACCTGTACCCTCTGATGGTTTCTGATTTTGCCCACGTCTCATGACCTGCTGGTCAGCCTCCCTCTGGCCCTGCGTCCTGGCCTGCCCAGCCCAGTTGACGCGTTACTGTGAACGTGCCCGCACACACGCTCACTGCGGGGCCTGTGTTCATCCCGCTCCTGCAGACCTCCCGGGTCCTCCGCCCCTCCCCCTCCCTCTGCTTCCCCAGCAAAGCAGGCGTCTGCCTGTCCCTGCAGGCTCACCAGGTGACATTCAGGGCACAGTTAAATGTGAGTTTCTGATAAATGATGAATACTTTTTGGTATTAGTATATCCCAAATGTTGCAATACTTGGGACAAATATAAGCATCTCAAATACTTATGCTAAAAAATCCCTGAAGATCAGGCCGCTGCATGCAGATGCGGGCATCTCTCTGCTCCTGCTGGAGGTCTGGTCTTGCCCCTGGGGAGGGACACCCTGGCTGGGTCCGCCTGGAATCCAGTTTTACCAGAGTGAAACCACGTGTATCCCTGTCTATCTGACTGGCATCTCTTTCTCAGTTAGCTCCAGATGTAAGGAAGGGCCAGTTCATGACCACTGTAAGCTAACCTTAACCTCTGTCCTCGGGGTGCTGCCCCCAGGACATACCCAGGGGTCTGTTAAAGAATCAAGCGGGGGGGGGGGGGGGGGGGCTCCTGCTGGTTACCAGTCATGGGTCCACG
>NW_017731804.1:646871-651706 GCF_001890085.2 Hipposideros armiger | reverse complement strand
TGTAAAGGATTTAGACCGGTGCCTGGCACACAGTAGGTGCTTAGTATATGTTAGCTGTTCTGATCACTGCTTGTGTCCAGCAGGGGGCAGGCCGCAGTGGCCCAGAGCACACAGGGTGGTGACAGGGCCAGTGCCGGCTGGCCCTGCTCCCAGACAGCAGCGTCTTCCGGGGCAGCACAGGGCTGGCTGCTGAGAACCCGCTCCTGGGAAATGCAGGCATAGCACCACTGGCCCCAAACGGACTGCGCTTTCCCAATCTGAAGCGCTGAATACACTCTGGAGTCTAGTCTCAAACCACAACAGAAACACCAGGAAGGAAAACAGGAAGGAAAAGGGCCAATGTCATTGAAAAAACGTGAAGATGTCATTCTGCTTGGCCAGTGAATGCGAACTCGTCTGTACTCCTGTTTCAGAGCATCATTTTCATTAACAGGAAATCAGCGTCAGGTGCTGCCAGAGCAGAGTGCCTGCCGGAAGGGGTGCTGACCCCTCAGCTGGCCTCAGCCTCCTGCTGGCCTCAGCCTCTGCCCCGCCCTACGTAGGGGTGCTCATCACAAGGTGCGGACCAGCCGTCTGGATGACCTTGAGTGGCGTCTACCCAGTGTCCTGAGAAGGATGCCTCCTTTGATTTAGGCGTGGGGCCTAGACCTTGAAAACCCATCCTGGGTGGACAACCTGGGACCCTGCACCTAAAGCTGCTCTCCAGAAGGTTCTTAGACAATGTCTGCAAAGCAGTAACCAAGCATAAAATACAGCTAATTAAGACTCTACAGATGTGGTTGGCTTTGACCTCCAAGCTTGACTTCAGGAACTGATAGGTCATTCTGCCTCTGAGAGTCCCTGTGGGACTAGAAAGCGAACTTGCTTTGTCCCTTTGCTTTGTCAAACAGAAGCAGTCAGAGAACCCATTTTTCATTTCTAGTTTACACAGCTGAGGCAGAATCATTTTCTATGAAGTTAATTTTGATGGGTCAGCTATTTTTGGAATTGTTTCTTTTTTTGTTCTCAGTATTTTATGGCCCAGTTTCTAAAGAAAGCAGAGGTTTCAAACCCTGAGTCTACATAGAAGCAGGAAAGATTTTACTGGATACAAATCCCTTTTTTCCCTTGAGATAACTGCAATCTTTTCTCTCAACTGCCTCCTGTTTCATGGTCAATAACTTCTAGTAGGTTCCTCATTTTCTGGTTCCGAGTTGTCCTCCATCTGGGTTTGTTTCAGATGACACAGAAGACACTACTACTTCCAGCTTCCTGAAACTCCTGTGCATGTGAGATTTGGTCTCAGGGATGCGGCTGTTCACCAGCTCTTTGCAGCGCAGTATAAACAGGGACCAGGGGCCCATTCCTAGCTGCCACATATTCTTTGGCGAGGAGGCTGCCTTGGAAAATCAGATGTGATGTGCCTTTCTTTTTACTTATGGCAAGTAGTGGTTAGCTCCACAATGTATAAATGGGGGTGGGGGGGAGGGCTGGGGACAGCAGTGTGGTTCATACCACAGGTGTGCAGGAGTGTGGAGTGGGCATTGCCATGCTGCTCTAAGGCCTCAGGTTTACTTAGGTGATTTGTGAGGGTGTGAAGAGACAGGTGATATGGCCCTCCCCCACCCATGCCATCTCTTACAGCCGCAAAGCCTCACTTGCTTTAGGCTGCACCCCCTTTTCCTGTCCCTCCACTGTCTACTTGCTTGCCTGTCTCTAATGTTAAGACAGAGCTGGACACTTGCACCCAAAACTCCAAGTCTTAGTCCCCAAATCTGCAATATTACAAACAGGACTAAAAGGAAATAAAAGTTATCTTACTCAGTCTTTGACACTTCCCTGCACAGCACGTCATAGAGAAGAGCAAATAAGCAAATTGGGTGTATGGGGGACCCTTTCTTTCTAAGGCAAACCTACTCAGCAAGAATTGGCCAGGGCCCCAGGCTCCCAACTGCTCTGGACTCACCCCGTCTCTCCCTGGGGGGCAGCAGCTTAGTGACCCCATTTAGCTGGTATGCCATAAAATCCTTAGCCAGGAACATTGTTCAACTCACTCAATGCCTGGTCCGTCTAACAGGCAGAACCACAGAGGGCCCCTCTGTCACCAGTGCAGGGATCAGTGCATTGGTTCTTCAGTCACACAGCCGCTGCTGGGGAGCAAGTGCGTTCCAGGAATTTGCATACAGGTCGTCCTAGAACCACATGCTGGGAAACTCTCCATTTCCAATGGTGCTTATACTCCAATTCAAGTGTTTCCAAGTGTCAGCCACTGTGTATGTTGACCCCTGCCGCTATGGCCCCCAAATTCAGATGATGAACCCTGACCTCAGTGTGACTATACCTAGGGATGTNTGAAGGCTATGGTATCATTAAAATATACATTTGGTTTGTCGCTGGTTCTTGGCACAGAGCTTCAAATCCCTTGTTATTTCCTGAGTGATACGAGTGTCTTTGTTATGCTAAGAAGGTGCATCCTGGTGAGGCGCCTAAATAGCCTCAGGATGGGGACTGGTCACCAGAAAAACCAACCAGAGGGTCAGAAGACTGGAACTGTCAGCCTCCACCCCCACCCCCACCCCCTGTGGAGGTGGGGGAGGTGGGAGATTGTGTTCAGTCAATGATTTAGTAGGGAATGATTTAATCAGGCGTGCCTACGTGATGGAGCCTTGATAACACTGAATAACAAGGCTTTGGAGCTTCCTTCCTGGCTGGTGAACACATGGATGGATATACTGGGAGAAGGCGAATCCAGACCCCATAGCGACAGTGGGTCTTCTGTCCTTCCATCCCCTCCAGACCTTGTTCTTTGTGTCTCTTACATTTGGCTGTTCCTAAGTTGTATCCCTTGTAATAAAACTATAAATATATCACTTTCCTGATTTCTGTGAGTCATTCTAGCTAGTTATCAAACCTGGGGCAGGGGGATGTCGTGGGAAGTCCCAAACTTATAGCCAGATGGGCAGAAGTGAGAGTAGCTTGGGGACACCCAGGACTTGTAGCTAGCATCCGAAATCAAGGCAGTCCTGTGGGGTCAACACCGACTCCAGATAGTATGAGAATTGGACTGAATGGGGGACGCTCAGTTGGCGTCAGAGAACTGGTGTTAGAACATAAAGGCATTGCACAGGTAACAAGGGAGTGAAAAATGATGGGCCGGAAATCCGGAAGGAGGAAACCCAGTAAGATGAGCCCAGCTTCTGAAAGTATTTTCCCCCTAGGGCCATCTGCCACTTCACAAGTGGCCATGAAGTTGAAATGCTGTCAACAGATACATAAAGTTAGGGAGACAAAAACTGGATTTTAGGGATATCAAGAAAGGGTGACTCTGGTAAAATCTCATCTACGCTTTGGATTGGAACCCTAAAAGTCTATACCCTGTGCATAAAGATGAACCAGAAATAAACAGGCCATCAAACCCTATTTGGATTAAGGGGATCCGAGATTGCTAGTGCCTCTAGTCGTCTGCCAGAAGCAAATACAAAATCTTTTATCAAGGATAATAAAATTCTCCTAGGCCTCAAATAGTCTCTGTAGTTTTTTAATGTACAATGTTTAGCACTCAAAAATGAGATCTATGAGGAAGAGGGACCATTTGATTAAAACCTAAGAGAAACAATAGACAGTAGAAACAGACTAACAGAAGACCCAGATAGGAGGGTTGTCAGGCACAGATTTTATTATAATATGTTCACAGGAATAAGTGACAAAATTGAGAGTTTCTCAGAGAAATTGAAACTAAAAACAAATAATAAAATGGAGAGCCTAGAGCTGTAAAATTCAGCAATTGAAATTGAGAACTCAATAGATTGGTTTAAGAGTAAATCAGACCCAGCTGAAGAAAGCATTAGCGACATGGAAGATATGTTAGAAGAAAATATCCGGACTGCAACACAGAGAAACTTTTAAAAAGGGGCATAAAAGACACATGGACTACATTTAAAAGCTACAGTATACATGTAATTAGAACCTCAGAAGAAAAGAACATATTTTCCTACTTTCATCTTTATTTTTTGCCCTAATTTTTGAGAAATTTCTTTATCTTCCAACCTTCTATTGAGTCATTTCATCTCTGCTTTTATGTTTTTAATTGCCAAGAGCTCTCTTTGTGTCTGACTGTCCCTTTTTACACAGCATCTTTTTTCTCACTGAAGATGTTAAGAATACAGATGCTCCTCATATGATGGGGTTATGTCCTGATAAATCCATCATAAGTTGTAAATTTCATTAAGTCGAAAATGCCTTGAACACACTTAACCTACCAAGCATCCTAGCTTAGCCTAGCCCAACTTATATGTGCTCAGGACACTTACATTGGCCTATAGCTGGGCAAAGTCATCTAACACAAAGACTATTTTATAATAAAGTGTCGAATATCTTGTAATTTATTATGCATATTGCTTTCACACCATTGTAAAGTTGAAAAACCGTAAGTGGAATGATTATAAGTGGGGACCATCGTTATCTTGTTTTATTGTTGTTGTCATGTTGAAGTTTTGTTCTCTCTGAGCTCTGTTCCTCCTAGTTGCATTTTTCTGCTTTTTTAAAAAAAATATCTTTTATGACAGAGGTGATACTTAGTTGCCTGCTCATATTTATAAGTTGAATCAAAAGCTGACAAGAAACTCTGAGCACATGGATGAGTTTCTGCCAACTCTGGGGGTCAGTGTGACATGATCTGGGAGCCCTGCCATCAGCACTGCTACTGGCACCCGTTTGGCTGGTCGGATTGCCTGTGGACTTTTCCAGTCTCTTGCCTTGGGGGGTAGGGTGTGGCTGACGGAGGTGGGGGAGCTGAGGAAAGATGGCTGAGATGAAAACCTCACCCTTGTTCTCAGTACTGTGTCCTCAACTCTGCC
>NW_017731804.1:642354-644431 GCF_001890085.2 Hipposideros armiger | reverse complement strand
GGATGTCCCTTTAACCTGCCCATCCCAGTGGCTCCTTCAGACTCGGCAACCCTGTGGCTTAGGTTATGTTTGCGACTCAGGGACCTTTTCTGAGATTCCCCGCTCCAGGGTCTTGCTGTCTCCTGAGTGTGACTTGGGAGACAGCGTGCAGGACAAAATCCTCTCTTCTCCTCCAGCCCTGAGGAACGTCTTTCTGGGGTGGAGGGTTCCCCCTGCTCCTCTTATGACATTCTCCTTCTTCCTGCAAGTCCTGTTTTGTGCCTTAGGTTCCAATCGTTGAAATCAGAAGCCAAAGAGGGAACCATTTTGCTGGCAATTTTTTGCCTTCCACCCTGCTGCTAACTTCCTCCAAGACAAGGAAAATGAAGCTCAATTATTTGTTTGAACTGTGAAGAAGGTAGAGAAAATAAAAGAAGATAACGAAAACATCAATATTATTTATCCACATATGTACTAGATGTACGCACCGGGTCTCGCCAAGATGGTGATTTTAAATGAAGAGACAGAGGGAAAGACAGCGAGGAAGGAGATGGTGGGTCCAGTGACAATAATAAACCAGTCGTTCCAGCTCGAAGCCCTGGTGTCCTCAGTGACCTCCCCGCCCTCTTGGGCCAGCGGTTTTGCTGCCTCCAGTCCTGAGTGTACAGCTCTGGGCCTTTATCTGGGCATCTGCAACTCCAGCCATTAGCCCCCTGGTCTGAGATGTTTGTTTTTGTTTTGTTTTTTTAAGGAAATAAGAATCGGACTTTATAGTCTCGTTAGTCCCTGATTCTTTCCCAAAAATCAATTGTGAAATGGAAAACAATTTACTTCATCATGTCACTAACTCGCGCAGCCCACTTTCCTTGTTGATAAAGGGAGGATAATCCTAACAGTCTCGACCTCACAGTCAACTGAGGATTAAAGGAGCTAATATTTGTAAAGCACTTAGGAAAGTGCCTGGCACACAGTCAGCGCCCCCTGAGTGTTAGTTAAATAGAACGAGAGTTTTTCCTCTACTAGGGACCAGGGACCAGGGACAGCCTACAGCCAGCGACACACCCACACATGGGAGACCCTCAGCCCCAGCCACGCCCCCATATTAAGCCTCCGGCTCAGAGGCTGTTGCCTGACACCCTGTCCACTGGGTTAATGTCAGCCTCAGTTCTGTGATCAAAACATTACCTTCCATTTGATTCACGAATTTTGTCAAGAGGGTGATTTCCTTCTTTGAAGCTTTGGACAGTGTGAGTCAGCAGAGGCTGTGTTAGTTTCCTAAAAAATGGGAACCATGTTTTAACTGCCTGCAGGCCAAGCTAACTGCCGGGGAAGTGGGGGTAGGGGGGCACAGGTGAAGGGAGGTGGGGGGGAGGGAGCGCCCCTCACAGCCAGCCATGCAGGAGCCCAGGGGTGTGAGGACAGGCAGGTGTCACTATTGCTGTGTGACATTTCTGCCCTTTAGTAAAGGCTTCCTGTGGGTTAAGGCACTTAAACTTCTCCACACCAGAGCCCACACTTGGCTGCTCCCACAGTTCCCAGCTTCTGACAGACAAGGGAAGGGAGAGCCAAGCTGGGCGCCACACAGGCAGGAGAGGCAAGGACGCAGCCCCAGGGCACAGCCTTGGGACTCCAAGGATGGGGGGAAAGTAGTCAGCCTGGTCCTGCTCGGACCCTCCCCTAGTGGTCGCTTCCCCACCCCTCTCCCTAGTCCTAGCAGGAGAAAGGCCAAGGACTCAGCCATCACTTCCCAGCTGTAGCCTCACCTCCAGGCCTCACCCGGAGGCCCAGGAAACTGCAGGGGACACAGGCCCTTTTCTCTCCAGGGAGTAGCTGTTTCCCTTACATTTTCCTAAGAAGCAGTGCCTTTGGCCCCTAGCCTTGGGTCATCATGGCTTCTGCCCACAGTCAGCTCTCATGGGGTCAGCTCCCCAGTTAAATGCCTGTTTGACATCTGATTCCTCAACTTTCTAGCTGCATGAATTGGGAAAAATTTAACTGAGTCTCTTGGTCAGCCAGACAATGGAGCAATGGTCCCCAGGATTCTCTCGAAGATGAAATAATCCATGTAAAGGATTTAGACCGGTGCCTGGCACACAGT
>NW_017731804.1:606792-639880 GCF_001890085.2 Hipposideros armiger | reverse complement strand
AGAGGCCTCAGAATGAGACCTACCTTGTGGGCATCTTGATCTTGGACCTTCAGCCTCCAGAACTGTGAGACAACATATTTCTGCTGTTTAAACCACCCATCTGTGGTATTTCAGTATGGCAGTCGTAGAGCAATGTATTTGTTTCTCTTTAATTCCATGACCCACTGCAGCCACACTGGCCTCTCAGGTCCCCATAACCAGGACCAGGAAATCTGATCACCATTTTCCCTGCACACCCCACCCCACACTGTGAGGGCTGGCTCCTGGTAACCCTAATTCTCAGCTTAAATGTCACTTCCGCAGGGGGCTGGCTGCCAATGATTTGGTGTTCACCCACCCTATTAAATTCTTACACCTGCTTATGATACATCACATGGCCTCTCTTTGTTGTATGTCACATACTTTCTCTAATTCAGTTCTGTTGATTAAGGCCCTTGGGTGGCAACATTTAATGTAAGCTAGCCAATTTATTGTATACAGCAGGCTCTCGAATGATGTCGTTCTATTCAATGTCATTGTTATAAGGTTGGTGAGAAAAAAGAATCGATTCCTAGCCAGGGCCACTGTGTGGAG
Source organism: Hipposideros armiger (assembly GCF_001890085.2). Lineage (NCBI taxonomy): Eukaryota > Metazoa > Chordata > Mammalia > Chiroptera > Hipposideridae > Hipposideros > Hipposideros armiger. Next base: position 639,307 of record NW_017731804.1, on the reverse strand, counting down.
TGTGCAGTGGTCCCCACGTCTGCGTGGGTTTTTCCAGGGATTCGGGTTCCCTCCCACGTCCCAAAGACAGTGCGTGAGGTGAATGGCGTGTCTGCACTATCCCACCTGAGTGAGAGAGTGTGTGAGACACGCCCTTTCCAAAGGTTTTCTTTCCCAGCCTGTGGCGTTGATGTCGCGCTTTAATTCAGATATCAGTGTAAAAGTTGAATATAGACAGTAAGCTGCAAAGTGTTAGTGAAGAAGGAGCTGGGCTTTGTTTTTCCAAACATGTTTCCAAAAGACTGTTTTATTTTAAAACACAGAGTCCGCTACAAATGCCTTTGAACCACTGTGGTGGGGACGAGTACACCGGTTGCTTAGGTCAGTCACCCCTTCCTCTCCTGAGCCCACCGCCTCCACGTCTTGGGGAGCACGATAAGATGATGGGTCTCTTCCTTTACATCCCTGTTTGCTGCAGTAAGTGTCCTTGGACGACAGTAATAATAGGATCAAATTATCCATAACTGTTTGGCAATTATTAAAGTTTCGCAGTTGCTGGTTTTCCTACTGGTGTCTTCCCACCTGAGATAAAAGAGAGCGTGCTCATGACACAACAATCCACCATTTCTCATACAAGTGTGTAAGTCACTGGCGGACGAGGAACAGCGAACGCGTGTGCAGTGTGACGGGATGACAGGGCGCCAGTGGAGGCGGCAACCCCTTTGCAGCAGCAGCGCATCGTGGAGACGATGGGCCAGGCCGGCGACCTGAGCCAGGACGCAGGTTGGACTGGAAGCTTCAAGCCCGGTGTGTTCTCATGAGTTACCGAATTTACTTTCTGTGATTAAGAAGTCAACCCACCATCCTCACAGAACAGGAGGTTTGGGGCTTGTTTTAGCTGTATGAACTGCTTACCAAATTCAAAACTGAGTTTCAAGGTTACACATCCCGAGATTTCCATTTCATTGTCCTGATCTATCAACTACTCCTTTTCCCAACCTACTTCCCTTTAAGCACATGCCCTGTCCTGGTCCCCTTTATCCCAACAGACATCTACCTAAGCTCTGCACACAGGTTTGGCAAATGCACTCAATTAGGATTAGATACCAAAGTGCTGCTGGCAAGACCACCCACTCAGTGATCAGGTGCTTTAGTAAGCTGTACTTACCAAGCATTTCCTCTAATTTTGTGGTGGCAGTTTCGTTCACGTTAAATATATTGTCATTATTTCTAGGAGAAAAAAGTAACAAGCTTTCTTACTGCATAAACGAGGGAAAGACAACTTGTTATTTATACAGTAGGAGCACTTTTAAATGGTGTCCTCAGGGCCAGTCGCAGCTCCTTCCCACTCCCGGGCTCTGCGCCTCCGTCCTTGGGCCACACAGGAGTTTACCCATGAAGTTTATCATTCTCACATTTGTTTACTCAGAAGAGGGAATATAGAACTACCTCCACATACTCGTGTGTGTATTTATGTAATGTACAGATAAGTGTCCACACACACACACACACGCTGCACTCCCTAAAATTCTGTCTTGTAATTAATCTATAAATTTCAGTATTAGTCAAAGCCAAAATGTTGGCCTAAAGCACTTTCTGTCTTGGCTTCAGCATCATTTGTATTCACAACCATGTAAAATCTGCAGGGTAACTCAAACGGACATCGCTAATTAGGAGGTGGACTCATGCAGCACAACGTAACACTGACTGGATCACACACTTCCCGTGTCCCCGACTTCGGGTCAGCTGCTGCTGGCCGCCCCGGCCCTGTTGCCCCACATGCTCTTGCGCAGTACTTACACCTTCTTCTTCTCCACCACGCCGAGCCTCACCAAAGCTGCTAAGGCATTTTTCTGTACGTCAGAAGATAACACATCGTAACACTGGGAGGCACCTACACACAGGGCAGGAGCGTTAGTGGATGACTTTTTGTTCGCAGCTGAGGGACGTCACCACCCGCAGAGGAGTGACTGACCTTGATCGAGAAGCTGGCTTGTGAATGCTCTAACTCTAGCCAAGTACTGCTTCTCTGTGAAGTAGTCTTCTTGTTCCTTCAAGAGGTATTTGCAAATTATCTGATTTTCAGAGGGAGGATGAGAGAAACAGGAAGAGAAAACGGGCAGTCAGGCAGAATGGTGACCATTTCACACAGCCCCTCTAACAGGGTGACACATCACGTTAGAGCAGAAGAAAAGCCTTCAAGAACCGAGCGCAGGAAAGCTGCGGAACTGCTGGCAGCTCTCTTAGCTTATATCACTGTTTACAACTAGAAAAAAAATGGCCAAAATAGTGTTGACATTTATTAAAACATAATTTTGCACTTTAATGGGTTACAAGTGAAGTATTATTAGCTCACTATATCTTATGCTGTTTATGAACAGAAGGACCAGACTTTCTGTAACTTTATTTTTTCCCCCAAAACACCTAATAACATGCTAGACCCTGAAATACTTGATGATTTCTACTTACAAAGGGGCTGAAAGGTAGAACGAGCACTTATCCAACACCTACTAAGTGCTGGACTTTGTGCAAGGAGGCTGACGTGATGATTTCACTGCCCACAGCACAGCTCTGCTGACAAGTGGGTCCCAGGGGCCCCAGCCAGTGTAGAGCTGAGAGCCATGCAGGCCTCATGAGGGGACCCTGACGGTTTCCATCTCCAACCCCATCTACCTCTATGCTGGCACACTTCCTGCTGGAGATATACACTATCCCCTCTTTTTAATCACCCCTTAGAGCTCTGACAAACTCAGGTACTTGCACTTGAACTTTTCTTTCCCTTGAAACATTAGCATTTAGGAATATAAACAAGTGACTTCACGTACCATTCAAATCTTGCATTTACTAAGTGCTACTATGCATCAAACACCTGGCTCCATACTCAACCAGAAGACGTATCTGTGAGGTAGTGTGACAATGTGAGGTACAGCATGACAACATGAGGTACAGTATGACGTGAGGTACCGCGTGACAACATGAGGTACAGTGTGTCAGTGTGAGGTACAATGTGACAATGCCTGGGTGTAACTGTGGTGAAGGGAATACCATGCTCACACGACAGGAAGCTGCCATCCTCTGGGGTCTGTAGTGGACCAAGCCTCCTCCTGCATGCAGGATGCGTTCATCCCTCACCTGAGGGATGCGATCACTCACCCTAGTCTCTCTGGCTCTATCATTCACCCGGGGAAAATATTGCCCTTCAGGCCAGAAGTAAGTCCAGGATGGGAAAACCTTAGTTATATCAGACATGAAAGAGAACTAGTGCGAGACTTACGTACCTGATAACATTCCACAAAAGGTTTAAAGAGTCCTATTAAAAATTCTAACACGGTATTTCCTTTCTCTGTAACTAGGATGTCCGTCGTTGTCATTTGAATGGTCTCACTTTTACAAAGCAGGTAACAGCCCTCTTCAAAGTCCTGGAGGGGAGTGGAGAAGACGGAAGGCATCCACTCGTGAGGTGACTGGGTACGCAGCCAGGGGCTCGCAGAACATGACAACACTGGCTCATTTCACAAGCCTCCCCGACGGTTCTGGCTGTCAGACAGTAGCCAGAAAGCATCTGTTCTAACCCTCAGACACACAAACAACTTAGGAGCCTTGGGAATCCCAACCCAGGTGATGGGGTTTCTTTCACTTTGCACAGCCACACTCCTTAAATTTAAGTAGGCAGTGCATACAGTGAGTCCTCAAATACTTAGCATTATGCTTAGGCTCAACAACCGCCGGCACCCTGCCCGCATTCTCTCCTTAGTCCAGTACAGGAAGTGGACCTGCTGCTGTCTGTCCTGGCTCTCCCCGCCCCCATGCACCAGTGGTCCAGCTCTGGGACCTGATCTCACCAGCGGTCTACACCACCAGGCAGGACCACGCTCTCTAATCTCAAGCAAAAGGCCCAATTCCTTCCAACAAGTGGGTAACAGAAAAATGTGCTGGTTGGTAAATGTTTAATGAAATAGAGTTGGTTTATTTACAGTGGCTGCACGAATGGTCCAAGGAATGACCCTCCCCTCACCAAACACTCCCTACATTATTAAGCCTGACTGAGAAATCAAACTAGACTTTGCTGAACTGTAAATGTCCCAGTCCCTCTTTCTATCTGCTGCATGGAGTCTGAAGAAAGGGAGACAAATCCATGAATCCTCGCCTAACATTTCCAGAGCTCACACTGCACAAACACTTGCTCTCTGGCTGCGAAGATTTACCTTTACTGCGTTTCCTGGGAGGAAGATGAACTCATCTGAAAAAACATCGCGTAGAAAGCGGAAGCACCCATAGATATCCTCTGGAAATAAATTCATTACACAGAATTAATTACCACCCTGTTTTTCAAACTTTCACGGAGGCCAAGAAGTCCACGCCACTCCCAAAGGCCGTATTTCAAAGGCATGTCACTCATATATCGGGGACTAAAATTAAGGCCTGATGAAGCTACAACAAATCCGAATTTTACCTACAGAGTAAACTCCAGTCTAGCAGTTGTAATGCTTGAATCTAAATGACCACCAAGCCTCTAATCAGTCTGGAATGAGCAAGACACTACGTTCCTTAGAAGATAGGGGCCCCACCCCGAAGGCCAGGCTCGCCAGCAGAGCGGAGGGACGGGGCCCACTTCTTCATCTCTTTTCCATTCCTGTGTCCTGGCCTCCTGACCACACCTCCAGCACCAGGACAAACCAGCACAGTAACAGAAGACGCTCCCGCTCCCTCATTCTCCAGACATGTAGGGTTGCCTGGCCCACCAACTGCACAGGATTCTCATCTTCCTGACAGGTGCTGCGAACTTTCTCACTAGGAAACACACACACACGGACGTGCACACACACACGCGCGCACGCCGATGTCCCGGGATGCCTCCAGTCTCAGGGTGCTCGCCATCCCTCAGAGACAATGTGCGTGCCCCTCAGTCGGAGATGAATTCCGATGTACAAAACCTCAGCTGCAGCTGAAATCAAGACCTGACTTTTCTGGGGCCTGAACTAAGTCACCTAAGCTCTGTGTCCTCCTTCACAAAATGGTGGCTCGCACTCGGGACTTCCGAGGCTCCTTTCAGGGTTAAGTCTGTGCCGAGCCCAGTGCCTCCCACAGCTTTTCCTTAGAATTCTTATGGAGCTTTAGAAACAAAAAACAAAAACACCAATGTCCGAGCCACACGCCAGACCCCCTGAATCAGAACCTCTGGGCGTGGGGCTCGCCCTCCGGATATGCTAACATGCACTGGGTAGAAACCCCCTGGCCTGGACTACGGCTCCTGTGAACAAAAACTGTGCTTTACTCATTTTCACACTCCAATGAGGAGCGTAAATGCCGCTGTGCATCCCATCTGCTTCTGTCAGATAAGGGAATTGCTGCAGCAGCAAAACAGCATTGGACCAGAGATGAAGAACTGCACTTCGGATGCTGCCTGCAGCAGTCGTGCAGCTTTCTAGGCCTAATCTTCCTTATCCATAAAAGGAGAGGTTCAGATCACATGACATCCTAGCTCCCCTTCAATTCTCAGATTCTAAGCAGATGGCCGAGTGTTCAGGGGAAAAACCTACATGTGAGTATCCGGGCCCCACTACTTGCTGGCATGCAGGCTGCCCACACGCGGCTGAGCATCGAAAGGCACCTAGCATTGCTCCCCACATGGAAACAACAGCCAGGCCTCTCCCAAAACTCAGGACCATGTTCCCCAAAGTTACCTTTTCTGCAGCCAGGTGTCATCTGCAACGCCAGAGCCACCAAGGATGGCCGGACGAAAACGTTGAGCAACTGGTTCCTGTAGGTCGAGCACATGAGGAGCGTGACGTGCTGGAGGACGAGGCCGTTGACCATGTCCGAGTCCCCGGAGTCCACTCGTAGGACCACTCGGTCCTTGACCAGGCTGACGACGTTGGCGTGCAGAAGAATGCTGGCCTGGACGACGTCTTCCGCAGGCTCATTGTCTGCACACAAAACCATTCATTCAGGCCAAAGGCACAGGGTGGATGGCACTGCCGGGCATCCAGGCCCAGCACCCGTCAGCGCTAGGAAGGCCTGCTGATGCATGGGCCAGGTCCCAGCTTCAGGCTCCACCAACGAAACCAATGGTATCATGTGTGAAGGGCATTTTACAAGTACTGTTTCAAAAACCAAACTAAACTCTAAGGACAAGCAACATACTTTCTTATCTACCCCAAAGTTGTCAGCCATTCTGAAACACACATTACTTCCGACTCTGGAATTGAGTATTTCCTCAGGAACCAAGTATCCAACGTTTTGTAACAGCAAGTTGCATGACTAGAAAATCACATATATGTGAATTTAACAATACTAAGACAAGAAGGCCCCTGATAAGTATATATTCTCCCTCTCTCTCTCTCTCTCTCTCTCTCTCTCACACACACACAAAACACACCCTTGCCCAGACCAATTCCAAGATGGCAAGACTATCACTCTGCCACATCGAGGTGAACCCAAGGACGACCCAGAGAGGCCTCTCCGAGCATCAGGCCTCCTTGTGCACAGAGCGTTGCTCAGAGAATTCTCGGGTTTTCCTGCATCAATGATAACTACAGGAGTGGCTGCACAACAGTTCCTGGTACCCCCTCAGCAGGCACTGCACTGGCCTGGAGATAATCAAGAAGCGAGGGTTACAGAAACAGGAAGAAGAGATGGTGACATTTAACAAACATTCTTGGCAAGGGTAGTGATTTTACCCGAGCCAATGAGCCGCTTGACAGGCAGGTCAGTGGGCACACGTTCTGTTCATGTAGATGGGAAGGACAAGTGACAGAGTGGTCTTTCTTTAGGGCTTCATCACATTCGTTTTGGACCAGGGGTCGGCAAACTTTTGAGACAGAAGAACCGCCTGGGGTCAGCAAACCATGGCTCACGAGCCACATTTAGCTCTTTGGGTACGTACATGTGGCTCTGAAGTAAAATTGAAAATGAAAATAAAACTATCATAGTTTCATTTATAAAAATTTTAAAGGATATTACTCACATAATGATGATTATATAAAAATATATTTATGGCTCTCGAATAATTTTTAAATTGTTGTGAGGGACAGGATTGGCTCTTCCAGGAGTCAGCAAACTTTTGAGACTGAATGTACCCAAAGAGCCGCATGTGGCTCGCGAGCCGCAGTGTGCCGACCCCTGTTCTGGACTAACGTGCCTTCCTGAGCTTGCTCAAGGTAATGGTATAGTACATGATAATGTTATATATATAATATAATATATTTTACATATATAATACAATATAATGTCATATAATGATATATATCATAAAAACTACATATGAGAGTTTTGGACTATGGGATAATCTAAGTAAAAAAAAAAGAACTGAATACACACAACACATTCTAACTTAGGAATGATACTTACTCATGTACTTAGTCACTGACTGACTCCCGCTTTATAATAACTGGGGTTATTTAGTGGCTAAACAGATACTTTTATCTACGGACTGGCCACGTATTTAGCCCATCTTGAAAGAGCGAAACACCTTAGAAAGACAGGCGCCTGTTTTCATGCGATCGGAGGCCAAACAGCTATGAGTTTGTTTAGCACTTTTCTCCTCTTTCATGACTTTCTACCTTTGTTATATCAGCATGTCTCCTGTCTCCTGTTAGACCATTAAAATACTGACACCACAAGTCTGATTCATCTTTATTTCCCCCTTGATGACCAACACTCAACTGACTGCCACTCTGTTAGAAATCCCCCTCAGCATCTCTGAGATGCGCCCCACTCTGTCACTGCCCGTTTATCCCCTGGCACAGCACCCTGCCTCCCTGCCAACACCCTCTCCCCACTGTGGCCCACCGCAAAACTGACATGAGGATGTTTTCTAAAAGGCCAGTCAGTCATACTTTCTCCCTCCCATCACCCCGATTCCAGCCCAGATGCCCCAGGTGTGCGGGCCTGTGTGACCGGCTGCTGTCCACCGTCCCTGTACCATAGCCAACATCCCAGTGACAGCAAACACTCACAGGTGAAGGGGCATGTGGTGCTCGACATCACCTCACACATCCTAATCCCCACGCCAGCGACGTTCCTCCTGCTTCTCTCTCTGCATAGCCCACTTCCCATTGAAGCCCTTCCATGAAACCTTTCCCGAGTGTGGGCCTCCCCCATGCAGTGTTCTCCATCTTTGGATTGTTCCTACAGCTCACATGTTATCCACTACAGACCACACCCTCCAGAACCTCTCGCTTATCTTTGCAGCCCTGGAAGGACCAGCATAGACTAGGTGAAGCTCATACAGCAGGTACCTGTTACCTGGTCTGAAAAGAACTGCAGCTCCAACTGCAGCCTATACGATTTTCAATCAAAGAGCCTGAAAATAATGTAAGTTAATCATTGTGACCCCTGCCCATCTCCCAGCGTAGTGTTCATAACTCCAGTGACGTGTCCCCAAAGTTATTATGTGACACCAGCCCTTCACCCCTCACAACACAGTGAGACAAGTGGGTGCAGATGTGACGTGGTTTAGAGGGGGTATAGAGGGACGGCTACGCGGGATACAAAAAAATATAACGTTTACTCTCCACTCGGCTGGGCGCGGAGACAGTTAGTCTCCCAGGGAGAAATGACACATAGACAATTATTCTCTAATGATCACCATGCCAGGTCCAACGTCCTACCGCGATAAAAACCAGGGTTTCCTTCTCTCTCTGAGCCATGCTTTGCAAAGTCCTATACAGGTTTTTCATTTCTAGGCTGCAACGTCTCCAAATTGAGAGGTGAAGAAAGCCAGCGTCCGTGTCCCAGATGTCCCGCACACGTACCTGGCCATGTGAGGAGCCCCCCGAAGGTGCGGGCTAAGTCTCTCAGCCATGAGGCCTTCTCCACCAATGCGTCAAAATGCATGGACGGCCGGTTCTGGAGCAGAACAGCGACAATCAAGGCCCAGGGGTTCAGTGTCAGGTTCTGAATCTGCACAAGCTGCATTCTGTGGGCGACCTCGGCGACGAAGGCGTGCATGTCCTCCGACTGCTTCTGAGGGATGTACCTGCAGGGAGGGCACAGAGTAACCAGTTACAGTTCTGTCGCCGAGACACATGTGGAGGGAGGGGCGGCAGAAGGCGGGCACCCCGGAAGACTCCCCGGACTTTCTGCCAGTTCCCTTGGGTCCCCTTAGGAAGTCTACCCTTGCCTGACTCTATCCACACATCTCTAGGGTCGGCTCTTGAGAGGTGGTAAAAATACTCAAGGAAACAGGGTCCTATTATTCCTGGTTCTGGGCAAAAAACTTTTCTTGCATTACAAATAGGATGTGTCACTTCTGTGAAAACTGATGCTTCCCAAGCAGAATGCTACTACCTTCTCCAAATCCACAGCACTTAGGACGTCTCGTGCAGAACACATGTTAATGTGTTAATAGGATGACTGCTCATGTCTGCATGGGAGGCTGGCCAGTCTGTGCGACTGTCACTGTCCTGAGAAGCTTCAGAGCGCCTGCCAAGCACTGCCATTTCCCTCACCTGACAGATTGCAAGCTCTGAATGGGACATCAGGAACCCACAGAGCTGGCTGAAGCAGGGGTACCCATCTGACCTAAAAGGAAGCCACACAATAAGGTGACTTAAGGTGAAAGCTGCAGCCAGCGAGGGTGCTTGTATGAGGTACCAACAGGCCAACCCCATCTGGGTCTACAGCAAGAAAGCGTGCGGCGGCACAAAGCTGCCACCTGCTTTGGAGCTAGCAGAGCTGCCAGCAGGCGCCCTGGCTGCTGTGGGCCAGTCGGGACTGCAGGTAAGTCAGGTCAATGGTGCGAGCACCTGAGGCCTGGCTGGGCCTGGCTTTTCCTCCTCGCCTCCCCTCGATTAAGAGAACCTAACCATGTATTGTACCTGCGTCCCAAAGGGACCCAATTTACGTCCTTGCACATAAAACCATGGCCTTTCTGAGAGCAGGGACCCACTCCCATTCATCATCAGCAGACAAGCCTTTCTAGGATCAAAAACAATACTTAGTACACACTTCAGGGGACCTACCAAGCGCGCGCCACTACTTCCATGCGTTCACTTGTAACAGTGCTGTGGTTTCCCCACTTTTAAGTCGGCCGGACATGGATGCCCAAGAAGAAGGGACACTGTCCTGCAGCGAGCACTTCTGGGCACACATGTGTCCTTCTGAGCCTGGGGCCTTCCCCGTCCCCGGTGTGTAATCTCAGGTAACCGCGATTCAGCCCTAGAAGTGGTCAGGAACCACGATGCACGCCCTCAAGTTTCTATCAGCCATGAGAAGCCCGCTCCGCACCTTGGGACCAGGTTATACGGGCTGCGGCTCATCCTTCCAGCTGCCAGAGAGCGAAGTGACACGGGGTCGCCAACGTACACGTGTATGTTGCCGAAGTTTTCAGACAGAATCTTCCTGGCTTTCAGCAACCCCTAACAGTGTCACGACAGAGGAAAAGGAAACAAGGAGGAAATTCAGGAATCACGGTGTGCAAACCAGCATTTCCTCTAAATTCCAAGGTCAGGTCTGGCGTCCTTTACGTACGGTTGTAGACTCTTTTGGCTTGGGAACCCCTAGAAGCTCATATACATAAAGAGTTTCTTCCAATATCTTATCATAACTGATGCTAATTGGGACAAGGTAGGTGTCAAAAACTTCTCTTTTGAAAAATGGTTCCATCACAATATTCAGAAGACCTGTAAACACAAGGAGAAATGGCTTTTCATAAACACTGAAGAGGAGAGAGACACATAAACAGGAAGATACTAAAAGCACGTTATATACTAAGCCCAGAAACAGAAACAGTCACACTTAGAGAGAAAAGACTACCGTGCCCCAAAGTGTCAAGCTCTATTAGCAGCTTTGATGACATTTCGTCTAAAGCCTTTGAGTTTCTATTTTTCCTGCAGTCTGTAGGTGACCTACCAAATTTAGGGGTCAATGTCTTGGCAGAGCGGCTTCTTGTCCCTTCGAGGAAAAATTCAACAGGAGCATAACCATTCTTTAAAGAGAAAACACAAACAAACAAAACAAAACACAAAGCCCGTTGCCTACGCTCGAAGTGAGCAATGCTTCTTTTGACTCCTTCCCCCCAGCTCCCGTCCCAGCCCTCTGAACACAGGCTGCTTACAGTGACATGAGAGTCACACAGGGGTTGCGCATTCCTTCAGGGGAAACACACACGCTAGGCTGCCCATTTAGAAGTGAAGGATTTAAATAAGATCCAATAGCAAACACCAGGAAAAGACAATACAGCTTGAAAGCACTCAGTGGTTCTGTGCATTTACCCGCAGCATGGTTTTCACATATTCAGAGAACACAGCCCAATAGAGCTTATTGCCACCAAAGGTGCGTCGCATGAAGAAAGCGCCCGACATCCGCAGCAGCCCCCCAATCATCTTCATTCCTAGGAAGTCTAAAAATAAAAGGGTTAATGTTTATTTGCAGATCCTGAAACTGTCTATAAAGATCTAAACTCAAACTCTATTAAGAGAGATTTCATGCATGGAAGGCACCCCCGTGGTCATAATAACTATCCTGACATTAAGATCCCTAAGAAGAGACACCTAACAGAATTATGGAAAAAAGGGGCTCTGGGCAAGCACGTGCTGGGAGGTAACCTGGTACCCCTCCATGCACCTCTGTTTCTAACCAGGGCAGCTAGAGACAGGTGGCAACAGCAGGTAACGAACGTGAAAACTGTAACAATGTTGTCAGGCTGAATGCTTCAGTCAGCACCGCTGCTGAACTTGACGACACACCAATATGCGTCCTCCATGCTCTGGACAGCCAGGCCAAACAAGCGCTCACCTTTCCTTTTTACCCACCAGGTAAAAAGATCCACTTTCTTCTAGATAAAGCAAACCCAGAATAAGAGGAGGAGCTCTTATCATTTTCCCTAATTTCCAAATAGCTCCTCACATGCCCATGCAAAGGAAACTGCTTTTAAAGTGCTCAGGTCTCTGGGAGTTGAACCTCACTGTTCACTGCACTTATTGACAAAGGTATATATATGCCTGAATGTCAGCCTCCCTGGCTGCCTTGAAAGGTGACAAATAATTTATTTGCCTTAGCAAACCTACTTTGGGGAATCAACCCTACAGAAATAAAAGCACTGATATAAAAATATGTTGTAAAATTGTAACAGCAAATCTACAAAATTATGATACAGCTGAACTGCTGAATATTCCACAGCGATCCAAAATGTTAGAGATGAAGTGGGACTCTTCGCTCACACCTGTACAAAAATTCACTCAAAATGGACCAAAGACCTAAATGTAAGACCTAAAGCTATACAACTCTTAGAAGAAAACATAGGGGAAAAGCTTCATGACATTGGATTTGGCAATGTTTTCTTGGGTATGACACCAAACACACAGAAAACAAGAGGAAAAAATAGATACATTGGAACGTGTCAGAATTAAAGACTTCCGTACATAAAGGACAGAAGTTACAGTGAAGCCAGCCCTCGGGACTGGGGATGGGAGAACATGTTTGCAAAGCATTCATCTGATAAAGGGTTAATATCCAGAATAGACAAAGAACTCCTACAACTCAGCATGAAAAAACAAACAGCCCAGTTTAAAAAAAGGACAAAGGACTTGCATAGATATTTCTCTTACGAAGATATACAAAAGCCAAAAAGTATCTGAAACCATGCTCAACATCACCAGTCATTAGGGAAATGCAAATCAAAGCCATGATGAAATACCACATCACACCAATTAGCATGGCTATTATATATAGAAAAAAACCAAACCAGAAAATAACAAGTGCTGGCGAGGGTGTGGAGAAACTGAACCACTCGTGCACTGCTGGTGGGGACGTAAAGTGGAGCGGCCACTATAGAAAACAATATGGAGGTTCCTCAAATAATTAAAAATAAAATTACCATAGAACCCAGCAATTCTACCAGAAGAATTAAAGGCAGAGACCTGAATAGGTATCTTACACCTGTGTTCACAGCAGCACAATGGCCAATAGGTGGCAGCCAGCCAAGTGTCTCCCCACAGATGAATGGAGACACAAATGCAGTCCATCCACACAGTGGAATATTAGCCTTAAAGAGGAAGGACATTCTGACACTGGCTACCACATGGATGAACCCTGAGGTTCATGATGCTGAGTGAAATAAGCCAGTCATAAAAGGACCACTCCTGCATGGTTCCACTCATCTGAGGCCCCTAGAGGAGTCACATTCACAGAGACAGAGAGTAGAAGGTGGGGGCCAGGGGCTGGGGGCAGGGGAATGGGAATTAGTGGTTAATGGGGGCAGAATTTTAGTTTTGCAAGATGAAAAGACTTTTGTGGATGGATGGTGATGATGGTATTTCAATAATGTGAATACTTAATGCTACTGAACTGTACGTTTAAAAATGGTTAAGATGGTAAATTTTGTTATGTGTATTTTACCAGAACTTAAAAATACACAAAAAAGTTAGATCCATTTATTGACCTATAATCATTAACATATTACCAAATAAAAAAAGCAAAAGGCACGTAACACATAAAGTAGTATAATCTCATTTTCCAAACCTAACCCCCAGACCCCATGTGCACATACGCTTGCCTACGTCTGTGTGGACGCAGTAAAGACAGTACAGGACGTGATCCAAACTGTCACACACTGTGATTGGAAGGACGAAGGGAGAGGCTGTTTTCATCATCTTTAAATACTTTGGTATTGTTAATCATTCCAGTGAACATTTTCATTTTCATAATTAAAAGAAGTAGAACAACAGCACGTACCCATTCCTGCAGCTATGACTGGCACAGGTAAATCGTAGTTGTATAAAATAAAAGACAACAACAGAAAGTCCATGTAACTCCGATGACTAGGCAGCAGAACCACCGGATGCTCCTGGATGGCTCGCTGTAGCTTGAAAATAAATAAATGGCACATTCTCAGTAATTTCAGTTTTCACATTATTAAAATCACATCTCAACGCAGAACACGGAAGATGTGTGTATGTACAGAGGGACTACTAATGTTTTTCTGCCTCCTCTACCACACACACAAAACTTATTTCAGAATTCTAGTTCAACAAGCTCACATAATGCAAGAACATAAAAAATGTACATTTTTACAGATCATAAGAATAGTGATGACACTAACATACGCACTGTTCAATGTGATGTGTTTGTGAGTCAGGCCTAAGCCTTAGCTGGTCTCCTTGCTTGTGACATGGTCAAGCAGCTAAGAAATGGCAGGTGGAGATGGGAATGGGGCCGACGTTGGTCTGAACTGTACAGTCGACTGTGAACTGCGGCACCAGGCTGCTTGACTGCCGGAAGAGAGAACACAGTTCCTCTCGGGGCATTACCACCAACATCTGTGCATTATCAGGACCAAGGAGAGGCGTGGAGCTTCTCTATTTAAACACCGGACTCGCTGCCAGGGAGAATGGGAGCCATGTAGTGGGAGGGTACATTTGAATTTCCAGATTCAACCTCGAAAAGCATCCACTGGAATCAGTGTGTTACGTGTTTTTCTGAAATCTAAGTACAACGAACTGAGGCAGGTTAAGTTGTGATCAGCTAAGACATGGCCTGCCAACACCCCCGGCCCCAAACACTGCACTGGACATTCTGACAGAGATCCAATCTAAAATGTCACAGCAGGAAAAGAAAATGTTAAAAGTAAAGTATACGACTGAATATAAAGAAAACATTAAGAGGTAAGAGGAGGAAAGCCAATTGAGGCGAGGGTTTCCTATTTCCTAGCAAGAGAAAAAAGTATTAAAAGCATAAATGAATAAAATAATCTCCATTGAGAAAGCTCTTCCTTATAGAAAAAAAGCAAACTATTAAATAATAGAAGTGATGGAATTATAAAAATCACCATTTAGGGCATCCCAGTTTCGGGTACCCCCTCTCATAAGAGAGATGTACTTTCACTTCAATAAACATCTTTGTTCCTCTAAAAAATAATAATAATTGAAAAATTAAAATCACCATTTAACAATCATTAGAGTAATAACTGATTTGTACAAAAACCGTCAGTGGATGTTAAAAGCTAGTGAAGGAAAGTCTGATGAAAAGCAGGACACTTAACCGTCCTCCAAGTATTTATCCACAAGACATGCTAATTACAAAGGGGGAAGCAGTGACTTTGTAAGGGGAAATTTGGCAAATCAATAATGTAGTTAGACTCAACTACTGGGTTTTCGGAAAAGTCATGACACATTTTTGCAATGAAAAACATAGAAAAAAATACGTCATGACTTTTCCAACAACCCAATAGTTTCCAGTTAGCGCCACCCTGATATTCAGCTGTTTGTTTTCTTTGTTTCTGCCCTAATAACTTAAAAGCTCTGTTTTGCTCCCTTTCCTAAGTCTACACATACCTCGTTAATCTACTTAATCTACTTAAGCAGAATCCTAACCTGGAAAGGGCCATTTCTTCATCCTCTGGCGCCAGGACACCAAATCCATTTTGCAGCTCCCTTGCAGTTTTTACTGGTGACGCATAAATAAAGCCCCAGGCCTCCATGGCCGAGTGGAGTCCAGAGATAACAGTATCTTAAAACAGACCAGACCCCAGGAAGCGAGGTCAGCCCTCAGCCCTGCCTGACCGACTCCCCTTTTCCTTTGTTCTTCTTCTTGTGTACCTACAAAACTTTCTGCCCTGTCTAGGGATGGGGAGATGGCCTTTGGACAGGAGTCCGCCATTCTCCCAGAATGCCGGCATTCTGAATAAACCTGTTTTCTTTCCACCAACCTTGTCTCTCGATTTTTAACTTTTTCAAGCGGCAGGCAGCCAGACCTTAGCACGGCAACAACTTCACATGCAGAAACCTGGCCACTATCGACCACAGGTATCCTGACCGCATGCACTGAGAAGGACACATGTGGCTTCTGAGGTGTACCTGCCTGCCCAAGGGCCCAGCCTGAGTCTAATGACGAGAAGACATCGCTCAAACCCAAACACGGGACACTACGAAATAACCGGTCTGCTCTCTTCAAAAGTAATATCATGAAACACAAAGACTAAGGAATGTTCCAGAGTGAGTCTAAGGGGACATGGACATGGAATGAACACAGGATGCAGGGTTTTCTTTTGCTAGACAAGACTTAGTTGGGACAACTGGTGAAATAGAGTAAGGTGTGTACCATCAGTACTGTATCGGTTAATTTGCTTATTTTGATAACTGCACTGTAGAAGGACTTGCTTATAGGAGAGACACACCCGGGTATGGAGGAAAGGATAGAGGAATGTAGGGGCATGCAGGTGGAGCATATGCAGAAATGGTGTGGATGATGACTTCTGTAACTTTGTGAACATTTGACGTCAGGTTGTCTGTAAGCCCCACCTGACTACCTAGGTTAGTCTGAAGCCTCTAGGTTTGAGGGTCAAGGAGCAAACAGCAGCACCCAGAGAAGCAGGGCCTCTTCCGCCAGACGGATGCCTGATGAACGGAGTGCAGGGTGAGAGGTCTTAGAGATGACTAAATAGTGAGGGGTTGAAGAAGAGATTGTTTTCAACAAGCAATACTCACTTTCTGAATACCTTCTTCATTTACACACACTTTTGAGAAAATTTGTTTAAATATTTTGCTCAGGGCGAAGGCAAAAAACCGGATGGCTCCCAGACGCAGGTTGTGGCTCATTTCATCCAGGATCTCACAGGCTTCCTCTCGGAGGGCAGCCTCGGGCTGCTGGGAGTCCTTGGAGAGCTGGCGAGAGAAAGCAAGGCAACGGTCTGCAGAAAGAAGCCCTAGCTCTGTTATTCAAACCTGCACGAGTTCCAAATGGGCCAACACTGCAGAACTCAAAAATGGCATGTCTTCATTTAAATGGACATAGTTTGTTTCCCAACATAACAAAAGTGGACGAGTTTAAAGACTAGAATTCAGAGGCGGTTTTCTAGTATAGCATTTTAGACTGGTGGAGAACATCTCACCTTCCCCTTTGGTTTGCTAATACGCTCACACCCCATGAGCTGGTGTCCTTTCAAGAAACTACTGTGGCGCTTAATGTGTTTGTTCAATGCTATTACAAGGGAATATACAAGGGAAAAATCCAAGATCTCACTGAAGTACCACTCAGACTGCATCAGACAGCTAAGACACTGGTGCAAAGTCCCCAAACTATAAAAGAAAAATTAGTGACATCAGCGATCTCACAACGGAACTCTCTTTATTTGCATGGCATAGCACATCTTTGGGTAAAGAACAAAATGTTGGCTGTGCTGGGCTGCCCAGGGCCTAGAGAGGAACAAGTCACAGTTTCTGTCTTCAAGGGGGCCGAATTTAATCCCTTTAACTTTGGCTAACCAAGCAGGTTGAGAAGGATCGAACTCTGTGTGACAGGATTTCTCCAGGATGCTCTGCTTTAGGATGAGGCACAGAAGGTCAGAGGATGACATACCGGACCCTCAACTCTCCCAGTTATACACACTGAGGAAGTATCTTATCTTGTTTTTCAATATTGGAGGGAAATTTGCAGAACATAAAATAGTTGTTTTGAAGTCAGCGATCCAGTGGCATCTAGCACATTCACAAATGTGGTCACCCTCAATCTCGCTCCATAGTTTGAGGACTCAATTCAACAGGCCCAAGATTGTGGGACCAGGATAAACTGTTTCCTCTTAACCTGTTTATTTCACTCTGGTTCTCTGAGTGACACAGCAAGAAAGGCTTAGTATCACAGTCAGAAAAAGACCCACACTGAGTATCGGTGGCCTGAAGACTGAATGAACAGCAGCCTGGGGAGCAAAGACAGTGGCCAGAGACGAAGAGCTGAAGAGTGGGTGAGACAGAGAAGAGGGAGGGTCACAGTTAAAGCAAAACTGCTTCCCCAAGTGGGAACTGTTTTCTGTTTTGGTGTCATCCATGTTTAAAAATTATAATTAAATGCAAATAACATAAAAGTTGCCATTTTAATCACTTTAAAATGTACACTTCAGTGGCCTTGGACCTATTTACAGACTAAAGGGCAGAAGCCAACTGAGAAAGAAAGGCTGGAGACAGAGGGAAGGGAGAGGGCGCCTGCCAGGGGTCTGTCCTACACAGAACTTGCTCCCACTCCCGTCCCCTCCCTCTTTCAAGACGCCGGTCTCAGGGAACGGCTGCATCATCTGGCTTCTTTCCTTTCCGCCACTTCATTCACCCAGCTGGTCGTTAATGAGGTCTACTCCACCTCTCACATTTCTGAGCTTGGTCCATTTCTCCGTTTCTACACCACTCACCAGTCCTGGCAACTAGGACCACACAGAGGGATTACGGAGGCAGCCATCAGAAGCAGACTTCCTGTTTGCATTTTTACCAAACAGTGTTTCTAAAACATAAATGATCACACCACACTCCAACTTGAGAGCTCTCGGTGCTTTGCACGGATGCAGGAGAAGACCTAATTCCTCCACGCGATCGCACAGGCCCTGCTCACCTCTCCAGCCTCACTTCTTACCATTACCCCTTCTTTGCTTCCTCTGTCTGGTCAGTGCTGTGACTGCATATTCTCTGGTCCTGACCACAAGCCGGGGGTCCTCCGAGTTAGCTGTACTTTGGACTTACAGGGCTTGTACTGGAGGCTGGCTCCTCCCCGGACATTGTGATTTAATTGGCGTGGGGTGAGATCTACGCACAGGGAGTTTTAAAAGCTCCCCGAGTAATTTTAATGTGTAGTGAGGTTTGAAAACCACGGGGAAAAGTTATTAGCTCTGCCAGGAACACTCTTTTCACCCACTTCACCCGGAAAACCCTTCATCTACCTTTCAGGCCCCATTAAAAATAATCCCTTCTCTAACTCCCGACACACCATCAGCTGCCCCTCTGATGAGCTGGTGCCCCTGCACCGGGGCTCCCACTCGCACGTCTTTCTTGTATCCTGACTGTCTGGCTGTCATCGTTCCCCATCAGACTAGACACTCAGCAGCTAGGAAACCTGTGCAACTCGCTCTGCCAGACCCTCAGTGTCTCATGAGAGGTTAACACACCTCGTGGCTACGACCACCTCTGATGAACATGCTGAGTAGAGCTAAACCTAGAGAGACACATTAAAGACAGCAAGATGAGTCACAGACTCAAGAAGAGGAAAAGCTTGGTGACAAGGAGCAAACTGGCTGTGGCTGAAGAAGGAACCACTTACCTGTTTGATGACATAGTGAACCTCTTCAGAACTGAGAACACTGCTTTTAATGTCACTTGGCTTGCACGGAATAATTCCCTTATAGACAAGAGGTGTGTAACATTTCATTGCAAATTTCAAGTCGCTGACATGCCTCCTCTCTTCTAAAATATCTTCAAACTCATCCCACTTTTTGAGCTCCTTCTGTGGATAAGGCAGAGGAGAAAAGGTAACGTACAGACTGTAAAATAAGTTAGGACAGATCAGGGACAATCCTGGGAAGGCTCCCTTTTTGCCAACATTTTTATTCTGTGACATATGAACAAGGGCAGACCGTTCTGAGGTTAGATTTTCACTCACCAAGAAAAAGAAATTTAATGATAAGATCAACATATTGATATTCAATGATCATAATATTTTATTTTTATATTTCTGACCGCTATTGTTGTAAAGCCAGGACCCCTCTGGGAAAGGTAACAAAGAACAAAGATGAGACATTCAGCTATAACCTGACCAATTTTACAAGGTTTCATCAATCACATTGATAAGTTTATTGTTTCTTCTACTTAGCTTTAAAAATTAAATCAGTAAGACTCTCAAAATGATGTCAAATCAAATCAAAGTACATGGGTGCAAACAAAAGGAAGATTCACTCAAGAAAAGCGTGCTCCCATATAAGCTACTGTCGAGCGCTGTTTGCCTCCTCTCTCCTTTCCACCCCAGCAACCCAGCTTGTCCAACCAGCTCCTGAAGCCGGCTGGGGCTTAGGCATTGCTAACTCTGAAAAGTTTGTTTTTCTGATTATAAAAGTCAGAGTAGTAATAATAATAATTACAGCTAACATGCACAGTTGTTTACTAAGTATCAGGCACTATTCTAAGAACTTTATATACATTAAGGGAACAATACTGTTTTTAATGTGCATGTATGGGGATGCCAAAAAAAAGTATACACATGACTTGTATTCATCTTTTGTTATTGGTATGTACTGAGTACTACAAAAATTTTTTTTTTTAAGATTTTATTGGGGAATTGGGGGAGGGAACAGCATTGGGGAATCAGGGGAAGGGGAACAGACAAGTTGCTGTCCTTTTGTTCTTCAGTCCAGTTGTGGAGGACGTCGCTTCACTGGCCCATGTTGGTATTGTGATCACTGTGCCCTTCTTGGCTGAGGCAGATCGGTCGCTAGCCATTGGATGGCTGCTCACGGTGGCTCATGGCTGCTCACTCACGGTAGCTTACGGCAGCCCACTGCAGCCTACGCCGATACCGGTGACTCACAGCAGCCCAGCTCCAGGTCGAGCTGTTGTTCACCATCTTAGCTGTAGAGGGTACAGTGTCACTGGCTCATGTGGGACCCGAACTGGTGGCCCTACTGCTCAGAGCTCGCACTCCCAAGCGAACTCTTAACCAACGAGCCACTGGGCTGGCCCTGAGTACTACAATTTTAATAGTTTTTTCCTTTCTTAAAATGTGTATACATTTTTTTGGCACCCTCTGTGTATATAAAAGGAACAATCCTCAGAGCAAACCTCTGACAACTATGCAGTAGTTTTTATCATGACCCCCGTTTTACAATGGGGAAACCAAGGCACACAGAAGTGAAATAACTCACCCAGGCGAGGTCCCACAGCCCACAAAGGGCAGATACGATTCAAACTTGAGCCTGATGGCTCCACAGACCTGGCTCTGACCCACTACCCTACACCACCCATCATGTTTAACTATGGAAAATTTGGAAACATGAGCAAATAAAAACCATCCATAATTTTATATCCCAGGAAAAGCTACTCTTAACACTTACTAGTTTTCTTGTTTTCTTTCATTCATAGCCAAAGAAATACTTATTTTTAAAATTCAAAACATGGACCATACCATAGTTTATCTTGGCTTTTCGATGATATTATTATTGAGTTGTTGGAAAAGTCAATATGTGTTTTGTTTATGCTTTTCAAAGGTCATTTATTTATATAAAGAACAAAGATCAATGATATATTGCCTGTTTTGTTCAATAACCTTTTGCCATCTTTCAGTGAGCTTCATAATTCCTCGTTTATAGAAGGACCTGTCTTTACCTGCGAAAACCTGAAAAAGGTGCTGATTTACAGCCTCATCTGAATTGAACGTTATACCACGCAAGGAGTTTTGAAGAGAGCAAGACAAGTGGAAGTCTGACAGCGCAAGCTCAGGCTAGTATGGTGGATGTGGCAACACATCCCATCCAAGCTCCAATAATTTTTGACAGGTGATCAAACTTGTGTGTGATCTCGTGTTGTCATGATGGAACACAACTCCTTTACAATTGACAAGCTCTGGACGTTTCTGGATGATGGATTGGTTCAATCTGTCCAACTGCTGACAGCACACATTCGAATTGTTTCTTGGCAGGAGCTCAAAAAACATGACACCTTTAAAATCCCACCACAGTGAGAGCATAACCTTCCTATGATGAATGTCTGCTTTCGATGTCATTTGAGGCAAATCATCACGTCGGGACCAAGACCACTTTCATACCATGTTGTTGTAAACAATCAATCCACTTCTCATCACCAGTTATCAGTCGCTTCAAAACAGGATAATTTTCCTCACGTTTAATGAGCATATTGCAGATGTTTATACGTGCCGTCAAATGAACTTCTTTGAGTTCATGCAGAATCCAAATATCGAACTTGCTTACGTATCCCAGCTTCTTCAGGTGGTCATGAATGCTTGAATAATGGATGTTCAATGTTTCTGCAATCTCTCGTGTCGTGTAATGTGGGTTTGACTCGATCAATGCCTTTATTTTTTCGTCATCAACCTTGGTGGGCCTCCCTGACCGAGGAGCATCGTTGAGATCAAAATCACCAGCACGGAATTTTGTGAACCATCGTTGGCACTGACATCCTTGTACAGCATTGTCACCATAAACTTTATGCAACTTTTCACAAGCTTGACACGTGTTCTTCCCTTTATGGAAATAAAACAGTAAAATATGGCAAAAATGCAGTTTGGTCTTCCATCTTCAACTTGTAAAATTTCCAACTCTGAACCAAATCACTCAATTTTTTTTAGAATGAAGCTAGAACTGTCAGCTGTCAAATGACATAGCAATAACATAGATGACTCTAGTACTTCCAAAAATAGTACCTTCTGTCGCAAACATGCGTCATGACTTTTCCAACAATCCAATAGTGTTTTCCTATATTAAGTATTGTTTTAAAACATTCCAGTGGCTGCATAATCACCTTATGCTCCCTAACTTCTTAAAATAATTTTTTCTAGTTACCAAAGTGACATATATGTTCATTATAAAAATGTGGAAGATAAAGGTACAAAGAATCAAATTATCATCAAGAGGCCGCTTGGGTGCACGCTTTTTCTATGCGTGTGGAGTGTTCCCTCCCCCTAAATATGCACATTTTGATTTGACACCTGGGTTTTTCACTTACTGTCATAAACACTCCTCCATGTTATGTAAGTTTCTTCCACAACATTATTTTAATGTTGGACATTTGGATTTTTTATTCATTGCTATTATAAAAAAGCATAGCAGCATTATTTTTTTTGAATTTAGTCATTAAACCCTGGCCTCTTTTAGTCTTCATCATCCCAGACTTTTCCACAGCATGACACCCTCCTTTTTCTACCTCCAACCACCCTGAAATTTTCCTATTTTGGGTTTTAGTTCATGACTCTCTTATTGCAGCAGGAAATCCATCTCATTTCTCTAATCCAGTGATTCTCAACCAGAGGGGAAATTTTCCTCCCCAAACTGCAAGTATGCCATCTCTCCTCCCACTTCCTTTAATGTCAACATCTCCAATCCGTTTCTTCACTCCACACAGGGGTGAGTACTCTCACCCACTAACAACAGTATTTTGCTGTGTATAGTACCCTCCCGTGTATAATGTGCACCCACAGTTTTTGGCTCAAACTTGCAGGGATAAAAAAATCTTTCATTTTAATTTTTTTGTTTGTTTTAATTTTTTAATACAAAATTTTATTTGTTTACATTTAGATACTTGTTTTTTTGTATTATAAAGGAATTTTAGCATGTATTTTTTAACATATTATGGTACAAGAAATTTTACATAATAGTTACAAAATACAAGAACAGATACAAGGTACAAAACATTTTATGTACTGGTAACAAATTTATGATATTTACACATCACAGAAGGCCAAGAACTCTTGTCATTGCATGTTCCTGTAAGCTCAACAAAACCGACTATTGTATTCCTGGGTATTATTTTGCATACAGATATCGTTATTGATTTCTAGAGTTAGACTTTTAATTTATAAGCATAAATAAAAGAATTAAGAACATTTATATAGATATGGAATTAATACTACCCATATATAATACGCATCCTTATTTTTCCCCTCACAAATTTAGGCAAAAAAGTGCGCATTATACGCTGCAATATATGGTACATATGCTTGTGAATCTTCTGTCCTGGTCTCTTCTCCCATCTGAGCATCTGATACACATACTTAGTCCCCAACATTTCACACTTGGCCTTTCTAAAACGGAACTCATTTCTCCTCTGCCCAATCCTGCAACATGATTATTTCCTTAAAATCCTAACTGACAACCACCAGGTCATGTGCTCCCTCTGCATCATTCTAGCCCCCCTTAGCTTTTACAAGCCCAGTCCATGCCCTCCTGTGACGTGGCCTATATGTAGCACGGCCACTCCTTGTTTATGTGTCAAGCTTGTGCTCTTTACCACAGTAACCTCTGCACTCATCTCCTTGACTGTTTTGCCCCCCTTGAATCAATCCTCCATGCTGCCAGGTACTCTTCTGAAAACACAATTCTGACCAAATTGTTCCCTGCTTAAAATACTTAAATGACCCCTGCGCCCCTCTCCCCCCCTCCCCCCTTCAGAAGACCTAACCTCTTCTTGTATCATCAGAGAACCTTTGTGACCTGGCCTTTCCTTCCCTCTCCAGACTCACCGCCCACCACTCTCTGGTCCTCTCAATAGAGAGTGATTTGCATTTCCCCAACAGGGTTCATCAAGGATATGCCTCAGGGCTTTTGCACAGCCCTGTCTCTGCCTGAAAGGTCCTTCTGTTCCTCTGTTGTCCTCCCGTAGGCATCACTCTTCTGCGAAAACACTGCCTGTGTTCCCCAGACAGAATTACTCTGCCTTCCTCACTAGGATGTCTTTACTCATCCACTACATGTATCTATCCTGCTATGCATCCATAGTTGTCATCATAGTAAATACTGCTACCCAACGTATCTACCCTGCTCTGCTTCCATAGCACTGCAACTGTTTGCATGTTTGCCTCCCCACTAAAATGTAATCATCTCGAGGACAGGACAGTGCGTGTCCTCTTCGTATTTCCAACATCAAGCTGTGTTTGGAATATGCATAACTGGTCAATAATTGAATGACTAAATGTTGAGATAACAGAAAAAAACTACAGAATGTTAAACTGGGACCAGGATTAGGCATAATGAGAGTATAGGAACAAAGAGCACTTATGAGTGTTTATAAAAGAGTAGTATGTGGAATATGTGGAATATGCAAACATGAACATTTTAATGCCACATGTATAGAGTGTAGAGAATATTTGAGGGAAAAATACACCTGCTGGGGTTCGGGTGTAAAACTGGCTTATAAGTCTGGAAGACCTTCTCAAATTTCACATTTCTCATTAATAAAGTAACATACAGTTATGTAGGCTCTGACTTGGTAGAATGCAACTAACTACCATTATAAATTATATAATTTTAGGGATAAAAGTGATCTTAGAGACTCCCCATTTACTGATTCTGGGGGGTGGGAAAAGGATCAGAATCAGCTGGGGATATCTATCCATCTATGTATCCATCATCTATTATCTATCTATCTATCTATCTATCTATCCATCCATCTCCATCCTCTCACCCACCCACCCAACCTATCAATTTATATATATATGTGTGTGTGTGTGTGTGTGTGTGTGTGTGTGTATATATATATATATATACATATATATATATATATATATATATATATATATATATATATATATATATAGAGAGAGAGAGAGAGAGAGAGAGAGAGAGAGAGAGAGAGAGGGAGAGGGAGATGGGGGAGGCAGTCCTCAGGACAAAGACCTGTAAGGGAGAGCAGATGGCATGTATATTTTGAAAAGCTTGCCAAATATGACCATCTACAATCTTTCCATGGGTCTCTGTTACCTGTAGGATCAAGTCTACACTTCTTAGCATCTGACCCCAACTCCCCTCCCACTGTCCCCCTTGTTTGTTCCAATAGTCCAACTATACAAAGACCTGTAGCTCCCCAAACAAACTATGCTATCTCATGGCTCCCCACATCTTTGTTCAAGTTGCTACCTCTAAAAATAACACTCATTGTCAAACATCTGAGCACCTGTTACATGCTTGGCATTGTGGTACGTGCTGGGGATACAGTGGTGATGAGACAGACTCAGTCTCTCATGCATGGTGGCACCTGTTATGAGACAGGGCACTTACAAATGGCTCTGCCTGCTGTCCACCTGGAAAGCACTCGGCCATCACCCATAGCTCCTGTTAACCTCCGTTGTGTACTATTTCCCGATTCTTCCCTAAACCTGGACTCAACCAGTCACCTTCCCCTTTGAGTTTTTACCGAACCTTCAATACACTCTCAAGACAGCATCTAAAATATTTCACTAAACTTGTATTTAGTGTCTCTTCTTTAAGACTGTGAACTTCTTGTCTGGGAAGAAATGTGTCTTATACATTTTGTATTCCCAGTTATTAGCAGGAACTCAATCATTGTACAATGAAAGACAAATTATTGAGCAAAGCCACTTCTTCAGCTCTGTTGATGACGACTTTCCAATTAAAGCTCACACTAGACGCTCTGGCCCTCACCCAGTGTCTAGTCCAGTGGCTTTTAACTCAGATTGCACATTGGGGCACTTAAAAAATGCTGATGTCCAGGCCCCCTAAAGATTCTTAATTAATTTGGTCTGTGAGTGGTACCTGGGCATGAGAATTATTTTTCAAAGTACTCCAAGTGGTTCCCACACGCAGCCAGGGTTCATTATTGTCATTCCCTACATTGTGCTGGAGAAGTATTTACCACCATTAAATAAATATATTTACATGGCTTCACATCCAGGGGCACAATACAAAGAAGAGCCCAAGTAAGAAGGTTTAGGTGAAGTCTTCCCCCCACCGTTTGTTTTCCCTATCTTAATCTGCACAGCAGTCCTCTGGTTATCGATAGCTAAACAGGTCTCTCCTTGTCCCTCCTTCTCCAGTGCCCAGGAGGTTCCTCTCATTCAGCAGATAGTGGCTGGGAGCCTACAACGTGTACCAGGCTGGGTCTACAGGTTGAGAACACAGCACGAGAAAGCAGACAAGAAACGTGCCCTGAGGGAGATTATATCCCCTAAGGAAAGACAGACAAGTAAACAGGGACATTCACCTGGGGATGCCACCACCACCAGAGGCGTGCAGGGAAACGTGTACCTTTGGGAGAGCCCGATTCACACGTTCGCCGGTTCCTGTGGTACACACACTCCCGCCAGGGCAGATTTCAAGCTACCGGCACAACCTCACTGAACAGGGAGTTGGGGACAGGTGCCACTGACGTGTAGGATTTCTACCTTATGGTATGATATATGGGCATAAGTAACCTCAAACACATAGATAATAGTAAAATTTAGTAAAATAATTAGGAAGTGCTGAGTTTTTATTCTAACAGAGTCTTATTTAATTGTAAATGTATAACTTAATCTTTAATTGTTAATCATGGCTGTGTTTTAACAATGGGTTCGCAAATTTCATGAAAATTTAACAATCAGCTTTGAGAGCCAGTACAAGACACTGCAGCTCAACACTGGAGAGACTGTAAGGGAAATCAAACAGTACCTAAGAGAAGGAGTGAGCGGAGCGCCGCTTCAGACCCAGGGGCTGGGTGAGGCCTCCTTGAGGAGGTATCTGTGCTGGGACCTCTAAGAAAAGCCAGCAATGCTGAGGAACACAGCACACCGCACACAGGGGACCACAGGCATCTGAGGCAAGTGTGCTCACTGTCTGAGAAACACAGGCCAGCGTGGCTGAGGCACAGCAAGCAAGGCCACAAAATCAGAGGCAGCAGTCGCTCGATATGTAGTCTTGTAGCACATCGTAAGGAGCCCAGAGTTTTCATTCGGACTGTAACAGGAAGCCATAGTTTGGGTTATGGGTATACCATGATGACCCATCCCCATCTCCTTTTCATCCTGAGGTCTACCGAAAGATGTCAAGCAGACCTCTGGCTTCAGATACCACCTCCCTGCTAGGGCTGCCGAATCTGTGTATTTACACCAGACCTTCCTCTTTTGCTCTGCCACCATATTCCTAACTGTGTGGATGGCTCCCAAACCCCTAGTGATAATTCACGAGTTAAAAATCATTAATTCTGCCTCTCACATCTCCAACGGAACACATCCCAAATTGAAATTATTGTTATCACCCTGACTAAACCTGCTTCTCTCCCATAGTTCCTGTCAGCGAAAGGCATCAGCAGCTATCAGACACCAGGGGTCAACTTCAGGCTCCTTTTCCTTCGCCACCACATTCAACTGCCCCAAGTATCACACCGACTCCCCCATCTCCCTTCTCCCCAGACTCAACGCCACTGCCTCACCTCAGGCTTTCCTCCCTTCTCTGGATTACTGCCATAGCATCCTAGCTGATTTCCATGATTATGGCATCAGATTCCTCCCCCAACCACGTTCTCTTTCTACAGTCTCTATTTAAGTAAGAGAGGTCACCCACACAAAGAACATGCAGAAACCTACTAGTCCTCTTAGACTTTCAAACGTACAAATATGATCATCCTTAAATGGTGTCCTATAAAGTTAAGATTCTATTATTAAAGGTGGGTAAATGTGATACAGAAAACTCCTTTAGGAAATAATCTCTGTCCACTCCTTAGTTTCGTTTCTCATTTCCCCTACTTGGGTCCCACAAACATGCAAGGGGGTGGTTTTCTTATATGACATCTTTCTCTCCCTCATCTCCCATTTGCACCCCAAACACTCAGTTCAGGTGTCACCTTCTCTTAGAAGCCTTCTTAAGGGTCCCCCAACCAAGTCAGGTGCTCCTTCTCATTACTCCCACAACATGCTGTGCATGCTCCAAACACTGCCCATACCCCACTCCACTGTGCTTATCTGTTTACTTATATGACTTCCTCTGAAGTCCTTAAAAGCACCGGCTGGATGTTTAACTTCTATATCTTGGACATTGAGGATAATGAGTTAAGGTAACCATTGCTGCAATGTTTGCTGCAATCAGCAGTATCTTAAATATCTCAAATACCACTCTCAGATTAGCTAGAGTGTTGCACAATTGAAGTGTGGCTGAGGAAATAAATAAGGGCAGCTTGAAATAGTAAGAAATTCAGGTTATTATGAGAGTAAAAACTGTGCAGTGACAAGAAGATTGCTGTCCAGCTTCAGAAGTGGAAAAAGCTCATATATAATTACCTGAGTCTTTCATATGAAAAGCTGACAAAAGTCTTATCAGTCAAGAGCCACTGGTAAATGAGGAAGTACCATAAAAACTCAAACATGCAGAACACTGTAGTCAATTCACAAACCAGTTTAGGATGAAAAACCCACCTACGATGAGTCAGAACTCCACAGCAACCCTCTTCCCTACATACTCTCTCTGGAGTAGCCCAGTCGGAGGTCAAAATATTTCCACCACAGAACTGTGGGGTGAAAAGGCCCGTGAGGAGGTTACAGTGATGAGCCTCAGAGAAGTGAACACTTAAGCAGCAATTACATGCTCAGAGCTTATATAAGTATAAATATATACCCATTCTCTTTTGAAACCGGATTTTTTGGTTTTATCTTGTTTTTTTCTGTTTTCCCTGTTTTGACCTTCGTATACAAATTAACATTGAAGTCAAAAACTGACACTAACCGCTAGGATACCTTTACAATGCATTCTTTTATTTCCTCCTAAAGTAGATACAAATTAATCTAGTAGTTTAAAAAAAAATTACCCCAGGATTGTGCAATCCTGAGAGCTACAAAGCTTTCACCTCATAATTTCTTCATGAAAATTGCGAGTGACCAACAGACATTTTGTTGGCAAAGGAGACCAGTTAAAATCAGGAGAGACAGAGAGAGGAGAGACAGCTGGAGGTGAAAAGGCAAGTGGAGAAAGGCTGAGTGGCATTAAGTGTCTTCCAAAATGACCTGTGGAAGTACAATGATGTACGGAAGACAAAAACAGGCAATAAAAATTGCCAGAAGTTCCAACAGTTCCTACATTAAAAAAAGATTTCAGTTGTAAAAACTCTATGCCCACGTACAAGCCAAATACTTTTCTGCCAGGAATGTCGGAGCAGTGCAAGGGCGGCGTGGTGAAGAGCCACAGGCCGACTGTATCAGGCTGGATAAGACCAGCAGGTTTCTCAGGTTTGCCCAAAAGGTAGCCCGACAAGCCCTCGCCAGACACCGAGAGCCTCCAATTCTCACGCCTCCGTCCTGTACCAGGGGCTTTCTGAAGGCCCTGTGCCTGGTGGAGGGAAAGAGAAGGAACGAGTGGGAAGGCGCTAGAGGAACCGTCACGGTAGAAACTTCTAAAAGCACACACCATTTACACATACAACGATACACCGTTGCCTGGGAAACCAAGTCAACCACCAAAGCCCTTCTCCGGGAAGTCGGGACCCCCTCTTTTGGGCCAGAGGTCGAGGTCCGGAGGAAACCAGGACTGGGAGAAGGGGGTCGTCTCTCGGGCCCGCCCCGGGTCTCGTTCCCCTGGGCGCCTACCGAGTAAAGGAGCACCACAGCGCCGGGACTGGTGGAGCCGACGGAGAGACAAGAGTTAGATGAACTGGAAGAATCCATGGTGCGGCTGCCGTCCCGGGCGGGGCCTGGGACGTTTCGCTAGGCGGTGGTGGTGTGGCGGCTGGGGGCGGTTCTTCCGCGCAGGGCGGCCCGACCTCGCCTAAGGCGGTGGCACCCTCTGCGACCGCTCCACAGGACCCCGGGCGCCGCCATCTTAACCCGGACGGAAGCCGCGCGGGGACCTGCGCCGCGCGCGCAGCCCGTCGACACCCGGAAGTGAGGGCGCCTCGCGCCGGCGTGCAAGGGGGGCTCTGGGTTGTCGCGCGGAGGCCGACCCCACAATGGCGCGGGAGCCGGCGCTGGGCTGCTCCTCGTCTCCGTCTCCCATGCTTTTGGACGCTGTGCTCCAGAACCTCTACGACTTTGGTGAGTGCGGGGCCTCGGCGCCCACGTGGCGAGCGGACTTGAGCCTAGAGTGTTCTGTGCGCCCCAAACTGGACCGGCCTGCGCTTTTAGGCTAAAAGTTCTTGCAAGTCCAGCACCCCTCTCAGCTCGTCCGCCCTGGTTCCGATACCGGATCCCGCACACCTGTTCTCCGTCACCTTTCACCCACTTCCACAGTCGGACTCTGTCGAGTTATTTATTCTTCATGAATCAAACCTCCCAACTCGTTTCTGTGTGGGAAGGACCAACCTAGTTGCTTTGTCAGAAGCACCAAGGCGTTCAGACTTAATGGGGTGATGCACACACGACCTTGTACTCTCGAAATAGCCCATCTTTTCACTTTTCCCGGACCTCCGGGAAGCCCCTTCCCGCACGCTACCCCCAGACCCAGCGGAGTTTTGTGCGTTGGTACCAGCTTGTCAAGTTGGGGCCTCGTCCTTCAGTGTATCCCCCGCCAAGAACTTTAGAGAACGTTTTCACATAGAGCTTTTCACAACCTATTCTTACATAAGTTGGCCGACCTATGCTCTTCTGTATCTTGATGGGGGAGAAGGAAAATAAAACTTAAATCATAGAATTGGCAACCCCCTGACACTTAACTACACAGACAGTTCCACAAACGCTGAAGAACTTGCTGCAGGGAAGGTGACATTCCTGTTCGTGCAACAAATATAATCTTTAGGCAATAGGTCCTTTAAGACCAAGCATATTTCTTAAATTTGTAACGTGATGTTGCAAAAGCTGTTTTATTTTGGAGCCATTGCTCAAAATCCTAAGCTCAGGTAAACAATAAGAATAATAGCTAAAAAGTATTGAGACGTTATCATATACTACTCTAAGCTTTTCATGTATTTACTCGTTTAATTTTCACAATAACCCAATAAAGTAGATGCTGTCATTAATCCCATTATTACAAATGTAGAAACAAGCACTAAAAGTTAAAGAACTTGCTGAAGCTTATGTAGCTAGTCATTTGCAGAGCCTGGGTTCCAATCTGTAAACAGTCTAGCCCCAGTCCCTGAACTTAGACTTGTACCGTGGACAGAGCATCTCTGTGTCCTTGGGAATATTGGAGGACAGAGAAGACTTTGTCTCTGGCCTTGAAAAGCTTAAAATCTGAGGAAAAGTCTAATCTGCAAAATCCTAAATATAGTTTATGTCAACACAGGCTGGAAACTATGCTAAGAGCTCTGAAGGCATGGCCTGCAGCTACTCATTGTTATGTTCCTAACATCGAAGTTTAGTTGGCCTTTAATATGTTTTTATTGAATAAATAAACAAATAGAAGCTAACAAGCGATCAGCTGATATATACAGAGCTCTGTGGTATTTGTACTGTTAGGTGATTAATGAGGCCTAGAATTCTTGTCAGAACCTTCAGGTGACTCGTCAGTGTTGCAACAGGTGAACAGAGGAGCTACGGGGATTTAGTAGAAAATAAAGGCATTCAAGTCAAGCCATTGTCTTAGGTTCATCTTAATTCATAACTGTGAAAGACAACAGGAAAACTAGTACCTAATTGTAACCCTAGAAAGTGTTAAAAAGAAACACTGGCTCCAGTGGCAGACATTTTTTGTACAAAGTGTGAGTCAGCTGGGATTACCAGCCTGTGGGACTGTCGCCATGAGGACACTTAGTAGGGACTGAGGTGAGTACTAAAGTAACAGGAAGAGTAAGGGCATAAGTATCATTACCGAGGAAAAGATACTGTGCATTTTGGATTCCGTAAATTGTGCAAATACAGCCCTATTTGAAGAAAAACAAATCGTTTTTTCTTTGTGTGTATACCCGGGTGGTGTTCATAACTGTGACACATGTATCCATACATCACGTGATTTGACATTGGTGGTAGCTGAAACCAAAAATAGTTATTTTCCTTCCTGTGTTTGAGCAAACAGGAGAGACAGAAGATGAAGCAGAACAGAAAAGTATCAGAAAGAAGAGGGGAAACAAGAAGGGAGATGGGGGGCCTCCAGCAGCCCTGGCGACAGAGCCCGCTCCCCCGCCTGGCTCTCTTGTAAGAGGCCAGAGGCAGGGCGCTTCGAGCTTCTTCACGGAGCTCAGAGAAGAGCTACAGCGTGCCGCTGCTGCGACCCCCACCCGTGCCTCTGCAGGACCACAGGGCCCTCGTGCTGCAGCATCTCCCAAGAGGGGGCAAGTGGAAGTGGTGGAATTCCACAGCAGAAACAAGAAACGGAAACTGAAGCCAGGTGGAGACGAGAACACAAAGGTAATGAGTTGGTTTATGTGGATAGGGTGAAGTCCCTGATATTGTAGTATTCGGTGAATGTCTTTATAGACTGTCAGGG
>NW_017731804.1:604799-606357 GCF_001890085.2 Hipposideros armiger | reverse complement strand
TGTGGTTTCACTTTCCACAGTTTCAGGGACCCACGGTCAACCGTGGTGTGAAAATACTAGATGGAAAGTTCCAGAAGTAAACAGTTCATAAGTTTAAATTGTGCACATTCTGAGTAGCGTTGGGAAATCTCGCATTGCCCCACTGTATCCCACTCAGGACGTGAGTCACCCTCTGTCCAGAGTCTCTGTGCTGTCAGTGCTCCCTGCCCATTAGTCACTCAGTAGCCATCTCCGTGATCAGAGAGAGAGGCCACATTCATGTAACTTTTATTACAGTATGTTGTTATAATTCTGTTTTATTATAGTTATTGTTAATTTTTTACTGTGCCTAATTTTTCAATTAAACTTCATCATAGGTATGTATATGTAGGAAAAAACAGTCTATATAGGGTTCAGTCCTATTTGCGGTTTCAGGCATCCACTAGGGGCCTTGGCACACCTCCCCCATGGATAGGTGGGAACCAGTGTATAACCTATCTGGGCTGACTTGGCACAGTGTGGGTCCAGGCCTCAGGTGTGCAAAAACACTCTCATCAGACAGAATATTCTATTGGGTTGTCGGAAAAGTCATGACGTATTTTTTCTATGTTTTTTGTTGCAAAAATGCGTCATGACTTTTCCAACAACCCAATAATTGCTCGGTTCCCAGGAGCCAGCCCAGGGCCAATCATGAAAACAGGGCTTTCTTGGCAATGTGCAAGGCGTGATAACCCAAGGCTGCTGAGTCAACCCTTTCCTGCTCATAAGCCTTTTCTGCTTGATCGTGCTCAGAGAAAGCTGAGTCACTCAACAGCTACTTTCAGCCACTGTTGTGGTCACTGGGATATAGCCTGAAACAAAATAGACAAAACTCCTTGCTCTCAAGCTTACATTCTGATGGAAAAGCAGTTTGATTTTACTGAGCAGCAGTGTCAGAGTGAATTGGTAAGTCTGACTCAAAATTTAGAGAGAGATGTGGTTGCTAATCCAAACTTTTCCCATAAGGATGTCATAATGGTTTTGTCAAGTTCATTGCTAAAATTTAGATACCCTGTTTCTGTAGCAATCCCCATGTCCTATACACTGTTGTCTATCATAAAAGCAAAGGAGGATTGTATCAGTTTCCTAGGGCTGCAGTACAGATACTTATTCCCTCATAGTTCTGGAGGCCAGAAGTTCAAACTCAAGGTGTTGACTGGGCTGTAATCTCTAAAAAGGAGAATCCTTCTTTGCTTCTTCCTGCTTTTGATGGCTTCACGCGTTCTTGGCTTGTGGCTGCGTAACTCTAAACTGCCTCCATCTTCACCAGGCCTTCTCCCCTGTGTATCCAAGTCTCAGATCTCCCTCCACCTTTCTCTCAGAAGGACACCTGTCATTGGATTCAGGGCCCATTCTAAATCAAGGATAGATCTCATGAGATCCTTAAACTACAAAGACTTTTTCCAAGTAAGGTCACCTTCCTAGGTTCCGGGGATTAGAACATGGACATATCTTTTTGGAGACCATAGTTCAACCCACAACAAAAAGAATTAGGCTCCATTGTTCTTCATGAATGTGTAAACACATGCTTGTGCCCAGC
>NW_017731804.1:589390-597399 GCF_001890085.2 Hipposideros armiger | reverse complement strand
GGTCTCTCATCATCGTCTTTTTTCTTAGTTTCTCATCAGCCCTTTCGTAAGCCTTGAGACCTTAAAATTGTTTTCTCCATTTGTCTTCCATTAGCTCTTAACTAGGATTTTGGGCAACACGCTTGTATTATTGTTCGGCATGTAGGCATTGGGGCCAGTTTCAAGGCTTTTGAAAACATGGCCTCTCTGTTGATGACAGATACTATAATGATATAGTAACAAGTGATCTTAGTAAGAATTGTTTTTCTTTGCAGACCAAAACTAGTATCCTTGAGAAAGATGTGGATATACAAGAATTTAACTTAGAAAAGGTATGTGTTTTGAAATTGTTAATTTTTTCAACTTGGTGATATCAAAAAAGATGAATATGTTCCCATGTCCAATGGTTTGGGATGTGGCTAAGCACATCACACTACAATCACTTGATTGACTATCATGAACCATTTAAAACACGATGGTTTCACGACTACAACCCCAATGATACAATGGTAAGTAGGAAAAGCAGGGGTGTGTGTATTCTGTGATTGTAACTAGGTTTTTAAAAGGCATGAGGAAACATTCAAGTGCTAAGAATGGGTACTTTCTCTTCTTTCTACAATATATTCTTAAAGAAAAAACAGATCTGTACTTAAAACTATGATAAATAGTGTCTAAGTTTGAGTAGGTATGTTTGGAGAGGACTTTTTAGTTGAAATTACTGCTTTTGTGGGTTGTAGCTTGTTTCAGCGAACGTCCCGAAGTGCTGCAGAGCTCTGCGTGTCATCCTAGTCCTGTCACTAATTTGTGCAGAGAGCGCTTTGCATCAACTGTCCAAATTGTACAAGGGGCACGGTGTGGTGAGGTCATGGTAACACGTAGGAGGCCTCACAAAGCNGCGATTAGAATTAAGGCTGAAATGCAAACATGCCTGGAGAAAGTGCATATAGGTTCTGCATTGTAACGCTTTCCTGAGAGTGCTCTGGGCGGCAGACGGCGAAGAACAAGGAGGATCCGCAGCCGGTGCCCGGGGCCCTAGTGAACGCGTTTGGCCCATGCTCATCTGGAAAAATGACCCTCCCCACCATGATGGGCCATGGGCGCTAGAGGGCGCTGTCACAACTGCAGACCTCACCGGGCTGAGCAGTCAGCCTCCAACTGCGTCCAGTTTTATAGGTCAGTTCCTTTGTGGGACAGTACTACTGACGTCGCTTTAATTGGGATCATTACACTGGGCAGAAAGGGGGAAAGCAAGGCTGTGTATAATGCCTTGCTTTGAATTAGGAGCTAGGAGGCTATGCAGTGAGATGCTTTTGGAAACTTTTAAGAGATTAATTCTAAAAGGAAAGACATAGACTGACCAAACTTGCTCACCAGCGAAGAACAAACTGCAGAGCCACGTCACAGAGGCGTTATTTACAAGGCGGTAGAAACTGACATGTCCAGTCACTGAATTCCTTTCTCACTGAAACTGCTTGATAGGTGGACACCAAGTTATTCCTCAGCCAGCCCAACAAAAGCATCATTTTGATATAACTCTTATGTACAAAAATGTGACCACATTGTAAAGGAACAGGAAATTCAATGGTAGATGAGACACCACGGCCCGTGGCTTCTCCTCCAATTCCCAGGGCCTCCTGGGAGGGTGACATAAGGCCACAAGGAGCCGATGCATTCCTGCTCCATGTCACTGGTCCTTTAAAACACAAGTGTGTAGCATGGACCTGCCTTCTCTCTTAGGTCCATTCTTGTCCCTGAAAAGTGTTTTGTGCTGAAGACAGGAGAGGGGGCTGTAGGACAGCCTAACATTGTCCCTGGTATCAGCCGTATTGCTTCTGGGCTCCTGGAGGCTTTGGAAAAGGTAGAACCGTGCCCACTCCGGCACCCATAGGACCTCCTGGGGCTGCTGACCGCTTGATGGAAGGAGGGGGCGACAGGGAGTTTTGGTGGCTTCTCTCTGAACTCTAGGTAATTTTCTCCCTAAAGAGGCCACCTGAAATTGTGGGAACTTCCCTTCTCCCTTTTCTGCTTCTCATCTGACCTAGATGCTGGTTCTCCTGAGGGTGACACCAAGCAGCTCCTGTTCAGTGGTGACGAGCCAGGCCTGCCCGGTGACGCTGTGGCTTTGAGGATTCTGGGAGCTCCCCAACTTTCATCCAGATCCCATGTGAAAAGTCACTTCTGCCAGGCAGCCCTTTCTAGCCCTCCTTCCCAGCAGCTATTTTACTGCCTGTGTGGTGGCTTCGTCTTTTCCCAAAGCCGATGAACCTGGACTTGTCAGCCGTGATTTCCGCGGCTCCAGGAAGCCATAGTTCCGCTGTGTCCTCTGATCTTCAGGAATCTTCCCCACCCTCCAGAGTCCACTCAGAGCTTTGGCTAGGGAGTGAAACTAAGGGACGTGGGGGCAGAGAAGAGAGAGGCAGCTGCACAGACGAGGACACGTGGCAGCCCAGGGCAGCCCTGGGTGCCAGGACCTCAGCAGTCAAGGCTTAAACACAGCACCAGACAGCTCCTGAAGCCACCGGGCAGCTGGTCCAGCCGGCCACTCCTGTGGACACAGCTGGACAAGCAGCCTTGAGGCCCAGGCTTCGAGGTAGGATTGTCGGATCTGCTGAATAGAGGGTCAGACCTCCACAGCACCGGTGGGGCACTCAGAAAGCAAGCGCAGTGTCTAAACAAGCAGCTAGAAGCAAGTAAACACAGTTGGTGCCGGTTTACGGGCTAGGTTTTATAAAAATCCAATCCAGCAAATAGACAAGGTATTCCTCAACCTCACAAATAAAATGCTTGATAAAATATATTCTTGTAAAAAGGAGAGAGAAAGGTTTGCTACTAGAGGGAGATGGAGGTGGCATGTGACAAGGAAGAAGGAGGTGGAGGAGGAGAAAGGTGCTCTGGGACAGGACCACAGCAGGCTCCAGGCTCAGAGCTGAGGACGAGCTGTCTTTCCGAGAGATGGACATGACTCAACGTGGATCTCAGGGAAGAAGGTTAGTGTTCCCAGCAAGGAGGTGAGGGCTCACCCCATGCTTGTGCTGGGAAACTGGGAGACAATGAACATAATATTGCTATCTATTTCCTGCCTCTTCACAGGTCCTGCCACCTTTGGGGTTACTTCTTGCTTTCATGGTGCTCTTGTGATGACAGTAGGATGGGTCTCAAAACAAAGGTGCCATGTCCCTAAGAGGCTCCCAGGGCCCCCCATCTTGTATGTTCTGAGTCTAGGCATGGCACAGCTCAGAAGAGCAACTCAGACAGGTTTGCAGGTGACCTTTTGGGGGGCCAGTTCCAGAAAAAAAGCCACCAGCAGGTGAAGACTTGTCACATAGTCATTCCAATTCCAATTCCAATGTTTTCTTTTGCGTTTAAGAACTAAGAACTGAGTGAATTAATATTAGCAGACTATTGAGAGAGAGAGAGAGAGAGAGAGAGAGAGATGAAGGACCTAAAGAAACCATTTTTAAAGGTTCTCAACAGTTCAACGAGAGGCAAAGATGAATGATTAGCGTCCCTTTCTGTGGATCCTGGGTCAGGTCTGCAAGTGGCAGAACATACTGAAGCCTCCAGGACCAAAGAGCTAAAGGAGAACTTTCCCTGACAAAGGCGGGAACCTGCAAGCTTGGGCCTGAAGGAGTGACACCAGTGAAGGGTGTACACTTGGGACATTGGGTTCCAAGAGTCTCCTGCCTCCTGCTCTCAGTATGCCAGGCACCAAGTCTGTTCTCCTCTCACCCTCCTCCCCAAAAGACAAAAGACAAGCTTTGAAAACAGATGGCAGGAAACGAAACCGTAAACGCCGATGCTTTCTCACTCACAAGAGCAAGGTCCTTCTTGGCGAGTATGTGAACCGTCCAGGTGGGACGAAAGGGAGAACACACGCCCATGCGCACTGCCGACAGTGGCCTCAGCAGGCCTGGCTGGCAGACCCATTGTCCGTCCCCTAAAGAAAACATGTCTCTAAGATACTCAGTGGCTCCTGGGTCGCACCGTGACATGGTCGTCCTGCCCTCGTGCTTACTGAACATAGTGAGGGGTGGTGGGCTTGTCCCAGACGCCCGTGTAGAGCTGAGCTGGGGACTAGTTGACTGACAGCTTTGGCTGCCCCAGATTTGTGGGCACTTCCAGTCCAGTGTGCAGGGTGACCTGGAAAAAAAGACAAGATGAGTGAGGATGGAGAGGCCACCACTGTGCCCTGAGCACCCAGATAGCACGGTGGCCACATGTGATCTGCTGCTTGCTGGGGGTCACCATGGCAGCAGCTTCTCTGTGTTGTGGGGACTGCTGTTTATGATGCAGCTCAAATCATTAACCTAAGGTCTAGAGTTTGCCCCTGCGGCTGGTCTGCGCCTCTCCTCAGAATCAGGACGCTCCCCCGCCTCCCCTCCCAGCCTGGGGTCCCACCGTCGGTCCCCCCTGGTGGTATATTTGCTTCTTCCCAGGCCCTCTCTCCTTTCCTACATCACTTCTATTAACCCTGTGCAATAATAGCCTGCGTTTCAGGCTGCCTCAAAACCCTTTTGCAAATGAGTGGAGGTACAAATCAATCACTAATTGACTGAGGTAACCTACCAATATTCAGAGCCATGGGCACCACAGAGCAGCACTCTGTCCCATTCCCTGCTACTCCTGGGGGGAGGAGGACTCTGCTGCACACAAAGGAAGGTGCGTCCACATTGGTCTCCCTTCCTCACACCTTCACTGGGTTCCCATTTTGTCTCTGTGCGTTTTGGGAACTACTGAGCTGTCAGCACTCCCCTAAAACCGCACTCCCCTAGGACCAGGCCAGCCCCAAGCTCTAAAAGGACGTTTCCTGCCTGCTTCCTGTGGGGGTGAGACTGGTCTCTTCCCAACTCTCTTCTCCTCTCAGGGGAAAGCCACATGACAGCTCCATGAGGGCTAGCACCCCCACCCGAAGGCCCCAGCATGCACCTGGCCATCAGGGTCCAAGCTGGGCAGGGGCACTGACCTTGCTCCGGATTGCTTAACGCCTTCACTGCAGCTTTCCCACATTACGTCTTTCCCTGCCATCTTCTCCCCATTCTACTGCTTCTCCACAAGTTACCGCCTAAGAGCCTCTGCTTATTTCAAGAGAACAAGTAAGAATTTATCATGCCTGAGAGGACAGCCTTCAGGGAATGCCCTAGGTGGGCCTCGGGATCACGGGGAAGGCGCCAGATCGGCTGCGGCCTGCAGGGGGCGCCCCGTACCTGCACGTTGCGGTTGAGGCTGAGGGCGGGCATGAAGACGCCATCCACGTGGCTGAAGGCCGTGGGGCCCTGCTGCTGCCCGTTGATGAAGAAGGTGAGAGTGTGTTTATTCAAGTCCAGCAGCACACCGACGGTGGCCCCCTTGCACACACCGCCTTCCGTCCTGTGGGGAGAAGCCCCAGGAAGCCCCTTACCACACGGCCTGGGAGGTAGGTGATGGCTCAGGAGAATGAGTTAAAGGGTGCTAGGAACACCCTCACCTGAAAAACGCAGTCCCTGGGTGGTGCAAGCAGCTGTTCTGGGCTGATGAGCCTTCTCTCAAAATGCACTTACCTGGTCAGGGGCCATGCAGGTGAGGTTCTTTACCCTAGAGGGACCAGGTTATTCAGCCCTTTCTTTCCTGACAATATCTGGGACCTGGACACCAAGGTTGGGGTTGGGGTTTTGATGAGCAGGTCCCCGTGGGAAACGTGTGTAGGGAAGGCTCCTTTATCTGCCAAGGGAAAGAGCTAACGGTACCCTTTGCAACTTTAGCCAAGTGAGGACTGAGTCCGAGTAGGAGGCCCACGGCAGGCACGGGGAGACTTTGAAAAGGCCCACCCACTTCAGCTTGGTGTCTTCCCAGAAGAATCTCTGAAATCTGGANTCCCTCTGCCGAGATTGTTGGAAACAAAGGAGATGCTATGGGTGGGGCACCCCTTAGATTCTGGAACTTAAGGTAACCACGGAGTCAGAAAGGGGGGGGTCCATCCCTTTCCACATTTTAAGGGGCCTTCTGCACGCAGATGCCTTTGGGACTGATCATGGGAACGCTGCCACGTGGCCTGTGTACAGCGCTTGGTGCAAAGAGGAGCATTTGAACAGGCCTCGTGGGAATGGGGACATTTGGGTGCAGCGTTCTATGGTCCCAGGAAGCCAGCTGTGCCCCCTCAAGGCCAGGCAGCTGTGTAATCAATACGGTCATAAGAGGCTTGGATGGAAGACACTGTGTTCCGAGAACACTCTGGAAAGTCACCACACAGGCTTGATTCATTGAATGGGAACTATTAGCCTAGACTCCATAGATGAAAGACTACACTGTTTTTTCTTTAAAAAGTGTTATTCTATAATCCTCATAATACAGCAGAGGAGGTAGGTTCGTATGACTAGGTCCATTTTCAAGCGGGGATACTGAGGCACAGAAAGATTTGAGGGTCCCCACCTGTACCCAAACCAGTATCAAAGCAGGTTAAGGGTAAGTTTCTGAGGGCTGAATGTGGAGTCTAATCAACATATCCTGCCAAGCCTACTCTTATTTATTTTACTGCCCACTTAACATTAAAGCAGCCAGGACCCCTTTCTCTTCAAGGAGGAACTGCCAAAGAATGTGATCCAGGAAAATCGCTACTGGCTTAGTTCACTTGCAGGAGTCCTGAGATTCCCCAGGGTCAGCAAAGGCCTTGAATATCTACTAACGACATCTGATTAGATCTTAACCAGTGAAAGGCCACAGGCCCATAAAGAAGTTTCTGCTGCTTTCACTCAAAAGTGGCCAAGGAAGATGGAACCTTGTTTCTAAGAATGGGTGTGGTGGGGAGAGGCTGGGGGCACCTCCAGTGAATACAGGTTGGTTTGTGTGCGTGGCTCGCCCCATTTCCCTCCTGCCCGGCTGGCAGAACACTGCACGCCTACGGAGAAGCCTGGTCTTGATATTAAAACGAAGGCCCATGGCCCTGGGACACAGGTTCCCACGCAACAGTGAAGTGGACGCCCCTCTCATCACTCTGCATATAGACACATGACAAACCACTAGCGTAACCCAGTGGTTCTCAACCAGCAGTGTCCCCCAGGGGATGTTTGGCAATGTCTGTGGACACTTAGTTATCACAAACTAACTTGGGGGTCAAGACTGGCATCTAGTGGGTGGAGACCAGGGCTGCTGCTAAACATTCTATGATGCACAGGACAGTCCCCACCAGAGAATTACCTGCCCCAAGTGTCAATAGTGCCAAAAGTGACAAAGCCTGGCGTCATCCATGGTCCTTGTAATAGTGTTTGCAGCATTCACACGTGGAGTCCGCCAAGGATTTAACCCACCCTCAACATCTCACAGACAGCTGGTGGCTATGGCACTAGCAGCTTTATCTACGAGCCAAAACATGCCTTCACGGGGGACCAAGCCTTTCACTTGCGATTAGAATTAAGGCTGAAATGCAAACATGCCTGGAGAAAGTGCATATAGGTTCTGCATTGTAACGCTTTCCTGAGAGTGCTCTGGGCGGCAGACGGCGAAGAACAAGGAGGATCCGCAGCCGGTGCCCGGGGCCCTAGTGAACGCGTTTGGCCCATGCTCATCTGGAAAAATGACCCTCCCCACCATGATGGGCCATGGGCGCTAGAGGGCGCTGTCACAACTGCAGACCTCACCGGGCTGAGCAGTCAGCCTCCAACTGCGTCCAGTTTTATAGGTCAGTTCCTTTGTGGGACAGTACTACTGACGTCGCTTTAATTGGGATCATTACACTGGGCAGAAAGGGGGAAAGCAAGGCTGTGTATAATGCCTTGCTTTGAATTAGGAGCTAGGAGGCTATGCAGTGAGATGCTTTTGGAAACTTTTAAGAGATTAATTCTAAAAGGAAAGACATAGACTGACCAAACTTGCTCACCAGCGAAGAACAAACTGCAGAGCCACGTCACAGAGGCGTTATTTACAAGGCGGTAGAAACTGACATGTCCAGTCACTGAATTCCTTTCTCACTGAAACTGCTTGATAGGTGGACACCAAGTTATTCCTCAGCCAGCCCAACAAAAGCATCATTTTGATATAACTCTTATGTACAAAAATGT
>NW_017731804.1:573963-584060 GCF_001890085.2 Hipposideros armiger | reverse complement strand
TTCCAGGGCCCACTTTGCCCAGAGCTGGGTAGGCTCCTTGCCTACCCAGTGAGGTTGGCTGTTTGAGGCTCCTTGCCTCTCCTGGCTGGGGGGACACCCATTAGCAGACCAGGAAGGAGACCTCACATCACAGCAAGGACGTGGCTATAGGTGGCCATAACTCCATTTCTGGGTTCCTTAGTCAGTGTTGGCCTTGAGGATTTTCCATCCCTGCACCCCCTACACACATGCTGGATGTGAGCACAGAGCCCCCTGGAGTGGGGAGAAAGGAGAAAGGGAACTAGAGCTATGATGGGGGTGGGGGCTCTGCCTTCTCTGTGTCCCAGGAGAGAGACCCAGGTGCCCCGTACCTGCACATTGCAGTTGAGGCTGAGGGCTGCATGAAGACCCTGGAAGAACCCAGGCGTCCGGACATCTTCCCAGGGCAACCCCAGAGGGCACGTCTCCCCGGGATCTGAATTTCCTGTCCTCACCAGGCTCAGGGCCAGCACTGGGGGTGCCCTTACAGAGCTATCTACTGTGAGTGTCCCCAGGCCTGCCCCGCCAGAGGACACTGCCCAGGTGCGAAGCCCACGCGAGGCAGGGCCATGGAAGGGATCACTCCAGGCAAACGACTGGCCATGGCAATAGCACTTGCTCCCTCTGTGGGACCTGGTCACAGCCATGAGGCCACTGGCTCTGCAGTGACTCGGGCTGGCTGTGTGTGAAGCTCGGGCTGGCCGTGTGTGAAGGAAACTGTAGTGGAACCAGGAAGAGAAGCACAGCCGAGGACCCCAGCGGAACCTGGGCGTGTGACTTGCTGAGTGACCTGGAAACCTATTTGCTGCCATTCTAGTCTCTACCACACACTGTCACTGGGGCTGCAGGCGCCGGTCGCTTGTACCCAGAAACTGGACATCTAGGTGGCTGAACACACCTCCCCCACCTTCCTGATTCCCGAACTTGGGAATGGCAGAAGGGACGCTGGCCCCACGGGACCCTCATCCCCCAGCACCCAGGTCTGAGGAGGTGGGCGGGGCCCGCAACGCACCTGTTGGTGTGGGAGTTGCAGTGCATGAACCAGCTGCGGTTGTTATCCACGTACATGGCCCAGGCCTTGTCGTCCTTCCCCAGCATCATGTCCTTGACCACGCTGGCCCGGGCCACCCCGAAGGCGGGGTCCGGGTGGTTGTCGTAGCGGTCCACATGCAGCTCCCAGTAGTGCACACCCTTGGAGAACGCTGCCGTGCCCAGCACCACCCGGTCGTCATAGCTGCTGCAGGTGGCCGTCTGGTTGTCGTTGGATAAAATGATATCCCGGTGCCCAGAGTTGGGGTCAAAGGTGAACCAGGCCACTGGAAAGGAAGGAGGCAGGAGGAGCAGGTCAGGGGATGGAATTTGCTGGCCGTCTCTAACCTGGGCTCAGAGACACAGGCTCACTCACATCTGTTGGGAAGTCGGCACCCAGCATCACGTGTTCTGCGTGTGACCCACACACATGCACATGCACACACATTCTCTCACCTCTTTATCCACTTTCCCAATCCCACGAACCC
The DNA here is from genome assembly GCF_001890085.2 of Hipposideros armiger. Taxonomy (NCBI): domain Eukaryota; kingdom Metazoa; phylum Chordata; class Mammalia; order Chiroptera; family Hipposideridae; genus Hipposideros; species Hipposideros armiger. The sequence goes on along the minus strand of NW_017731804.1, from coordinate 582,525 downwards.
AACTTGCCAAGGAACACAGACATTCAGGCCTCAAAGCCCCACATCTAAATGCATTTCAGGGAGTCTTGGCTTCACACACTGCTGTGAGTTAAAGAGGAAGTAGATATTCACACCCCACCTTGTGGGTGGAAGATTTGGGACACAGAGGGGAAGTGATGTGACCAAAGTCACAAAGCTCCATTCTCCTGGTTCACAGCCCATTGGGCAGCGCCCCTGTCTGCTCTCCCAAGCCCTCCAGTGTGGGAAGTGAGGCCCTCCCTCTAAATTATGGCCACTAAGCACAGGGCAAGGATGCCTGGCTCCAGGCCGGGAGCTCCTAGGGGCAGACAGTGAGTGAACCTTGTGGTTTATAAAATGACCCCTCAGGTCACAGCATTTTTAGAAATGCGTCCCAGCTGCACACTTGGCAACAGCAAATGGTCCTGTCATCCCTGAGATACAATCCAGAAGTGTTATGTTTTCCTCAGGGCAATCGGAGGACATGCTGGGATACATGATGACAATAGACACAGCTCAGCATCGCCCTGGAACCCCTGTGGCCCCAGCAGGGTGTCCTGGTGCAGCAGGACAGACTCTCTTGGGAGCTGTTCTTTATTTACATCATGGCTCCCTGCTAAGCACTCGATGGTCAAAATCCAACTGAACATTGATGTGGTCACGTTGCTTGAGACCTGGAAGAACACAGCTAGATGTGGAGGCCATCAGACCTGAGCTCCTGCACTGAGTATCCGGGGGACAGGTTCCCGCTACGAGGAGGGCTCGAACCCAGGGGCAAGTGTGGCCTTCTCTTCTCTGGGACTGTCCTGCCCCCTCTCGACCCTTGAAGTGGGAGTTTAGTCTTCCTGAGCCTCTCAACTACGAGTGTCCTCTCCCAGGTCCAACAAATGGGGTGAAGGAATGTCTGTCTTTTGTGGCTTGTGGCCAGGGAGGCAGAGGCAGGGAGCCCAGGTGACCAGAGCAGGGACAGGGCTGGCGGGGGCGGGCAACCTCACTGCNGACTATATTCCCTATGCTTTACATCACCATGACTATTTTGTAACTACCAAATTGTACTTAATCCCTTCACCTTTTTCAACCAACCCCACTCCCATCTATCACCCCGATAAATCTAGTACCCATCTGACACCGTACATAGTTATTACAATATTATTGACTGTATTCCTTATGCTGTACCCTACATCCCCATGACTACTTTTGACTTTATGTTACTTACACGTTGACTCTGAAGACATTGCCAAATCAGGAGTTCAAAAACTGTTTTTGAATTGAAGCAAAACTGGAATTGGTTTTTCATTTCTGAGGTTTATCTTGAAAGGCAGTATTCATTCAGATATGTATTTTGGCAGTTTTTTAAGAGTAATTTCTCAAAACGGTGTAGAAGATCACAAACATGACGAAGCACTAGTAAAATTCTCAGGAGCTAGAAAAGACGTCTGCTGCTAGAGTGGGTACGTTGAACTTCCTTTTTTCAATAGAGGCTGGAGACAGAGGTGCCCCACTCCACCCTCCTGCCCTGCCTGCCCTGAGCCATCACAGCTCAGACAGCTGAGCACTTGGCCAGCCTGGACCAGAGCCCCAACCAAGCCAGTCAATTCTGGAAAAGCATGCACATTCCAAGTCCAAATGACCTTGTTTCTGATCACCTGTAACTTACTGAGGAATGTTTAAAGAGCCTGCATGTGAGCCAGGGTGCTCTGGAAGCACTCTGAGGTTTAGGGGCAAACAGAAAGCGAGTTGCACTTTCAGGACCGAAGAGCAGGCTGACGACCAAGCTTCTTGTTTCCCCGTTGATAGCTTCCTCCAGCACGGTGAGCACCGGAGAGAAGCCACAGTGAAAAACAGTCGCCAAAGGAGGGCGCTATGACTAAGATACACCAGCCACCGAAGGAGGGCACGGGGCTTCAGTGTGCTGGCCAGTGTCCCCTCACTGTCTTCAGACCGCCATTCCCCCTTGGCAGGGGTTTCTTCCCAGGCGTGGTCACCTGTGTCGATCAGTCCTTGCCCCCCACACAACATGGCTGCCCACCATTACCTCTTAGGGAGCTTGGCCATGGGGCCCCGGGGACCCTGCTTCCCAAAGTGAGAAGCAGAGAGCCCAGCACATGTCCCGCTGAACCAAGGGCATCGCCTGGGCAGGAAGAGCCGCCACCTTGCAGGCATGATGAACCCTGACCTCAGGACGGGGTAGGGCTGCTGTCACGCCATGGGGCAGGGAGGAATCTGCCCCGGCGGCCATGCAGGCACCTGATCCTGCAGTTTGCCCAGTTTTGATGGTAGACACACGTGCAGCAGGGCCTGGAGAGCTGAGGCTCAGATGCCCCTGCCTGGGGGTCTAGGTCACGATTAGCAGAGGCACTAGGTGAGGGCGAGGGGTCCAGAGGGACTAGGAGAGGAGGCAGTGGGTGTCCTATGGGTGACAGCTCCACACCTGCCACAGCAGAAGGCATGCAGTTTGTCCCCACGGGAATCCTGGAATAGCTGCTCCCCAAGGCTGAGTGGAGCCCAGGTCTGCCACAGGGGTGCCCTGTGGTGGACACTGTAATGTCCCCATTCAGGAATAAGGACTTCCTTCCTTGGTGCTGAGTGCTGAGGGCACAGCCTTCAGCCATTAGCCCCCTTCAGAGACTGCCTCACCCCTGCTCGGTGTGGCCCACCGAAGATGGGTGAATGACGTGGGGACATGAAAGCCCAGTGCTGACATCCCAGCTTGGGACAATCAGCCGAGGCCTCTGCCTGGTCTGCATCACAGCCTGACATCTCCCTTGGCCCAATTCTGCTTCCTTCTCTGTGTGGCCCCCAAGCGCACCTGCTAACAGATGTCTGCACTCTAACTTCAGGGCTGCGACCCCCCCACCTCTCCACCCCTGCCCACTAACCCACTCAGTAAACACGGAGCCGCCGTGAGGCCAGTCCCCGGGCTGCCGGGACCTGGAGATGGCTGCTTCTGTGGATCATAATTTGAGGACAGCAGCTGGGAGAGTTTTTAGGTCAGACACGCAGGCTGTCTGACTGAAGGGGCGGCTTAGACTCCTTCATGCTCCTGGGTTAGTTAAGACATTTCCCCCAAATCTCAGCTTTTCCTTGTAACCCATGATCAATTTTTATTTCTGAATTTATCTTAACTCTACGTTCACTATTGTCAATTTCCAGCCTTACCACCTCTTGCAAAAAGGAATCCCGTGAACTACCACTGTTTGAGATGGCACTTTCTAATTTAGAGTCGTGTCATTCCCTCAAGGCTTCCTGGCACGTGTCACACAACCACACTGACCCTGGCGCCTGACCACGTGCAGGTCCTCTGGGCGAGAGGCAGGGTGGCCTTCCCCTCGAGCAGCCCCTGTCCCGTCTGGCTCGAGTCAGGGCCAGTTTGGGAAAGGCAGACCTGGCCGCTGGGCAGTGATTATAGACCATGCCTTGTCTTTCAGTTGTTGGCAGTGTCAAAAGAATTTATTTCAAATCTGCTTAAGACTGTGGTAAAACTCAGGTTTTTCAAAAGGCAATACACAAAGTTCAACCAACCCCCATAGACCAGAAAACACAGTGTTTGCAATCCAAAAAATACAAAGGCTTGTGGATACCATACAAAAATTAGAAAAAACTTCCTGCCTGCCTCCCGTCCCCCTCCATGTTTCCAGTGGAACATGAACACCAACAGGACCAAGAGCTGCCACCAAATACCAACAACTAGTGACAGAAAGTGGATGCGATTGAGGNGTTGCTGTCGTTTTGTTCTTCAATCTAGTTGTGGAGGGAACTACTTGCGTTTTAAAAAGAGTGTTTAAAGGGCCAGCCGAGTGGCTCAGTTGGTTAAGAGCTTGCTCAAAAGTGCGAGCTCTGAGCAACAGGGTCGCTGGTTCGATTCCTGGCCTGAGCTGAGCTGCCACTTAGCTGCCAACAGGCGGCAGGATGGCTCAGCTGGGAAAAAAAAAAAAAAAAGAGAGAGAGTTTACCCATCCAGCTACTCTAATTGGACAAACATTGAATGTGTAACTAATGGAATAAAAAATGTAACCAGTGCAGGAGAAGATACTTTGGGCAGCAGGTCATCTCCTTCAGCAGCTCAGGAGCCTGGTGTGCCCCTGCCTTCACCTCTCACCTCCACACACTTCTCCCAAACTGTTCCTTCTTTTTATAGCTTTCTTCCTTCTTCACTGCCTAACGTACAAGCTCTCAAAATCTCCAAAGATGTCTGTCTGCCGTGTGTGGGACAGTGAGGCTGTATGTGGCAGGATGGGTTAGGCCTTGGTTCAAAAACAAACAGTCCCTACATCTCTGGTTTAAAGGCAAAAGTTAATTTTTTTCTCATGTCACGTGTCCATCAGGACTGACGGGCAGATAGATGCTCTGCTCCACTCCATCCTTATCCAGGGACCCAGGATAACAGGGGCGCCGCCATCTGGAAGGTTCTGAGTTGCTATGGTGAACAAGGGAAGTTGGCTCTTCAAGGTTCCATGTGAAACAGGCATACTTGCCCTCTGCTCACAGTCCTTTGGCCAAAGAAAGCCACGCAGTCCTGCTGCCTCAGGGGGCAGCTAAACCAGTCCTGTGGGCCTGGGAGTAGTAGGCAGTCGGTGGTGCCTCCTCCCACTGTGAGGGTGAGGGGAAGAAAACACCGGAAACCACCAGCTGTTTAAATCAGGGAACAATTGGGAATAATGTACTGGAGTGATCTTAAAGCTGTGGATAAAAATGAACGTTTGATAGTGTTGGGATCATGCTAATTCAGCATCATGAAATAATTAGACAAGAATTTTTCCCCAAATGTTTGCTTTTATTACAAACAAGGATCCACACTCTCCTCAGAAAAAGCAGCAGCTACAAAGCTAAGACGTTTCTGGTGAAATGTTAGCAGAGGGCTTGGCAACTCCAAGATATCCAGCCACGTCTGGCCAGCCTGCCACCCGGGTCTTCCCTCAGCCCAGGTATCCTCACAGCCAGGAGAATGGGGCCTGCAGCGTGAGGACTGGCTGTTCTGTGGGGCCCGTGGGGAGGAGAGCACGGATGCCACAGCCATGCGTATCTCCTCTGAGGGCCTGTTTCTCCCCAGGACCCAGGATTTCAGCCTCACAGTAACACACAGCCAGCCAAGAATTTTATCACAGCGCTTACTGAGTTCCTTGTTAGATGGCAGTGTTCTCATGTTTCATGGGATTTTGGAAATCTGTGAATAGTATACTTTTTAAAAATAGATATAAAATTTGTATTTGAGGATTTGGATAAGATCCTGAGATCATTAAGATTTAATCTATTTGTTTTTCAGAAGTACTGTTTATCATACTAAATTGATTATATAAGCATGCCAGTGGAAAAGATAGCCTAGCTTGCAAGTAAATGTAGAATTTTTTTGAGTCATGGAAGAGGAAATAAGACTTCCTGGGATAGATAAATGGAAGTGACCGACACAGCATCCTCTGTATTCTTTCCGCCCATGGTCTCAGACATGTAACTGTCTAAAGAAAATCATAAGCCTGATAAAAGCCAGGAGTCTCGCAATAGTAATATGGAAATACACTTATTGGGACTAACAGCAGAGGGAGGCCATGTGCCTAGAGCATGACATGCATCCTGTGCAGTGTGATCCTGTCACTCCAGCAGCCAGGCGCATCTAGAGCCAGTGGCCACATGACTGTTGGTGGGCGGTGCTTGCTTGGCAGTCATGGGAGCCTGTTGATTCCTTGTTGGAGGGTTAGTTGATCATGAGAACGCTGGTCAGATCTTTGTGTGTACGGGAGCTGTGCTGCACACTTACCATACTTGATCCTGTTTCATTGTAACACATCCCCCCGACCCCGTGAGGTTAGTACAGGGGTCCTCGTGGAGACAGAAGCCATCATCTGTGGAAACATTCAGTGACTGGCCCACACACCCACAATACCTGGTGGGGAACACACAGGACCAGCTGAGGCACAGCTCCCTTTGGAGAGGAGAAACCAGGAGACACATGGACTGCAGCGTGCAGGGCCCCTCCCCGTAGTGGAGAGCAGGCCACTGGGCAGGGCTGACCAGAGCCCCTTTCATAGTTGCTGGATAGCCTTTACAGCCTGATCCTGTCAGTCCAGGTTTGGGGGCTAGGTGGAGTCCTGGCCTCTGTCATTGGCCAGATTTAACAATACAGTTTCCTGGTCAATTCTATGCTTCGAAACCACAGCCAGAGGGTAGATTGATATAGAGTCCCATATTTTAAAGGTTTTTGTAGTATTTTCAATTGGAAATTATAAAACAAATCTCCACCCACCATTTCTAGAAATCTAATGTTTCTCAAAGAAACGTTCAACTCAAGATTGAGGTTTGTTAGCCATAGTCTAATGGTCGGATGGGAGGAAAGGGAAGAGAGAATTATTTAACTGTCACATCTTTTACCCTCTAACATCCCTGCTCTCACAGTTATCTTTTTCTGAACGCCCCCCCCCCCAGATAATTTTTTACGTGTGGTATATGAGATAAAAAACGGTCTCTCATCATCGTCTTTTTTCTTAGTTTCTCATCAGCCCTTTCGTAAGCCTTGNGCCAGAGCCCCAAGCTGGCCGATCAGGGGAGCTCACAACGATTAGCATCACCTCAGTGTACCCTATGAATATTAGGAATTTCTGTGTGTGCCATGATATGAAAAGGGTGGAAAGCACCGCTTGGCGATGTAATTCTGCATTTGGGGATTTTAACTCACAGAAAGCATCTAGGCACCCCCCTTGGTTCTTCAAGTCTAGGTCTTCAGTTTCTTACAGTCACTCATGTTGCTCTTTCTGGAATGGACAATTTCCTTTCTGATAGAAAGGACATAAAGATTGGCATTGGATTTGTCTGCTTTCCTGGGCCTCTGCAGGAGCTTTGAGTTCTTCCTGCCCTGGGGGAGCCCATTTCACTGTGGTTGGCTTTTCTCAGGAACCTCAGCTCCTTGTACATTTTGGACTTCCTGACCTTAATGAAATTGTTTAGTTGTCCTCAGTGCGCAGCCCTTTCCTCCTTTTTAAAATTTAAACTTTGAAAATGTGACTGTGTCTAAGGAGACAGAATGTGGACACAGTAAAAACATCCACGCCCATAAAAAACTTCAGGATGTTGACATTACAACATGTAAATGAATACAAATGAGTACAGTGCTAGTTGTTATGTCGTCTCCTGGGCGTAGGGAATGCTGGGTAAAGAATAATCAGTTGGGCTGATTAGGATACTTAATGCCCTGCTAAGCGTTTGTCTAACATGGTAAACAGAGTTGTGCCCCAGCTCTCTAAAAGCTCATGAGCTACCATAGGACAGTCCAAACAGACATGGGATCAGCAGAAATATGTAATAAAGTAGTGATAGCCCCCCTGGATCTGTCGTGGAATCAGCTGGTCATCCTTGAAACTGGCCCTGCCTGAACCCTGAAAATGCCTTGTCCCAGGGCCTCGGCTTGCGCCGTACTGTCATTAAACTGCACAGTGTATGGGGACAGGTTTACATGGGTGTGAGGCGGTGACTCCTAATAAGGAATGGAGTATATTTGGGTTTTGTCCCCATTCTGGCACAGAGCTCCTAAAACCCTTGGAATTTCCTAAGTGATGAGAGTGGAAAAGGTGTCTTGTTATGTTAATGAAACAACTTTTGGGAAGAATTGGGGCTGGTTGCCTGGGGAACCAACCAAGTGTTTAGAGGGTTGGAACTAACATTGGTCCATCCTGACACAAGTCTTTAACTTTCCCTGTTTGTGAACCTTCGCCTCTTTTGTGGCCCACATAGAAAAGGGATAAGACAGATGTAATAGAAATGATAGAACAGCGCATGGTGGATCAGAAGGGCCTCTGGCATCTTGTGGCCTGGACAGAGACACGTAGGCTACTTCTGAGCATATAACGGATTACAAGTCACAGCTAATTACTGGATGCTTACTGCGTACTAAAGGTGCTTATTCATTAACTAATTCATTATCTCATAACCCATGTGACCTCTCTTCATTTTCAGTTATTTGACTGCATTTAAACAGGAACCCCACAGTCCCACATCTAGAGTTCCAAAAGCGCCGAGCTTGGGAAATCACAAGTTCGTTTTTTTTTTAAGTTTGGTGCAAATTTATTTGGCAGCAAAACCTGACCTGAACTGATATAAAGCTTAAGAATTATTTTTGTTTGTTCCACTTGGCATGAATATTCCTAGGAGTTTTGCGGAAACATGAATGTGCTTGATTATGGATTCTTGTCTTGGACCCCACTGGAAGTGGTATGTAATATTCAAAGTATTCACAGTATTAGCTTTTGAAAACATAAAAACTTCTGAATTTTTGGGAGCTTCCAGGTAAAGGAGTGTGGATGTGAGGTGCATGCCAGAGCTCAGGTTCAGGCCCCAGACTTTCTGTCTTAAAAGCTGTGTATCTAACGACTGCACTGGAGAGAACACAGGTTAGGCTGGGCTCTGTGCCCTGCGAGTAACACAGGTGCACTGATCCAGAACCCTTACTGACATGAAGACATTTCCCCAGTGATCACCCCAGGTTCTCACTGCATCACCTCAATCCCTCCAGGACTCTCCCTGAAATCTCCCTGCTCCAGGGTCACCTGTTAACTTTGTTCCACACCTGTTCTTTAGTTG
>NW_017731804.1:566256-569124 GCF_001890085.2 Hipposideros armiger | reverse complement strand
GTGTTCTCTTGTGGGGTTAGAAACACACCCGAGTGTGTCACTCCTAGGCATGTGCTCTTCCGTGGGGTTTGAAACGCAGCTGGGTCTCATTGTGTCTGTGTCTGCAGGCTCGGCTGGAGGTCCACCGATTTGGGATCACGGGTTATGGAAAAGGAAAGGAGAGAGTCTTGGAACGGGAACGCGCCATCATGCTGGGTGCTCAGGTGAGGGGCTGCTCGGCCTCCCATCACCAGGTGGGACACAGAAAACGAAAGGGCCCAGGGCGAGTCGGGCCACGGGACACTGGGAAGTTTATGCGAAATAAAAAATGACTGGTGTCTTTTTTCTTTCATTTCAGCCTCCCAAAAAGAGTTATGTGAATTACAAGGTTTTGCAGGAGCAAATTAAAGAAAAAATTGCAGCAAAAGAAGAAGAAAAGAGAATGGTAGGTATAATGGCCTTTTCTTTATTAAAGTAGAACAGAAAGATGGTTGCAGTTTGTCACAATGGCATGCTGGGCCTGGCTGCTTAGAAAGCAGTCTGGACAACAAGATCTAGAGTTAAATGACCAAATTCTCTTCCCTTATTCAGGTCAGCTACATTTTGTAATGCAAGCCGAGGGATCTGGCATATTTATGTGAAAGATTTGCTTGAAATAGCAAACACCTGTTCAGATAATGTCAGCTCCTTTGATCGTCTCCTATACTCATTCCTCTGTTTTTATTTTACGTTGTATGGCACACAATGGCTTATGGAAAACCACAAGGGGAATAGATGTTATATTCCCGGCTTTTCACCTAAAATGAAAGACTGGATATTTCTATTATTAGTCTTCCCTTGAAAGGGTTTTGGGACCAAACTTTGAGTCTGTTATTTTAATATGCCTACTCAAAAAATATTAAAAATGCATAGTATCTCAGTGGCGTTGGATCACTGACCTCTTGCCTTTTTTCGAATCTCATCTCCATTATCCATTACTGACATATATATTGTCTTAAATTCTGAAATCAGGCCCAGGACTCCGATATTTTCAAGAAAAAGAAAAGGAAGGGGCAGGAAGACAGGTGAGTGGTATCATGAGGTACTAGAGTGGGATGACCTGGATAAACCTACTGATTACTTCTGTACATAATGCCTTGAATTTATGTGGGCTCTCTAGCTGCTTAGACTGCTCCATTGTCTCCTGTGTCCTGATCAAGTCCTCTAAGGGGAGGCGGGATTTAGTAAACTGCCCAGCATCAAACAGCAACCTCAGAACTGAATTAGGCTCCCATTTTCAAAGACCAGACCCCACAAGTAACCAGTGGAAAAGCTGAGATTGACATTTCCAACAAAAGACTTGTGTGTCCCCCCAAGAGGCCCTGCTGATGTGACAGCACGGTCTGGGTCAGTATTGCCTGTCCTTTGACATCTCACGTGATGCAGAGCACCGTAATCTGAGTAACAGAATATTGATTTTGTTGCTTTATGCTCTTAGCTTTTGTTCAAGTGCCTTATTTCTCTCCCTTCCAGTAACTATTTCAAAATTGACTCCTTTTGTTTTAACCTCTTTCTTGGACTCCTAGTGAGCTTGCACATGCTGTCAAGTGGTCATTGGTTCTGGCCATAAATGTCTATCTATCGGGGGCCCTCTGTGTGCCAGGTACATGGGTTTCTTCAGTGTTGGGGATACAGCCATGACCACGTTGAGGGTACCCCCGCCCTCGAGTACTTCACATTGTAGTGAGGGAAACACACCAAAACATACAAACAGATAAGTCAGGTACTGGCAAATTCTGTGAAGAGGTTGAAATAAAGTATTGTGAAAGAAAATCAGTGGGGGTAGGCTGGGATGTCATTCTATGGAGGTGGCATCTGAGGTGAGAACTGAGTGAAGAGGAAGGGACAGCCTGAAAAGATCTGGCAGCAGAACATTCCGTGTGAAAGAAACCAGTAAAGGCAGAAAGGTATTCAGCATGTTTCAGGGACCAGGGTAAGGCCAGTAGTACCACAGCAGGGCAGGGGCTGTGCATGGGAGGGGCGGGGTTTGCAGGAGCAGACCCTGGTGGCCTGGCTGGTGGCCTGTGATCCTTTATAAGCTTAACTCTGGTACTTTTCTCTCACTTTAAATGTAGGAAATCCAAAAAGAAGAAGTCGGCTCCCAGCATTTTGTCAAGTGGACGGGTTGGACAGGTTGGAAAATTCAAAAATGGGACCTTGATTCTGAGCCAAGTTGATATCAAGAAAATAAATTCTTCCCGAGTGGCTAAATGAAGTGCTTTGTAAAGCAAAGAAAGTGCCTTTACTGAAACTGGATCCCTGGAAGACTTCCAGATTATTCTTATTTATTTCATATTTCATAGACTACTTTTTTATTTTAGGGGAAAAAATCAAATATAAATGATAAAATATCTGGTTGGCGAAGCGTCTGTTTAATGGTGATAACCATGTTGGCCCAACTGCAGTGTGACTAGTAAGTAAACCTACCGAAAAGAATGTTTAACATTCTCCAGTAGGGTTCATGCTAGTTTCACTTTCACTGCTGTTTTTTGCATTTGCGCGTAATAAGATTTTTCATCTTCTAAATTTACTGATTTATAAGTACTAATACCTTTAAATTGCCATTTAATTTTCTAAAAATGAGTTAATGTTTCTATATCATGAAGGAACTAAGAATGTGATAATTTGTCTGTTATTTTGTGGGAAAGCAGTTTCAATTTTCAGCCTATCCACTGTATAAAATCCACAAAGTTATGTAAATAAATAAAGTACAATTATTGTGATATATGTGACCGACTGTTAACTAGCACAGCAGGTGACGTCAGCTCATACTCTGGTGCCTACATTTAAGCAAACGTTACCTCCTTCACAGTAATTACTTCGGGCAGCTAAACATAAACCTTTTCTTTT
>NW_017731804.1:563163-566061 GCF_001890085.2 Hipposideros armiger | reverse complement strand
TTTCGCTCTCCCCCTTCCTCTGTGGGTTCATCCCACTGCCTCACCCCTCATCTGGAACTGCTCCAAGCCTCCTCCTCTCACACCCCCACTTTCCAGAGGCACCCCTCCTTCCTCCTCTGCCAGGCTCCTCCCTCAGCACTGTGTCGCATTTTCCCCTGGGGCAGGTGGCACTTCCAAACCTCCTCCCAGGTGCGAGCTGCGTATAGGGGTGCGCAAGAGATGAGGTTTTTTTTCTTTAGTTTAAAAATGGCCACATATTTTACAGGTCAGGGTTTTCTTGAGTTCACAGATTCTGTAACCAGGTATGGTGCTCAGTCCTTTGATAGTTAGGTTTTAAAAAAAACCCAAAAGGCCTTATTCTCTCTCCTAAATGTACCCTGATGCCGCTGGGGGGAGGGGGGCAGCCTTTAGAAGGGGACTCTGGGTATGGCTAATTTTGTAACCTGGGCAAGTTTTGCAAAGTTTACTTAACCCTTAGCCCGTGTCTCCCATGGCTCTCTGAACTCACCTCTTACCACCCTCCACCTGGTTCACTCTGTTCTCACCTCTGACCTTCTTGCTCTTCTCAGAACACAGAAAACTTATTTCTGCCTCAGGACCTTTGCACTTGCCAGCCCTCTGCCACTTGAAATGTTCTTCCCTCATGTTGCATCTGTCTCCTCCTCACCTCAACATACCCCTCAGGTCCCTTTCCCCAAAAGTACCTTCTTGTAGCACCTGCCACTATCAGACATTCTATTAGATTTGTTTGTGTCTGGTCTACTGTCTTCTCTAGAATACCAGCTGAGTTTTATGAGGGAGTTTATAGACTTGCTCTGGGCTGTGTCTTGAGCTCCTAGCATAGTGCCTGGCCTGTGGTGGACACCCAGTAATTGTCTCCGAATCAACAAATGATCCCCTTTTTCAAATGGAAAAACTCAGGCTCAGACTGCTCCCGGCCTAGGTCACCCGGCTCGTGGGAGGCTGAGCTGGGACTTGAGCCAGGCGTGTGGCCTGGGCATCCCTCTCTTCCCCTCGGCCACCCTCCATGTATCACAGGTCTTCCAGTGGCACTAAGCTACTCAGGGGGGACGCCTCTTCTGAAAGAAGCACTGACTGAACTGGGCCAGTCCCAGCTCACCCCTACATTTCATCTGAATGAAGTCCAGCTGGTGGATGGCTTGCAGCAGCGGCTCGCTGTCCAAGGTCAGGTCAAACTCTGCGGACACTTTCGGTTCCAGGGCGCCTTTCACCCACTGCTCCTGAGACACCTGGACACGCTTTATCAGAGCGTCCGAGATCTTAAAGGGAGCACAGAGTTTAGGGTGTTGGTTTGCAAAGGAACAATCATGCAGCAAGTGGTGAGGGAGGCATGGGGGCAGGGTTTCCCCTCAGTGCTCAGGGACAGGGCGGGGCTGTGTTCAGTGCGTGCACGCTCAAGCAGTGGCAGGAATGCAATAACCTGCCGGTGTGACACTGGGCAAGTGAAAATGCACAGTGTTGTTCAAGCCACACTGTGAAAGTACCTCATGTTAAATGTAAAGAAGCGCCAGTATTTAAAGAAATTATAATAGAAAATCCTTTTGTGAAACNCCTGGTATGACATGTGGGCTCCTCCTTTAGGAGCTCACCCATAGTGCCTGAATCTGCATCTGCCCCTGAGAGACCCCAGTGCTCACCGTCGGACGTCTGCAAGACCACAGTTTTACTGTAGGGCCCGACGCCAGAGGAGTTGAAAGCCTTGACTCTGGCGTTGTAGGTGCTGTTGAAATGGAGACCGTCGATGGTGCACAGGGTCTCCTTGCCGACGTACACCTCCTAAAAGAGAGCCGGACTGCTCATTAGGTGCCTGTTGTGTGGAAAATTTCTCTTAGCAATATTCTGCCATTAAAAGTGCTAGAGTCATGGAGCAAGGAAATTTGGATGAGTGGTGGCAGGGGCACAGACCATGTCCCGGTTGGGCACGAATCCTCATTATTGGCTAACCAAGGCTGTGAGGCATGACGGGGTCCCAGGGAGGTAGAGAGGGACCGCAGGTCTGCAGCCAGTTAGGACAAAGGCTGACAACATCCTGACTCTGTTGATGTCAGCCCTGTCAGGCAGGACTCAGGAGCCCAGGGACACCCACTCCTCCAGGGGGCGGAGGTGCACTTCCTCCTCCATTGGAGCAATAGAGGCGTTGGTTTCCAATGGGAATTTAAGCTAGAAAAATGAGCTAAGCATCTAAATAAACAAAATAACCAATATTATTTTTTAAAAATGGGTCATCACACACGATGGGAAAAGGCAGACAGAAGAAGGGCGTGACCAAAAGTGGGGTCAAGTTGATTTGGACTGGAACCACTTCTGGAGTAAGAGGAGTGCTCCACGCCTCCCCATCTTCTCCCATCCCTGAAGCGGGTGTCTTCCACTCCTTGTCCCCTCCCCCCAGCTGGTTTTTTTCCTGGCCTGCAAAGAGGGTGAGCCATTTGTGTGTAGGACCCTAGAGCTTTTTCTGGGGATTTACTTTGTTCCCCATTCACGTCAAGCCTACCCTGTCCTATTAACTTCCCCCAGTGCGTAGCCTTACACCTGTCCTATGTCACTACACTCTGCTTAGTTTGTCTAAAACACCTTTTCTGCCTGGCTGTGTAGGGGGCTTATTACTCATTTGTTTTTCTAAGTTATTAACAATAATAGCTGTGTGCCAGGCATTTTAGTCCTCACGCAACCCTGGGATGGTGTTGTTACTTTTTGTATTTTACTCACAAGGAGACTTGGAAAAGGCAGTGGATTTGCCCAAGATCACAGTTAACCCATTTAGAAGCCGGGGTTCAAATGCAGGTCCGTCTGCATTCAGAGCCCAATATCGTAGTACACTGGTCCTCATCAATCCTAGCCCTCGGATTGAGTTTTTGTTAGTGGTCATGTCTTATCTTT
>NW_017731804.1:527023-558373 GCF_001890085.2 Hipposideros armiger | reverse complement strand
GCCCACAGCTCTGCTTCTTCTGCTGGAAAGTTCTGCCCATTCAGACCCTGGCACGTGGCCCTGCAGAGTCACGACTTCGTGTACCCACAGGGCTTCATTATTTTCCCCCACAGACGGAGCACTGAGCTCCCGTCTGAATCATGGCCTTGTTCCCGCGAGATGCCCGTGACCCTGAGCCAGCCTGGCTGCTGGGGGGTGCCCAGCCGTGGTGGTCATCTGTCCAGCCTGCAGGGCTCTGCACCCTGAGGTGATGGGCCGTGTGGCTCCTGCCGGCTCACTGCTTCCTGTGCAATCTTTTCAGCTTGTTGGACAAAGACTGTCCTTTCTCATTTGTGAGGAAAATGTTGAATTGGGGTCTCCGGAAGTCAAAGTGTAAAAATGCGTGGCATTTGGCCCTAGAGGTTATGACTTTGACTCTGCCCAGAACCAGGGTCACAGCTAGTGAGAGGCAAAGCCAAGTTGAGAACCTGGGTCTGGAATCACCGAGCAAAGGAGAATTTACTTAACTCCCGGCCACAGGAAGGGACCTCCCTAAAACTCCAGCTAGCTTGGAGGGTGGCAGTGGAGGTGGAGGGATGAAGTTGAGCCCACCTGGTGTCTTCGGGAGCCAGCTCACCTGGAGGAACCCAGCGGGGTCATTCTCCTTGATCACCTCCAGGCAGTACTCCATTAGCCCTGTCGACTGGCGCAGCTTCAGTGTGCAGTGATTGATCTGGTCCCAAACCATCTGCGATGAAAGAATCCCTAGTGACCACCTATCTCATTAGAGGGAGAGCAGCCAGGCTGTGGCGAGTCACAGAAATAGCACAGAGAAAGCCGGAAGGGCGGCACTGGTCGGGTCCGCCTCGCACCCTCTCCTGCTGCCCTGCTGCTGAGCTCCAGGCATTCTCTTTACGGGGAATAAATGGACCCACTTCCCAACAAGCAGGGCCACTGACACTCACCAGAGCAAACGTCCTACACTCTGGATAGAAGCGTAGAGAAAGTGCATCGTCTGAAACTCCCCAGCTTCCTGTCTCCCTTCTCACTTGTTGGGTGGTCTTGGGTAATTCATGGGCTCGGCTGCTTTGCTTGTAAACCACGGACCATGCCCAACACTCATTCCTTCTTTCCCGGAAAGTAATATTTTCTGATTTGGTGGGAAATGTCTATGCAATAGATGAAGCCCCTGGAGAGTGAAGCAGCCCTCTGTCCATGCAGTGTGCTCACGGGGTGCCTGCCTGGACCAGGAGCCCCGTGCCTGTGAGGGGAGACCCCGCCCTCCCCTTGGTGGGTAGCTCGTGTGGGTATTGCTGATACTGAGTGCGTGGGACAGACAGCCTGAGGAGGGGGCAGAGCTGGAGGCCTCGTCACTGTCAGGGGTCACTTCTGCTCTGCAAGATGAAAGTGGGAGGGGTCCCTCAGGCAGAAAACAGGAACGTAGAGAAGAGGGGAGAGGGTGGACCTCTGACTCGAAAGCAGTAGGATTCAGGTGTCTGACTCTGGCTTTGGAGGGAGAGCATGGGTGTTGACTGGCTTTAAGGAAAGTCACATGAGTGTATGTAGGCCCAGGGGCACCCTGCTCATCCATCCATTCCCTTCCTCCCCCCTTCCTCCTTTCCTCCTCTCTCCCTCCCTCACTCCCTTCCTCCCTCTCTCCCTTCTTCCTTTCTTCCTTCTTCCCTCCCTCCCTCCCACGCCACATGTTGGGTGCAGAGCCTGTGATGGGACTGAGGGCACCAGTACCCCAGGGATCTACCTTCAGCTTGTGCTCTCTCTCCTTAGTGACCTTGGTGAGCAGCTTGGCTTTCTGCCGAGTTAAAGCATCGACCAGCGCGTCACACTGAGCGACCAGGCAGGCTTCATAGTCCAGTCCGTTTTCCTGGGGGAAGCGAAAGCTTTAGGGAGAAGACATGCTGAAATCCGGTGAGTGCCTGACAGAGATGTGCTGCAGAGAAGCGTGTCCTGGAAGAATCTGTGACGTTATTCAATTGGAAACGTGTAGATATGAGTTAGGGGAGGGGTACCGTGAATATTGGCACATCTTTGTGGTATATTCTGTAGTCATTCAAACCCTGTTCAGAGAAGTTTTTAATGCCATGGGAAATGCTCTTGAGAGACTATTAAGAAGAAAAAACGCAGGCTACAAGTTGTGTATAGCATAGTCCCATATGTGTGTATGTAGTGTGCATGTGTGTGCATGCATGTGTCTGAAGCAATGGAACATGGAGTCAAAAAGGGGAGGTGGCCACCTCAGGTGGTCAGATATGGGTGAAAATTTTCTTTGTTCTCGCTATTTTCTAGTTTCCAAAGTTTCTGTAACACATTATTTTGCTTTTCATATTAAAAAACCCCCAAACAAACAGTAAAACGACCCAAAAAATCCAGTGCTCTTGCTGTAGTGTCTTTCTCAGTTATGAAAAATAAAAATTCCTTCTAGGTCTCTAAGATCAGCATGAATTAAGCCTCATGTCAGAGACTGAATTGTGCCTGCCTCCCCCGCAAATTGCTGTGTTGAAGCCCTAACCCCAGTACCCCCCAAAATGACTGTATTTGGAGACAGGGCCTTTAAAGAGGTAATTAAGGCAAAATGAGGTAATTAACATGGTCCCCATCCAATATGACTGGTGTCTTTATAACAAGAGGCGATTAGGACACAGACACACAGAGGGACGACCATGTGAACACACAGGGAGAAGGTGGCCATCTGCACACCAAGGGGAGAGGCCTCAAGAGACACCAATCCTGCCTCACACCTTAAACTTGAACTTCCAGCCTCCAGAACTGTGAGACAATAAATTCTTGTTGTTTAAAACACTCAATCTGTGGTACTTTGTCGTAGCAGCCCCACCAAACTCATACATCTCATCTCTAAAACATGAGAAACATGACTGAAAATGCCTGTGGCTGAGTCTGCACTTGAACTCGTTGGGAAGGACGGTTCTATTGGCTGGTTAAGGACTGGGTGCCCTCAGTCCCTTTCCTCCATCCCGACACTGGGATGCTTTATGGGGTCATCACGTGTGTGAACAGTTCCTCCACGTGCACATTTGTACAGAGCACATGCGTGTGCACTCTCCCCTACAGAGAGAGCTCCCCAGGACAGATGGTGCCTTATTGATCATGTCAGGCTCAGCAAGTAAGCAGCATGGGTGCTCATAAGTACACTTATTTAGTAAATGATGCGTTTATATTTTGATGCACTGATGACATGGGTACAGAAGCACCATAGACAGATACCGCGTAGGATGACATGGCCACGCAGCGTGCTGCATGGCTTCTTTCCAGCTCTTTCTGTGATCCCTTCTGAGCTCGTGTCAGCGGTTACATGAGCGTCGGGGGGCTGGGTGTGGTGTCTGCCTGAGGCTGTGCAGTAGGCCAAGCAGATCTCATGCCCGTCACGCCTTCCTTTCTTCTGGGTACATCTGCGGAGCGCCTTGCACCCACTGCCCTCCCACCGCTGGCTTCCTCACCTGGATCTGCTGCAGAATGTTCTTCAGCTGAACCAGGAATTCCTTCGCTTCTTTTGCCTTGTCGGAGACTCCATTTAAGGCCTGAGACAGCTGGGCCTGAAAAAGTACCACAGGTTGAAAAGGAAAACAAGGTGTGAAAGGCACACAGTTGGCACTTCATCATGAAGACTTGGGTTTCTAAGAGCCAGTCCCCCCCCACAAGCTGTCCTCACTTATGAAGAGACCGTAACAGATGGACTCATGGCACCCACACCATATGCTCATTTTCTCGGCAATGGTTGATAGTGTTTGACTGTCCTCCATTCTGCTGTCTGGACCCCAAAGCTAGAGAGAGGTACAGAGTGCTCAGCTGATTGGCTCAGGCCCACAGGCTGCTGGTGATGTTGGAAGAACCCAGGACAAGAAGGCAGCAGAGCCCTCAGCCTGGCCTGGGCCCCTCTCCTCCCATGGCAGCTCTATCCCTCCTCAGTCGGACCCTCAGACACTTATGTATAGACAGCCCAGGTCCCATTCCAAGCTCCACCGGCCCCACTCTTACACGGAGCCTTTGGGCCTGAGGGAGGTGGGTGGGAAAGGGGCTCATGGGCTTTGGAAATGGCTGGGGGTCCTGAGGCATTGTCTAGAAGGGGGTGCAGGCCCCTGGTGCAGCTTCCGTCCACTCTGCAGAGAGGGGTTCGGACAAAGGCAGCTGGGACTCCAGGTGGAACTGCGAGTGGGGGCCAAATCTATGGCTTTTAGCATCATGTTTCTTTTTAACAAAACACATACACACACAATCAAATTTGTCTTCAAAACCTAGCTATTTATAGACAGATGACCTTGCTTTTTAACACGACTCTCAGTTTTCACATTAAAAAGCTGAGGATGGAGCAAAACAAGGCCAGAAAGGCCAGAGTCATGTCCTGCCCTTCCCCCCGCCCCCCCATTTTCTTTAGGTCTCTGCTCAAACGTCAGCTTGTCAGTGAGGCCTCTCCTCTCACCCTGCTTTCTGGTATCTGTTTTCATAACATCCATCCCTCCCCACATAGCCTCCTTTTCTGCCTGTCTCCCCTCCCTGGAATAAGCTCCCCACAACAGGACTTGCCTGAACTGCGGGAAGAGCACTGGGCACACACACGGTACATGAAACGAGTGCTTGGTGAATGAATGAGTCAGTGAGTGTGACCCTGTCGACCATATCAGAGGTCCTCAAAGTGTGGCCCCTGGACCACTTGCCTGGCAATTTGTTAAACCAAGTTCTCTGGCCTACTGACCAGACATGGGAGGGGAGGAGGGGAGCACGATGCCCAGGGACCTGTCTTTTCACAGGCCCTCCAGCAAGCTGTGACGCAGCTCGAGACCCGCTGGACTGTATTGTAGAAACACAGCTTCAGCTGAACATCATCTCTGAAGAAGAAGCCATGGGAAGGGTGAGACACAGGGAGACATGTGCAACAGGAAGGGAGGGGCCTCAGACTCGGGGAGCACTTACATTCAAGGCGAGGTCAAGGTGAGGTTTGTGGCCTGTCCTGCTGGAGAGAGCTGTGAACCTCAGACAGGGTCTCAGCTTAGCTGCGGCTACTTGGAGAAGCCTTTCCTTTCTCCACTGGCTTCACCATCCCTGCCTCCTCCTTGGCTGATGTGGGCATCTCTGCAGAGCTCGCCCAGGGTGCCCCACTCTCTACTGCCATTATCGATGCAGAGAGAATATTCAGTAGGACTTATGGGAATGACAAGTGTTCTATGCCTGCTCTGTCCAGCGTGGCAGCCACCAGCCATAGGGGGCTACTGAGCACTTGAAGGGTGACTAATGCAGTGTGGGGGTGGGGGTGGAGGGCTGGGATTTTTATTTCATTTAATAATTTAAGTTTCAACCACCACACTCACAGCCAGCGGCTACTGGTCTGGACAGTACAGATCTTTGCACCTATCCTTACAGGGTGCACCTCCTAGGACAGCTCATCTGTCCCCAGATAACTGCCTCAGAAGGAGAGTGACACACCAACACCGTCCACAGGCCCCAGGTGAATCTTTAACGACAGGGATCATCAATAGAAGTTTATCAGCGTCCAGAAAAGAGTTGCACCTTCCTCCCTACCACAGTCCCTGGAAGCATGGGGCCCACTCGGGCTGCACCAGTTCCCGCTCTGAGGACCTGTTCAGTCCTCAATGGTGGGGACTTTGTCTTCTCTTTGCATTGCTAGCCAGTGGTGCCGGCATAAACTGTGGCTCAAAAACTGCTTCCTGGCTAATAGAAAGCAGAGTGGTTGCTTGCCACGAGATGCATGCTGAGGTGGGACAGACCGCATAGACCCACCAACACTGTTAGCGGTTTTTGCCAGCCTGAAGCCCCGAGATGACACGTTAGTGAGGGTCCTCCCCCCTCTGTAAGCCCTGGGAGTCAGCACTGGCCTCCCAGCGCCCAGCCCACCCCAGGCCTGCTGACCTACTTCCTGCTTGGTAAGTAGACCAAGGAGCTTGGCAAAGAGCCCAGAATGGAGTGATTTTGAAGGAAATCAGTGACCTCAGGCAATTACCCAGCTGAAAGGGGAATCATCTCACAGCTCAGTAGACACTGCTCCCAGGCCCACCAGACTCGCTGCCAGACCTCTCCTTCTGCTTCTGAATGCTGTCTGGAGAGGACTCCCCAGTGCCTCCCACCCCCCAGGGCCCAGCAGGGCTCATCACAAGTACGGCATGCTGATTTCGCTTCAGTTTTTTGAGACATGCACTTATTTCTCACAGGGACTATTGGAGTGCCAGCAGGGGACACTGAAAATCATCCCACTCTGGTCCGAGAGAAGAGCCTGCAGTCTGAGAAATGTGAATGGATTGTTTTGTCTCTGTGGATGTTGGTTACACCAAACTCTTGGAAAAAAAGGAAATATCCAGGCAGAACATAAAAAACATTTTTTTTGTGTGTTTAGTGATTGAGTGGATTTTAACCTGAATAAAAAAGTTGCATTTTAAGCAGCTGGCAGCTAGTGAGAACTGCTGTGAGCCACTGTGAGTGGCCATCCAATGGCCGGCAACCGATCTGACTCAGCTGGGAAGAGCGCAATGATCACAATACCAACATGGGCCAGTGAAGCAACGTCCTCCACAATTAGACTGAAGAACAAAAGGACAGCAACTTGTCTGTTCCCCTTCCCTGATTCTCCAATGCTGTTCTTGCCCCAATTCCTCAATAAAATCTTTTTAAAAAGTTGCATTTTAGTTTTTCCGTTTCTTTAAGGTTAGAATTATATTCCTGTGGTCTCTGAGTTTAGATGGACAGCTTAATAGTACAAGTGTGTCCATGCTGGGTCAAATCGCCTGCCTGCCTCCCCCCCGCCATGTCTTTACCAGCAGCCCTAAGGGAGCAGCTTTAGGGACACAGAGCAGTTCTCTGCCTTCCCCGCCCATTCTGTGTGGCCTTATAGTGCATTATGATACATTAACCATGAGGACCCTGGGCTAAGAGGGTTCGACTCCTGGCTCTGTCACTTGTCAGCTGCGTGTCTTGGGAAAATACTTCATCTCTTTGTTCTGTAGTGTCCTCGCCTGTAAGATGGGAATGACAATAATAGTTTCTACCTCATAAGAGTTCTTACAATTATGCTTAGTAAGATAACTCAGGCATTCCCCAAATCCTCTGTAATTGCTCAATCTGGGTCTATCATATGTGGATTGTTATAGACAATATGTGTCCCCCCATATCTATATGTTGAAGACTTAACTCCCAATTCAATGATAGTTGGAGGTGGAGCCTTTGGGAGGTAATTCGATCATGTGGGTAGAGAACCCATGGTGCCCTTATAGGAGACAGAGAGCGGCCACACACACTGAGGCAAGGCCCTGTGAGGGTACAGAGAGAAGGTGGTTATCTCCAAGGCAGGAAAAGAGCCCTCACAAGGAACTGAGTTGGCTGGCACCTTGATCTTGTGTTTCTAGCCTCCAGAACTGTGAGAAATAAATCTCTGTGTTTTAAGCCACTCAGTCTACGGTATTTTGCTACAGCAGCCCAAACGGACTGAGACATGAACTTTTCTAAGTTACCCAATTAGGGCCTGCTTATATTTTAAGTTCATACAGCTTCAGAGAGAATTCTTATGTTTTCCACAGTCTCTGTGGAGAAGCCCCTTAGTTGCCTCCTTCTAAACTTGGTCCTAGTTCTCTAACATCAGGATTACCCGATAGATATGCATATGGTGAGACACGAAGAGTCTAGAGTCTAGATGTGGTTCAACCCAACCTCTCCTTTTATACACAAAGAAACTGGGCTCCTAGTAAAATTTAACTACAAAAGAATAGACAAATATATTAAATTTAAAGTCACAGATATTAAATGGTTTGTGACCAAGTACGGGCACCATGCGTGATGCAGAGTAGACACTTGTTAGATGCTTCTTTTTGTAACATTACCTAAGATCATATTGCTAATTAAAGGCCATTCTTATTTGACTACAAAAGACCTAGAATCTAGGTGCCCCTCTCAAGAACCGTCCATAAGCTTGAAGTGGGTGGAAGAATAAGACCAGGTAACTCTAATGTCTGTTTGAATGTAACTAACACCATCTACTAATGTTTGGGGAACACACTGCCAAGTAAAAAAAGGCAAGGGCCCTCGTAGAACTATCAGCTCCATAAACTGGTGGGGTTTGGGGTTTAGTGCTGCCCATGTGCATTGACAGAGGCGATGTCCTATTACTTAATGAAGACCACCACTGAAGGTCATTCCAAAAAATTTAGCCCTGCACAGCCAAATAACCCCCTGACCATTCTCTCCCAGACACAGCTCTGACCATGTCACTTCCCTACTCACCAGTGTGCACCGTTCTCCTTAGCTCAGTGTCCAAAGATCTTGCCGGCCTTACCTCCAGCACTGTCCAAGTGATTTCCACCCTTTGGTCAAACTGGACGCGGCCACCCCTGGCTTTCCTCCTTCCTGCCTTGGCCTCTGAAGTCCCCTCAGCCTTGTATGCCTTCCCACTCCTGCTCTGACTGTCGCCTGTGAACTTCAATCCATCTACCAAGATCCTTCCAAATGCCACCGGCTCCTGAAACTTTTGCTCCCCTCCCTGAATGGAGCACGTTCTCAGAACTCCTCCTAGGACATACCTCATGGTCTGTGAGACAGGTGGCCTGAGAAGGCACCTCACCCCCAGTGCCCTGCAAGCTTGTGTCGTGTGTCTGGGACGGCAGCAAGGCTTTATGTGTGGAAAGTGATGCACAAATGTCCGTGTCGGTGCATCCATTTTGTTCTAGATTTTGCCTGACTAACTCCCCCGAGTGATTCAGGTCTCAGTCCTCTCACATGCTGGGCATAATTAACATGGCCATGTGGCTACTCTGAACCCACCGCTTCGGGGGCTCAGAGCCCCACATGGGACCGGGCACTGGCAGTCTGGCCCTACTCTGTGGATTTAGATGCTTTTCATGACTTCTGGGCATTAACTATTTCTAGTTAACTGCCACCACTGATCCAGCCCAAATTTGGTCATCCTCGATGGGATTTCTGATGTCCTTCCCCTCCCTGCCTCTGCCTGAAGTCCAGAGGGCTGCTTCCCCTGGTCCTGCCCTCTCCCTCCTTGAGCAGCCTGCCCACAGTTGGAAAACCCCGCCCCAGAGCAGCAGACAGACAGCCCCTGTGTTCCACTCTTCTCTGAATGGCCAGCCACAGGCTCCAAGAGCCCGGGAACCACGATGAATAGAACGGCCCTTGTTGGCAGCCTAGACCGAGGCCCGGAGACGCAGTGGTGGGCCTTGGTTGTTCTTACTATCAAAGCAGGTGCAGTGACAGAGCTGGAGACTGGAGAACATAGAAGTACTTCCCTTACCGGGACAACCCGTGGGATGGGAGAAGGGTGAGGCGGACGTGCAGAGGCCCTGGAGTGGGGAGGGCATAGGCCCCACACGGGGCCCTGAAATGGACTAGGACAGACCCTCCCATGAGGGAGCGGCAGACAGACCTTCTGGACCCCTCAGCCCCACAGGATCCCTTCTCCTAGTTCAGCTCCTGGAATCTAGCTCCCACCTCCAAGGGGCAAGGTCTTGGAGACTTCTCCATGGGTATGAAGGACTGATGCTAACGGGCCAAGTGGACGGGGCAGCCCCTTGGGTAGAAGTCACTTAGGGAAAGAGCAGGTCAGTATTTGCTGTGAGGGGAACATTGTTGGGTGGCAGGTCTCTTCTACATTAGACTGTGGTCCCAGGTTGAGGGGAACCTCCGCTCCCAGAAGGAGAAAGGGCCTTTGGCAGAAGAACTATGATCCAGGGGTGACCCAGGGAACCTCTTTTCCCAGTAGATGTGGCCCAGATTTGGGGGCCCCCTGAGGCAAAAGAGCTCAGAGGATCTGCTCCCTGAGCCAGTCAGGAGGAGATGGGGGACTTGAATGTGGGAACAGGTGCCCATGTGGTGCATGGACGCTGCCTCCAACCCCAGAACCTCTAGGTGGAGGCCGCTGTCATGACTCTGTGAACCCTGCAGAATTGTTATCTGTGAGGACTGCCCTACCCCGCCCGACTCTTTTGCCTCCACCCAGGGCTGGTGCAAATAAGAGAATACTGCTCATTTAGTTCCCCTGCTGTGAGTTCTATGGTGTATTTGTCCTGTGGCTGCTCTAACAAGTTACCGTAAACTTAGTGACCTAAAACAACACTGGCTTATTCTCTCAGTGCTCTGGAGGCCGGAAGTCCAGAATGAGCCTTACAGGCCAAAAGCCAGGTGTCAGCAGGGCTCATCACTCAACCTCTTGCTTCTGTCCTTCCATCTCCTGCTACTGGCCTTGGCCTTCCTGGGTCCCTCTTACAAGGCCCCTTGAGATGACATTGGATTCAGCTGAGTAATCAGGATTATCTCCTCATCTCAAGGTCCTTAATTTAATCACACCTGCAAAGTCCCTTTGGCCATGTACCGTGATGTAGTCACAGGTCCAGGAGATTGGGACATGGACATTCTTGGAGGCCACTATTCAGCTTGCACCTAGCGATTGAATTTGTCCTTTTTAATCTCATTTCACATACACTCACTGAAGTGTCAATGTCTGCTTCCTTACACACCTGTGTGCTTGATGAGGTCCTCGTGGGCGTATTCAGTGTCACATTCCCAGCCCTGAGCCAGGTGCCTGGCACACAGCAGTAGGTCTCACCTGGGTCCTCTTCTCCTTACTGAGGGCATGAGGGCAGGGATTAGGGCAAGGCCCGCCCACGGAACTAACATCTGGGGGCCAGAAGGGTGGGTCTTGCTGAGAAAGGTGCAACTCTGGTGCCACAGAGAAAAACTGGCTGGCCAGCCACAAGCTGGTGCTGGTGGCCTCCCCGTCCTGCAGTGGCACAGCTCTCTGATGCTGGGGATGGTGAATGCACAGCCACAGCAGCAATAACGAACAGAGTTCACTAAGCACCGAGGCTTTACACGCCCAAGTTAGTTGATTCCTCACATAATAATAGCATTATACAGAACACAAGACTGTGGCTCAGAGAGGTGAAGCCATTTGCTCCAGATCACACAGCTAGAAAATGGTGGAGCCAGGACTCAACTCAAAGCCAGGTTTTTCCGAACCCCAAACCAATGCTCTTAGCATTGTGTTGCCTTTCAGATACTCAACCCAGATGGAGGAAGGGGAAAACCTGATTTTCCACCCAAATCCCCTAGAGGCAGGGCTGGTGGGCTGGGATAGTCCCTCAGCTCCTGGCCACATTGTATTCTCTAGCAGCTCTCTGTCCCCCACATCCTGCCTATTTACCAGTAGTGACGTCATCAGACCTGAGCTCCATTCTCTGCTCCATTAAAGTTTCAAATGTGCAGCTGCTTAGGGAACCGACAAAGCAACTTCCAGTATGTGTCACAGTGACCTTCCCTGCAGCCTGGGCTATATGCCTGCACAGCAGTGAGGCTTAACAGCCCCCACAGGAGAGCCGAGAGTGCGTCTATCGGGAATACGATAGATGCTGTATGTCATCTCCACCCCCATTTAACCTGGGTCCTAATGCAAGTGAGGGGTGGACGGGATTATGTGGTCACAGTCACAGAACACAGCTCTCAAAAAGACCTTCTGTTAATGATTCTTTCTGTTTATGATTCTGACTCCAATTCTAATTGTGGGGTTTTCCCCACCCCAAGCAATTCTCCGACCCAGCTGAGTGTCCTACATTCAACTCAATTCTGACACTATCTACCTGGAGACAGTGTCAGATCCCACAGGTTAAGGGCTCAGTCCTACGAGATTAGCTCCACCCCTTCAGACACCAATCACAAGTCCAGTCTGTCACCTGGGCCTCTGACCTACCAGCTCTAGATGGCTGTAGATCCGGAGGTTCCCACCACCTCCTCCTTGTGCTTGATTGATTTGCTGCAGTGGCTCTCAGAACTCAGGGAAACAGTTTATTTACCAGATCACGGGTTTATTATAAGAGGATAGAACTCAGGAATGGATGGGAGAGATGCACAGAGCAAGGTGGGGAAGGGGCGCAGAGCTCCCATGCCCTCTCTGGGAGGGTCACTCTCCCCGAATGCCCACGTGTCCACCAACCCGGAAGCTCTCCGAACCCCGTCCTTTGGGGTTTTATGGAGGCCTCATTACAGAAGCAGGAGTGATGAAATCATTGGCCTTTGGTGATTGATTCAACCTCCCACCCCTCTCCCTTCCACAGAGGTTGGAGGGTGGGTCTAAAAGCTCTAATCCTCTGATCACATGGTTGGTTCTCCAGGTAACCAACCCCCATCTTTAGGTGACCTAGGGGCTTTCCCAAAGTCACCTCATTAACATAACAAATGACAGCTTTACCACTCTCATTATTAAGGATAGGAACCTGGACCAAGACCAAATATATAATTCTGATTAGAAGTCACCACATCACACTATTACACTGGGTATGTGGGGCGAGAACTGAGGTGGGGGACATGTAGGCAGCTACACTCCCTTTCCAGGAAGCCTTCCCAGACTCTGTGAGTTTGTGGGACCCCTCCTCCTCTGTTCTCCCGTGGCATTGCTTACTGCCAATTGTAGCCCGGATCACCGTGGTCCTGTGCTGTAGTTACTTGTCCACTTCCTTGCATCCCTCCCTGGACCGGGACTGGTAGTGAAGTTAACCCATCCTGTGTCCCAGCAGTGTCCTCACAGAATAGACTCAGCAGTGTTTTCTCAGGTCACTGAATACAGTGCCAAGGGCTCTGGGGCAGCAGAAAGACAGGGAAGAGGCTTGGCTCCCTTGGATGGGGGTTCCAGGGTGCAGCTGTGGTCAGCATCTAGCTCTCTTTCCAGGGTCTCCGAGCCTGGCTGCTGTCTGGCCTCACCTCCCCGCCTGCCCTGTCTGGCTCTCCCAGCTCACTCAGTGGCCTCTCTGGATCCCACCTGGTGGGAGCTCCTGAGATCCACCCTTTTGAGCAATTTTAGATTGCATCCCACTGCAGAAGAGAGGAAACAGAGCCAGAGCCTCTTCTTTTCTCTGCCCCTCCCAATGTAGATGGGTGGGATGCAGGGTGGTCCATGAAAAGGGGAGGCTCGTTTCCCACAGAGAGGTTCAGGTAAAGGCCATGTGATCCTGTCAACAGGGGCGGGTGGCGGGAATGGCTACAACCATACGTCGGGTGACTTGACTCAGCATTCTCTACAAACAGGCATTTCCCTCTGAGCCAGCCACACAGGAAGATGGTGAGTGAGGTGCTCTGCTCTCCGGAAGCCCAGGTCACAGCTCGGCTGCCCACTACCTCAGGCCCCAGGAGCAGAGTAAGCCAACCCTTCCTGACCTGCCGGCCCCATGCTCAGAAGCCCTCAGGCGTCCAGCCAGTGACCCCTGGCCCTGGGCTTGGGGGTCAGGGCCTGAATTCAAACCCTCATTTTGTGCGAACAAGTTTCTTATTCCCTCCGAGGCTATGTATCCTCACCTGAGAAATAGGGGTCATGACACGTGCCCCAAAGGGCTGCTTCTAGGTTTCAGTGAGCACGTGCATGGAAAGCCCTGGGTCTGGAGCTGGCACTGTACTTACTGACGGTGTTTCTGAGTTCACGAGACCCCAGAGAGGGCTTCTTCAGGCACGTGCAGGCACCACTGCTCTCCTGCTGTTGGCTACCCAGTTATGCTTTGTAACAGTACCCCAGTTTTGCTTTCAGAGATTGCCTTTCCCCACTGGGTATAGTCTAGTGGGACTGGAATCAGGGTCCCAAATACTACAGCCTTCACCCCAACAAGGGGCAGGCCCTGATCTAGGTAGGATGCCAGCTCCTTGGAATTCAAAATTGAACCAAGGGACAAAGAGACCTGGAGAGATGGGCATTTGTTCCATGATGCCCCAGCCAGACTCCTGCCACTAGACCAGCCCCGCAGATCCTGCTCTTAGCACGTGTGAAAGCCTTTGGGACCAGAAAGCCTGGTTCACACTCTCTGTGACCTTGGGCAAATCATTTCATCTCCCGTTGCCCCTGTTTTCCTCAACCATACAAAGGGGAATATTGGCAGGAGGAACCTTAGAGTGTCATTGTGGGGTTAAGTGAGTTCATACGTGTGAAGCGCTAGGGACGGTACCGGCACACACATGATGCTGTGTATGTGTTCGAACCTGACTCTCAAAGCACCCTCTGATTATGTGAGTGCTAGGAAAAAATATTATTTTTCCAATAAACGCTCTTGGATTCAAGTTAGCCAGAGTTGGGTTCTTTTGCTCCCAACAAAGAAGTCTAATGTGTAGTGGTTAGGAGGCTCAACAGACAAAGGACAAATGTCAAAATTAGTGATTCGTGGCTGGATAAGTGCCAATTTCTGCAGAGTGCTGGTGGTGAGAGGTGTCTTCTCAACCACGACTCGGCTTCAGACTCCGACTCTCCAGCTACTGACAGCTCAAGGGTTCTGCGTGACTCCTGCCCCCGGGCATGCAGGAGGAGCCATCCAGCTTGTCTACAGACACCTTCGAACTGCCAATATTATGTCAGAACCACCAACCCAACTTCCTTGGCTGAGACTTAGTGCTGAGGTCAAGACAGGAAGAGGCAGGGCTGATGGGCGACATCGCGAGGAACTGGCTCTGGTCATCCATTATGCCCACGGGTGCACAGTTGCTTCTCATTCTGAGGGGGCCAGTTAGTGTCAAATGACCCTCAAGAGCTCCCAAATGCAGTAGCCAGATCCAGAATAACTGGAAAGTTCTTGCCCCCTGGGACTTGGACTTGTCAGTTCCCCTTGAAGTTAACAGGCAGAGGGACCAGCAGGTACCACCCTTCAGACACAAACTGCCTTTGCACGACCTCTCAGCCTGCCCCACACCTCTACACCTTTACATGGCCGTTCAGCTGCCAGGTGTGCCCTCCCCTGGCTTCACTAGTGCCCACAGTCACCATTCAAAACTCAGCTGTAGTGTTGCTCACTCATGCTGTCCAGCCTGCCTGCCTCTCCCTAGTCCAGAGGAGATGCTCCTTTTATGTGCCCGCACCCCCCCACCCTCACCCTCCCCACCCCCGTCACCCCATGCCTCATCACTGTCATTGTGCGTTTACTCTTTCTTCTACTAAATTGTGTGTTCTCAGAGGCTGAAGACCCTGTTTGCTTCATCTCTGTATGAGCTCCTAGTGCAGAGTCAGTAAGTACTGGCTGAATAAATAATTTATTTTTTTCTTGGACAACATGATAGGGAGGTTTATAAAATGAACCAAGGATCAGAAGCAAGGGCCAGGACTCTTTTTCTCTTTGCATCTGACATGCAATATAACATCAGAATGGTCATGCAATTTCACTTCTACACTTTGGGGTAACTTACTATCAAAAAGGATTATATAGACCTCATTTGTCACTAGCCATGTGGAGACATTATGAGGAGAACATGCTTGTGTGTATACTAAATATCTCAAACTATCACTTTTAAACTTGCTCAGGAAGTGCTGGATTTTTTCTACCATAGCAGAATAAATGGATTTGAAGCACAATGAAACCATCCAGGAAAAGATTCAAGATAGAGAAAAGTTCAAAGGAAACCCTAGTAATCAAAAAGACCTTCTGTAGACACCTGTGGATGGCACTCCAGGAGTTGTATGAGTGACAGGGAACACCTATCTCTCTATAGCTCAGGGGATCGTGGAAAAAAGCCCCCCAATTTTTTTTAAAAGTCAAGTTAAAAAGAAATCTAACTATGTGTCTAAGACACTTACAGGTTGAAAAAGTGTTTCTGCATTCTTTTGCAACCAAAGGAAAAGACAGAAGAATTTTGACCAAAAACCAGGGCAAGGCTCAGAAGAGAGAGGCAAGCTAGAAAGATGGACAGAATGTGCCTATATCTCACAGCTAACACTAGTTATGCTGCAGCAACACACCCTTCTGACTCAGAAGCTTCCAACAACGAAGATTTACTTCTTGCTCAATTGAATGTCCATTGCAGGTCACCTGTGGCTCACTTCACGTGCTCTGCATTTCAGGATCCAGGCTGAAGGAGCCCCACATGGGAGGAGTACATCCTAGCCTTGTAGCAGAGGGAAAGGACCTACAACAGAAGCACACTGGCCCTTCAAGCCTCTCCTGGGAGGTGGCAGCATCACTTCCACTCTCACTGCAGTGGCCCAAGCAAGTCGCATGCCCAGCCTTGTATGGACGGGGCAAGAAGTGCAACTCTTCCACAAGGAAGCAGGAAGTGTTGTGAGCAAATAGCACATGGTAAGAGGTTCTCCCATCAGGCCGACTTGGCTTTCCTTTACTAGCCACATGCTCCTGGGCAATCTCTTCCTCTCCTACAGGATCTTATATTGGGGGTTATAGTGCCTACTGCTTCACGGTGACAACTAAACGTGAGTATATTACAACATGTGGCTTTTTGTCCTCCTTCCCCTGTGTCACCCAACCCCTCCATCTCTCACTGCCTCTCCCACCACCTTCCACGCTATAAACTTCAATATAACACATTTGACTGTGCAGCTTCAGGTGGGGAAGAGGTTGGGGGAGACGGCAACCTGGAGAGATGCAGAAGTTCTGACTTCCTTCTTAGAGACAAGATCCTGGCTTCATATACTCAGGGAGAGTTAAGAAAGAAATCCCTGAAGTGCTTTAATGTTTGTATTGGACTTTATCCTGAAGGGAATAATAGGATGGAGCATGCAAAAATGTATATGCAAGAACGGCCACTGCAGTTTTAAAAACGGTAAACCTTTGGGCCGGCCAAAAATCAGCGGGGGGAGCCTGGTGTGGGACTGGAGCCCCTCACTCCTCAGGAGGGATCTCAGTGGCCAAGATAACCTTCCTGATTCTCAACCACCACACGGAGGTGTGGGACCAGCCCATTTCATGTC
This sequence comes from Hipposideros armiger, assembly GCF_001890085.2. Lineage (NCBI taxonomy): Eukaryota > Metazoa > Chordata > Mammalia > Chiroptera > Hipposideridae > Hipposideros > Hipposideros armiger. The sequence goes on along the minus strand of NW_017731804.1, from coordinate 541,695 downwards.
TCCACCCCTCCTGTCAGTCTTGATGTGGCTCCTTCTTTATATCCTTAGTTACAAAGCTTCTGTTCAGCCAGACTTTAGATGGCTCTCCAGGTTAATTGTTCTATGATTTAGTTGTGATTTTAATGTGGTCATGGGAGGAGGCAAGCAGGGTGTTTATCTGCTCCACCATCTTGGATCTTCCAACTGACTTCTTAATGGATCTTTTTTTCAAGTCTCTCTTGCTGCCACCTTCATCCTCTGAGTCTCTTTTCTCATCCGGTTTCCTGATTTCTCTTTTGCCCCCCTACCCGCTCCCCTTTGACTTAGCCAAACAAATTGAGATGTTTAAAAGATTTCTGCTGCCAGGTTTTACTGGCAGACAGGGTAAATATAACAACCTGGGAAAATGATGAAAATTTACAAGAATCTTTAAAAGGATTATAGCCAGGCTATTCCTGTTCTTCATTGAAATTTAAATGAAGCTAACATTTAATCTTCCTTAGCCTGTCAAGCTAGATGTCTCCTTGTGTGGCTTCTGGAATCCCTTTCATCATCATTCTTTCACCACTGTCTCCAGATCCAATATGTTTTCTGTAAGTTCCAGATACTAAAGAATGTATAATCCAAGTTCCCTCACTTTTGTCAGAAATAGCGTCATATTTCTCAATGTTCCTCTGCTTCATATGAATATGTTAATCCCTGGCACTTTGCCAACAAATAATAAGGTCTTTGAAAGAAGGAACTAGGTGTTAAATAAGTTTCATAACCCCTCATATAATGCTGTACATTTGTTTCTTTTTTCTTTCCTGACTAATAAAATTCCTACTTGTCACTCATGACCCTAGGTCAAACATCATCGCCTCACTCTCCCCCTCTATTCCCTTTTCCCACTTGCCCTTCCAAATCTCCAGGCAGAATTAATAGGCTTTGCCTTTCTGTTCCCTCATCAGTTCATTCATAGTAAAATATAGTACTTATTCCACTTTTTTATATGAGTTGAACATACATTAGGCTGGCTATAAAATTGTCCCTTTCCTCCAGTCGGCTGTGAGCTCACCCGTGGTCTGTTTTATGTGTATCCACAATCTGTGGTCACATTAGGAGCCCAACAACTTCTTATCCAATGGAATGTTTTAACGAATTCTACGGAGAGCCATGGGATGGAGTTTATCCTTCCTGTACTAGAGGCCACACAAATGGACTCAGGAATGAAAACCCCCTTAACTGTAGAGCTTTAATTCATACTCTCCGTGGGCCCCACCACAGACATTCCACCACCACCATCATCATTATGACACACAGCAGACCTCAAATGAGCCAAAGTCCTGACAGACAGGCAGCACAGACCCTGCCTGTTTTATGCAGGTGGCCCTGAGGCCTGTGTAACCCAACTGAAACAAGAGGTGTTGAGAACGAGAGGAGCCTGGGGAGTTAACCATGATGTACACGGGGCAGAAATCACTTGAGGAACTATTTGAACTTTGATTTAATCCTCCTGTTGAAAGATAATATTCTGGGTCTCTCAAATTTCTGCAAGTCTTGCCTGTGAGGTGCTGATTGCTCTTTGTTCTGGGCTATCTTTCAAGGATGTTTGTGTATACAACAACCTTGGAAACTAGAGATACTGCTTTCTGGTAGACCAAGTGCCCATGCTTACTGCCCTTTGTAAAAACTTCAGGCTCCCTAAGTTCAGGGTTCCTCTTCTGTAACGTAACCTACTGTGTGTGCTGGTGTCATCTGGCACTCATCATGTCAGCCTGTGGGACTGAGGCTCAGGGAGCTGGCACAAACCTGCTAATACTCTATGGCTATTGCTGTGAGTAATACACTGCCCTTCATCCCTGACCCAGGAGTTTCATGTCTTCTCCCGCGTCAAATTCACCTGTGGCAGGTGACTTTGTTAGCTTGTATGTAGACTAAAATCTCAACCTCTCATGGTTCCTGACACCCCCCCCCCAGCAAAGTCTTCATGCTTTTTGGTGTACCCTGACTTTCCCCTCTGTGCACCTTCATATTCTCAAAAAGCTACTGGTTTAGGACCCTGCTGGGTAGGCAGGGCTGTGTTGGCGATAAACATTCATCAGTGATAAGCTGCAAATACTGGTAAAGGAAACCACTCTGAGAGGCAATAATCACCCTCCAAAGCTGATGGTATGTGGTGATATTTCCATGAAGGATGTGACATAGGATTAATGATCCAGCTGTCTAGAGTAGGCATGGTCATTTTGGAGTCTATTTATTATATGGGATGGAAAGGTAGCAGTCTCATGTCCTGGTGATGCGGAAGGTCCCCATTCCTTTATCTGAACATTTCCAAGCGATATTTAGTTTTTGTAATAGTGACTGAGCATGCTTAGAAGTAGGGTATTATCTTAATAAGATTTTCCAGAGATTTTTAAAAATTCTCTTTGACTTTATTTAAGTAGGCCACTTGTTTGTTTATTGATTTATTAATATTTATTTCAAAACAGATTTAAGGCAGCTTGTAAGGGTCTATAGAATTCAAGAGTGTATAACTTAAAAAGAAGAACAAGGGTGAGGACATAAAATGGAGCCAGAAATGAGGCTCAAAATCTATAACATAATTACATCTATTATGTTTGCACTAAATATTTGGCCCTAAGCATTTTTGCAGCCAAACAGAAGAGTAAAACCTGATCAGTTTTTACACAAAGATCTAAGGTGTCCATTAGATTAAAAAAAGGAAACATCTGCACCACAGATGTTGGCTTGAAGGAGGGAAGTGGTAATCACCACAGGAGAGTACAAAGTCCCACCAGGACCCTTCTCCCCTCCAGAACGAAAACCTTAAGCCACTGGGGACAAACAGCAAATCCTGTCCCTCCCTGCGACCACCTCAAACAAGGTGGAGACCACATGTCGCTAGAGGAAGTAAAAGGAAAAAAGATGCCCTATCTTTTTTGGGGGAGTTGCAGGAAATAGTCACGGGCCCAGGCCATTTGAGACTTCCTACTGCTAGGGAAAGGGCAGGACAGCTGAGAAAATGCAGCAGAAAGCTGGAGAGGGGTCCATCAGTTGGCTTGATGCAACCAAGGAAAGAATCAGTGAACTTGAAGAAGGTCAATAGAAATTATGGAAACTGTAACACAGAGAGAAAAAGAATAAAGAAAAAAAGAACAGAGCATCTAAGAACTGTGGGACAATTTCAAATGTGGACAAAAGAGTTCTGTAATAAAACCAACAAATCCAGTGATAGAAAATAACCTCACAGGGTGATGTGATCATAAATTCCTAACTGGGCAGGTGAGGGTGTGTAGTACCCCCCACAGGTAACAGGGCTATTGCACATACAGATCAACTAGAGAGCTTGCTAACATTCAAATCCTTCATGAGTAGGACTGTGGCAGGTCTCAAGAATTTGCATCTCCAGCAAGCTCCTGGGTGACACTGCTGCCGCTCAGCAGACCACACTTTGAGTCACAAGGTCCTAGTTTAGAGGTCATCACATGTCATGTTCCGTGAAGGACAAGATAGTAAAAATTCTCAGCTTAGCAGGCCACAGATCTCTGTTGCCATTACTCAACTCTTCCAAAAGCAACCGTAGCCACAAGCGGCCATAGGTAACTTGTAAACAGACGGGCATGGCTGTGTCCCAGTAAAACTTTATTGACAAAACAGGCAGTGGGCCAGTTCGTCAATCCTCCCCCTAGTTTGTCTCAGAATTTAAAAGATCGATCCCTTCTGGAACACTCCATGCTGTTGACATCCACAGGTAAGGTCCCATCACCATGAATGTCTACCCACAAAGGACTGTCCCCTGCAGGCTAATAATAGAACACCTGAGCAATGGAGAGGCCACCACAGCATACAGTATGAATACGTGGTAGTAAGAAGTGGGTGTCCTTTCACAATTTGTAAAGTACTCCCCGATTCAAAACCCCACTATCTCTATCAATAGTCTTCAAAAAGAAGATAAAAGCAAAAGGTTGAAAGATTCCACTTGCAAAACTCTAGGCTTTTTACTCGGGTTGTGCATAGTTCTGGCCACATGCTCTGAGGGCCCTGGTAGGTTTCCACTCAGCACCACTGGGCTTCGAATCAGCAGCTGGTGTGCAGCCATCAGCCCAGAGCTGCAGACCTCAGGGCCCTGGGAGATGTGTGCCAAGCCCTTCTCCCTACTTAACCTTCTCTTTCCCCGCCCCACCCCACCCCACTGGAAGCGCCTTGGGTGGACCCTGAAGGCTCGGTCTCCTCATTGGCCTTAAAATCAAGAGGGGCTACTTGGTGTAGAGCTGTGCACATCAGACCAAGTTTTGAGAGAAGGCAGATCCCTAGTAGTTAAAAATATAAAATCTAGATATTTGTGGTTGTCCTTTAAAAAAATAGTTCTAACAATAATGTAATGACAACAGCAAACAACAATGACTAAAAACAGGACAATCCACCTTCTTGTTTCCCCCATGGTCTTTATCTGCATGAATTATTTATTATTTACATAATTTTGCTGTTGGGAGAAAAAAATCTGTATATACTTTATGGAAGGCAATTTGGCAACATTAATCAAAGGTCTTAAAGCCAGACATCCTTTGATATAGCAACTCCATATTCAGAAATTTCAGGTAAGAGAAGAATTAAGAGCACAGGTATAGATTTAACTAGAAAAAAGTGTTTATAATAACAAAAGACTAAAAACTTAACCTAAAGTCCAGCATGAGAATGTTGATCAAATAAAATAATAAATCCTTATGATGGAATGGCATGCAGTCATAAAAAATAATGTACATTAATTGACAGAAAAGATATTTATATTGTATTATTGAAGCAAAAAGAACAGTTACAAAATAAATATACAACAGAATTCTAGAGGGAAAAAAATTCTAAAATGTTAGAAATGTTTTTCTCTGCAAATTGGAATTTAGGGATGATATTTAATTCCTACATTTCTACATGTATAAATCTGATTCATAACCATGAACATCTGTTAATTGTGTTATAAAGTAGTACAAATATTCAAATAAGTCTACTTATGACCATGGCTCAGCTGTGATTACATGGTTAGCCTTTGTCATTTATGTGTCATCTCTCTTAATGGAGGAAGTCTTTCATTGGAGGCTTTACAGGCTAAAAGCCTTTCCTTGTCTCTTTTACGAAAGAAGGTAGGACAAGGGGCCCCTGGCAGTGCCTCACCACATGTGAGTAACCTGCAGTCCCTTGTGTCCCGAGGTCTCCAGGCCCCACCATCTCCTTTGCTTTGTGATATGCTGACTCATTGGGAACAGTAATCCTGGTGTATCTGTGAGGTTTGGTGTTAACACCCATCTACTCTCCAAGGTCCTCAAATACTTCTGAAGAAGGGCCTACCCAGCATTCCACACCTCAGTACTGGAACCAACTTCTGTCCATTTTAATTCGGGGGTTGACTCTCTGCATCCAGCAGGAATTACAGATGTTGTTGGCATTCTGTGACATGTCACACCAGGGAAGCGATATGGACCATAGTGACCCTTTCCGTCTGGTTTCAGGAAAACTAGAATTCCATAATCAATAGGCAACAAGAGAAACGCTCTGGCAGAAAGCTTCCCTTTCCTGTTCCACCTTCCAGAGCATTTAGTTTCTTCACATCGGCTCTTTGAAACAATCAATGCTCTCCCAGGAGAATCATCTAAATGTATTTAGCTAAGACCTAAATTTTTTGCGCTGTTTTAAAAAGGCGATAATCAATCTTGTTTTAAAATAGATTTCAGTGTCACTTGTATGTCTGTTTACCTAAGAATCGCTAATTAGATGTAAAGCTCCAGCCAGGGTAGAAAGGAAGTAAAGCAAGGCTGAGACGAAGGTTTCTGGAGGGAAAGGACTGCTGGGGGACTGTTCCGGCAAGATTCTAGTTCTGGTCAGGTGACACACTTTGCCATGGCTCATAGGATACTTAGGTGACAACAACAACAATCCAGAGACTTTAGGTTTTATTAAACTGATACTGCTGATGGGGTGGGAGTGTGAAACTGAGTGTTCTAGCTCATGTGTCAAAAGTAGCTCCCTCCCAGCTCACAGAGCTGGTCTAAAGGCCTGTCCACCGAGCAACACCAAACGCTGCGCCAGGGAGGGCCCCCTCCTTTCTCTTTCCAATGATCACTAGCCTCTGGCCAAGAAGCGCAGAACAAGCACTCAATAATTTCCCTTTCAGTAGAAATATAGCACCTGCTGGAAGAGAACAGCAGAACTTCTATTCATTCTCGAAAACAGGTTTTCAAAAACTATCTCATAGCATCCTTCTGGATTTAGAAAGATGTCTTAGTTCTCTGAAGCAGTGGCACAAAATATAAATTTGAGACACTAGACTTTGCATGCAATTGTCCCCCCTTATCCATGGGGGACACGTCCCAAGACCCCCAGTGGATGCCTGAAACCGCAGACATTACCAAACCCTGTATAGACTGTTTTTCCCTGTACACACGCACTTATGGTAAAGTTTGATTTATAATTTAGGCGCAGCAAGAGATGAACAACAATAGCTAGCAATAAAATAAGATAATTATAACCATGTACTGTGATACAAGTTATGTTAATGTAGCATTAGTAAGTAAAATCCGGGTCACTGAAACACAAGCACTGCGATACCCCCACGTGGATCTGATCACCGAGATGCTGCTAAGCGACTAACGGGAGGGGAGTGTGGACAGTGTGGAGACGCAGGATGAAGGGGTGACCCACACCCTGGGTAGGCCGGAGTGGGAAGGTGCGAGATTTCCTCATGCTACTCAGAATGGCGAGAAATGCCAAGCTTATGAATTGTTTATTTATGGAACTTTCCATTTAATATTTTCAGACCACAGCTGACTGTGGGTCACTGAAACTGAGGAAAGTGAAACCACGGACAAAGGAGACTACTGTGATCACAGTTCCCAGGTTACTGTCCCATTCTATTGAGCAAATATCACACATGCTTTCCATATTTCCTCATAACTTTACATTGTTGAGGATAGAAATTTTATAAAACAGCTGTTAACAACAAGGCAAGAATGACCAATGATTTTCCCTACATGATAACTCATTATTCAACTCACTTTTCCTTGTAAGAGGCTTGATCTCTTTTAAGATTGCAAACTCAACTTATTTTGACTCCCACTCTTCACTAAGTCTAAAGATTTAGGTGACAACATCCAGAATTAGTTCTAGCCTTTTTGCAAAAGATGTCTTTATTTGTAAAATGATGTCTTTTCACTTGAAAGATGAAATAAGTAAAGCAACTATGATTACTGTGAAGCAATATGCAACAAAACATCATATGACTGACGTCATATGAATGATAACTAACTCAAGGCAGGCTTTCCCCTTTCTTCAAAACTATTTTAGTATTCGATATAAACAATATCAGAAGTTACCAGCTCATGTTTTCTTCAGGGAACCAAGTTACTGAGTTCAAATAAGCACTTTGCTGTTGCCCTGTAGCTTTCTGCAGGTCTAGTTGTTTTAAGTATAAAAACTCTAAAAATAATAACATATATTGGTGACTGTGGGTCCAGTACTATGCTGGAGGTGAAACATACAGTTATACTCACTCCTTACACCAATTATCTGAGTTAGATATTATTCTTCAGAGGGTTTAAAATTGCACCTAAAGCTTACAGTGAGTGATTTACAAGTGCTGAGATTTGGATCCAGGTCTGAGTGACTGCACAGCAACCTTCCTCAGCAGAGGCACTGTTGACAGTGAGGCTGGATAATTGTTTTGGGGAGGTTACTTGGGCACTGTAGGATGTCTAGCAGCCTCTCTGGCCTCTATCCACTAGATACCAGTAGTACCCTCTAGGTGTGACAGCCCAAAATGTTTCCAGACATTGCCAGATGTCCTGGAAGGGGAGTGAAATTGTCCCCAAATGAGAACCATTGCTCCAAGAATTATAAATTTAACTCCAGATTGCCCTTCCTCTGACCTACTACACAAATTTCCTTCTCTAAGGTGGATTATTAAAGTGTTCCTCTTCTGTTTTCTAATTTTTTATTTGAAAATGTTAAATTACAATAATAATGTGCACATTGTGCAGATTAAATTATATAGCAACAATATATAATAAATCTACAATAGAAACAGGTGGTCCTTTCTTGTCCTCTCACCTATGTTCCCCTTTCTTGTCCATTTCCAGTTGGAAAACATGAGATAGCCATGGGAAATTGCTTTAATTTCCTGTGTCTTTCCTCCTCAATTAGAATACATATTTCCTGTTGGCTGATTTGGAGACTTCCTATCTCTTCGAGGTGTGAGAAGTTTACTGGAAAGAGGACACTGAATGACAAATCTCCACATTTGCAGATGCTAAGTGGGGACCTAGAAAAAGGGACTCTAACTCTGTCAGGCCTGACCCACTGACCTCAGGCGCCATGAGTCCAGTTGTTCAGCTTAGCCTTTCGGTGGGCAATTAAGGTGAATATGCGTTAGAACTGACCCCACTCTTGCTTTGGGGACATATCAAGGGCCTGACTTCATTGGCAGCCAGAGTTATAGTGAGTTGCCTTTAGAAGCTGTTCCATTCCCACTTGGGAGGTGGCACCCCAGGCAAGTCTGTGAGGCAGGAGGCTATGGCCGCCTACAGATGGAAGTGTGCCTGTCTGGCTTACTAAGAGCTAACTCTGCGACTCCATCACACTCCCACTGCCACTGTGGCGGAGTCCCAGTAAGAGAAGATCTCTGAGGAAAATGATGCTCCCATTTTCAAAGGCACACATCAAAATTCTCAAACAGGGTGCATGAGGAAATGTATCTTCCCTCTAAGCTAGGGGGCATTCTGGGGGTAGAAAGTGCTGGAGACTAGTTGAAAGAGTAGGAAAATGTCTGGAAGCTGATGGGAGTTCTGCTCTGGAGGCAATAGTGTATCCCTTCACTGAGGGCAGGGATCCAATCCTTCTTGTGGTCAGAGAAGACTAACTAAAGGCCAAAGACATCAGACATGTCCCTGCAGGCAGATGGTAACACTTGAACTTAAAAAAATCTTTTTAGAGGGAGAAAGGGGCCCTGAATGCCAAAAACCTGGAGTGGGCCATCAAAGTAAGTTAGCCAACTTTAGGAGTAGAAGAACTCTGCTCCTGCATTCTGGGTGCCCTTTGTACAGAGTCATAAACTCTGCAGGGAGGAGACCTAGTGTGTCATCTTTCCATGCCCTTCCCAACCCCAATATCCAGCTCAGAGCACCTGGAGTTCATTTAAGTGTTTGTCAAATGACTGATGAGGGAATAAGTGAGTGAATGGGTGAATGAATGAATGAATGAATGAATGAAGTAGTTACTGCTTGACCCTCTGGCCTGTCCTCTGCTAGCTCTCTCAAGAAGAGACCAAGAACACTTCCTCTCGCACCCATGCTTCTCCCCGCGGGCGCTCACCTTATGCTGTTTCCACATGGCTCCCAGCGGCTTCACCTCGTGCTTGCCGTGCCGGCCCTCTTCCAAGCACAGGTAGCACACCGGGGTTCGGCAGCTCACGCAGTACATACTGTAGTTCTCCATTTCGTGCTCCGGGCACGTAGGGAACTTGCGGGCTGCGACGCCCCCTGCTGCTCCGGCCCCGGCACCCCCAGGACTCTTGCAGCCTCCTCCTCCACTGGGGGCGCCCTGGGCCGCACCTGGGGACACAGAGGTGGCCTCGGCGGGAGCCGGGGGCGGTGGCGGTTGCACCAGACGATGCTTAGCGAAGGGTCCCCGGGATGGATGGCACTTTAGCTGGCAGGCAGCGCAGTAGAGCACGTCGCACTGCTCGCAGAGCGTAGCGGCCGGCTCCGGCGGGGTGCGGTCGCACAACTGGCAGATGGCCACAGCAGGGGCTGCGGACGCCCCCTGCACCGCCCCGCGGCCAAGCTGGTACCGCTGCACGATGGCCTCGAGCAGCCGGTTGCGCTGGAAGCCGCGCAAGCCGCGGTGGTCAAGGGAGGCGCTGCGATGGCACTGCGGGCACGTGATAGAGCTGGAAGACGAGGACAGCGAAGAGCAGGCAGCACCCCGGGCCGCGGCGGCAGAGGAGCCGGGCGGCGCGGGCACCATGGGCAGCACGCGAACCCCGTTGGGGGACTTGAGGCTCGGGGTGTAGGAGCCATAACCGCTGTCTGTCTCACTGTACAAGCTCAGCTTGTCCGCGTGGTCCCCGCCACCTCCCGCACCGCCGCCCAGGCCGCCAGCTGTGCTCCCGCCACCGCCGCTGCAGGCCGGGCCAGCTGCCGCGTCATGGTCTGGAGGGGGCGCGGCGGCGGCGCCCGCGGGCAGTCCGGAGCCCCGGGGGTGCAGGAGCGGCTGGGGCAAGTGCTGCTCACCGTCCGGGGTCTGCACTGCGATGGTACGAGCGCAAGGCAGGCAAACGTTGTGGGAACAGGGCAAGATGATGGGCTCCCGAAACAGGGAGCCGCACACAGGGCACTTCAGCTCCTCCTCCATGGCTGCGCGGGCAGGGCGAGCTGCTCAGGTCCCGGGGTGGAATGACCCAAGCTCCGGAGACGGGCGGAGGGGAACCAGCGTGGTTAGCACCGGTGAAACTGGAGGCGGGGACAGCACACAGGCATGCCTGCTAGACAGCCGAGGGGCACGCCCCTCTTCTCTGTCTATCTCCCTAAGACGATCGGGGGCAAGAGAAGGGAGGGGGTCCTCACCTCCTGCCCGCGAGGCTCCTGCACCAGCGGCTTCAACCTGCGGCCAGAGTCCCGAGCCGGTCGGTTGCCCTCGTGGTGGCCTGAGAGGCGCTCTAGGTGATGAATCAGCACTAGCGCCGCCCGCGGCTGCAGCGCGCGCGTCCTCCGCACATCAGGACCAGCGGCCAGGCTGCCGTTCGCTGGCTCTCCGGCTCCAACCTCTCCGCTCCAGTGAGCTGTTGCCCAGGAGCCCCCTTTTGCCTCTGCCCCGCCCCCAAATCAAGGCGATCTGTAGGTGAGAAGGAGGGTGAGCAGGCCGCGCGGCGGCGGGGCTGGGTTCAGCACCAGGGGGCGGCGGACAGCGCCCGGGAGCGGAAGGCGGAGGACGGGCTCCGGGCCTACGGACCCAGGGCGGCACCTGCCGGGTCGCTGCGCCGGCGACTGTCTCGGTTGGGCGCGGCCGGCCCGGAGACCTTCGCTCGCCTCCCTCCCTGGCGGCTGCTGGTGCGGGCAGAACGCGCCCCGCGCTTTCTCCCCGCGGCCAGGATTGACCCTCTTTAGTTCGCTGCTGCTGCTCCTGCGGCGCCTCTGACCTTGGCCGCGCGACGCGGCAGCCGGCGGGCGGAGGGCCACCGCCGGGCTGGCTCTGGGATCCCCTCCCGGTCTTCCTCCAGCCGCCGCGCGCCGAGGAGTTGTAATTTCCAGAGCGGGGCGGGGGAGGGGGCGGGAGGAGGCGTCAGCTCAGCAAATAAGGGCTCGCCTCTTGCTGCTAGGGAAATCAAGGGGCAATTTTAAGGGTTTCGCAGAGAGGATCATTATTAATAATCTATTATTGGGCTGGAGTGTATCTTGAATTAGTACAACGCCCTGCCCCGCCCACCTCTGCCATCATCTCCCCTGCCCAGTCCCGCGCCCCCACCTACCACCAGGAAGGGGTAAAAACAGGGATCTGAAAAGCCAATTGTTTACAAATGGAGAGGGAGCATGGTTTGGTAGTCGCTTCCTAAATCTGCGATAGAGCAAAAAATGCAAGTCCCAAAATGTCGGACACCCGAAGTCAAAGGGTGAGGTTTTATTATGGATTTAACCACAAGCCATTTTGTCTCTGCGTTTCACAGGAGTGCCCATCCGTGGCCGATGTCTGTCGTCGATTCAGGCTGAGTGAGGACACCGGATGGGATTTATAAAACGCGACTTCCTGGCGGAACACGACGACGCGCCACTTTAGGCCCCTCGGCCCTTGGACCCGTGCGCCCGGGACCAGCCCTAGCCTGCTGCCACCGCGGGAAGTGGGCGAGCGGAGAGGGTAGTTTTCTGAATGGGAAAACCTCCACGGTCTGCAACGCCAGCCGGCAGCTGCGGGAACAGCCTCCCGCCCGCGCGGCCCTGGCTGCCTTGTCTGCGCCGCTGTTCTGCCTCCGCCGCCGCGAGAAGGACAGGTGGGCGAGGCGAGGGCACCGCAGGAGGGACAGGCGGAGAAGGGCTTGTAGTGCAGCCGGCTCAGCCTACGGAGTCTCGGGCTGGCGTGAAACACACACACACTAGGAAACTGTTTAAAAACGAAATGAATACTGAAGTCACGCCTCCCCCCACCCCACCCGGTTCTCCATTACTCCAGACAAAGGCAGGGCCCCGCGCCGTGGAGCACGGCGAGCGGGCTCAGCGTCTGCCAGCCGCGGTGGGAGGGGGCCGCGCCGGCTGATGGGTCACTGCAGGAGAAAGCCGCAGCCCGGGCTAAGAGTCGGTGCTCAGGGGACAGGGACCGCCCGCAGGTAGACCACTGGGAGAGGGGAGTGGCGATGCACTCCTGGGAGTCAGGGCTCCGGGGTGGGAATCTAGCCCCTCCCCAGGAGCTAGCTTCCTTATGCTTTCCTAGTCCCCATCGTGCATCTGTCAAAGGAGTATTATAATACCCATGTGTGAGAAGTAAATGAAGTAAACACAGATTGCATATCCTACTTCCTGCCTCATAGTCCTCTCCCTTCAGCTCAGCTTTGCCCACTGATGAGCAGTTTGTCTGAAAATTGAAAAGCAGACCAACCTAGTGCCAGACAGCGCACCAAGAGTTCAGAGACTTGACTCCCCTTCAGCTGCAGGGAGCTTAGAGCAATTATTTAACCAGGTCAATATCACCAGGTAGGAGATGGTGACAACCTTGTCCTAATTGGCCTTCTTTAGATAAAGGCAGGACCAGGAGCTGGACCCTGCCTGCAGTGCTTTGATAAGCCTTCAGGAAAGTGGCTGGCTGTTTTGCTACAATGTCCTATCAGAGTGCTGGGCACAGGTAGGCAGAGGTAGGTCTATAACCGCATGCACTTAAAGATGCATTTCTTGTAATCCGAACAGCATGATCACTCACCTCAGCCCAGCCCAGCCTCCTGATGACTACAAGGAAGTAACAACCCCTTATGGTTGTTTCTGCCGCAGACTAGTCATGTGCCTGAGACCCACCCTGCCTTGTCATTTTCAGACCAAGGTAAACTGCTGGGAGCTGGGGGTGGGAAGACCTCCGATAGGAGTAAATCTTTCCTTGTGCAGGACAGCCTACAATTCCAGCAACCCTGAGGCTCAGGCTGAGTGCGACTTTGTTTCCCGTGCGGAGGCAGCACATCTAATACAGCACAGTTCTCCACCTTTGTGTTTCTCACATGCACTCCATCCCACCACCCAAATTCCACGGCCCAAATCAGCTTAGCCTGGTACTGCACTGCTGCTAAGATCTTGCTTACTTGGGGGATTGGCCTCCTACAGCCTCTTTGTATGAGCTGACGTTACACAGCCAGCTCCAATACTGAGCTGTACACAACCATAATTCATAACAATTGTCAACATCATCTAGGAAAAGGCCTCCATCTGTCCCAACTGTGCCATGAACTGTATGTATACAGAAACGTCATTTTATTTCTCTGAGCCTTTGTTTTTTTCTGTTATAAAATTCAAGGATAAAATTTGTTGAACTTTAAATTTCGTTTTGGTTCTAAAAGTCTCTGTATGTTCGTTTTAAAGAATGATACGAGTATATCTCACTTAATAAAAAATGACTCTTATGAAAAAAATTCTATGTCAATCTTGAATGACATCCATTTGTTTCAAGTCACTAGTACATTATTAAAGGCTGGGCCATGCAGAGAGCAAGGATAGTAATACTATTTGCATTGCAGCCGTTGACAGCGTGTCCTAGTCTGCGCAGGCTGCTATAACAAAATATGATCGACTGGGTGGCTTAAGAACAGAACTTACTTCTCAGTTCTAGAGGCTGGGAAACCTGACATCAAGGCACGACAGACCCTGTGGTTGGTGAGAATGCCCATCCTGGTTTGTGGTTGGCCGCCTTCTCACCGAATCCTTACATGGATGGAGAAGGGGAGAGCAAGCTTTCATGTCGCTGCTGGTAAGGGCACTGATCCCACTCTGGAGGGCTCCATCCTCATTACCTAAATATGTCCCAGAGGCCCCCTCCTAACACTGTCACATTGGGGGTTAGAGTTTCAATACATGAATTTTGGGGGACACAACATTCAGTCCATAGCACACTGTGAAATTACATTCTTATATGTAACTTCATTTAATCCTCATTCAGTCTTAACCACATTTAACCCTGAAAAGTGCACATTACCACATTTCCTCAATTTTATAATGTACATATTATATTTTTATTTTTTAATGTTACTGAAGTCAGGAAGTAACATTAAAAAGTGAAAATATGTACATTATACATTCTACGATTGACACATAATTCTCCCCCCACCCCTACCTTGAAATTTTCTTATTAAATAGATGGTGCATCTTACAATCACTGAGAATCATGGAAATATTTTATTATTTCCATTTTACAGACAAGGAAACTGAGATGAGAAAACTCAAAGTCTTGCAACTTGCAATGGTGAACCTAGAACTGGTCTGAATTTAAGTTTAAAGCATTTTTCTTTAAGTCACAGTTGCCAGTGGGGACCTCCCTCCCAGCTTTGAGTGGATAGCAGGAGAGCTCAGAAGCGCAGATGTGCCATGCTCTCTGTCCTCACCCAGGGCCATCGAACGAGTGATTCTGTCTGCCTTCCCAGGCTACCCTCACCCTCCAGGCTAAGCACATTTCTAGAATGTTCCTGGAAGCTCCCTGTATTAGCC
>NW_017731804.1:514356-520828 GCF_001890085.2 Hipposideros armiger | reverse complement strand
GAGAGAGAGAGAGAGAGAGAGAGAGAGAGAGAGAGAGAGAGAGAGAAGACTGTGATATCTTAAAACTTAGGGCAGTCACTAAACATAAAATACAGTGAAATAGCTAAGTCAACAGTGAAGGTAAATGGAATCATTTTTTAAATTCTCAATTCAAAAGAAGACAGTAAAAGAGGATAAAAAGATCAAAGAGCAGATGGGGCAAATAAAAACAAACAGCAAGATGGTAGCTTTAACCCCAATCATATTAACAATCCCATTAAATGTCACATTGAAAAATAGTTTGGCAGCTTCTCATAAGTTAAATAAATATATCATACAACCTACACTTAGATATTTACCAAGAGAAATAAAAATATATGTCTACACAAAGACTTTGATGCAAATGTTCAGAGCAGCCTATTCATCATTGCCAACAGCTGAAAACCATCCAAACATACATCAACAGGTGAACAGATAAGTCATGATAAATATGTACAATGGAATATTACTCAGCAATAACAATGACTACTGATACACGCAGTGACACAGAATGTCAAACGCATTATGTTAAGTGAAAGGAATCAGACACAAAGGTTATCTACTCTATGTCCCATTTATATGACATTCTAGAAAGGGCCAGAAAATGTTGGGAATAGAAATTAGGTAACAGGGACCTGGGATCGAAGAAGAGCATTAAACACAGAGGGGCACAAGGGCACTCTGAGAGTAACGGAAATGCTCTCTATGTTGGTTGTGATGGTGGTGGTGTGCATGACTGAATAAATTTATAAACATTCACTGAGCCGACCACTTAAAAGTGGTGAATTTGTTTTAGGTAAGTTATGCCTGTATTAGTTTTCTATTGCTGTAACAAATCTTTACAATTTAGCAGCTGAAAACACAGGTGAGCTCACAGTTCTGTAGGTCAGAAGTCTGGTGTACTGGGGCTGGGCTCTCAGTGCAGCTGAACTAAGGGGGTCAGTCCGGCTGAGCTCTTGTCTGGATGCTCTGGAGAAAAATCTGCTTTCAATCTCATTCTTGTCATTGACAGAGTTTAGTTCCTTGTGATGCTAGGACTGAAGTCACCATTTCCTTGCTGGCTGTCAGCTGGGTCAGCCTAGAGGCCATCTGTACTCCTTGCCACATGGAGTGTGGCATGTCGAATCCCTGACTTCCTCCTCTGTGACCAGCCAGAGAAAGCTCCCTGCTTTAGAGAGCTCATGTGAAAAGGTCGGGCCCACTCGCTCAAGAGTGAGAGCTCTGAGCAACAGCGTTGCTGGTTTGATTCCTGGCCCGAACTGAGATGCCGCTGTGCTGCCAACAGGTGGCAGGTTGGCTCAGCTAAAAAAAAAAAAGAAAGAAAAGGTCGGGCCCACCTGGATGATGTCCTGACTTTGTGGACAACTGTGCTGCATAACATAACCTGATTATAGGACTAAGATACATTGTATACACAGTCCTGGGGATTACATGGGGTGCAGGAATTCCAGGGCCATCATAGAATTCTTCCTGACACAATACTTAAATGAATCTTCCTTTAAAAAGTAAATTTCATGTAATTGTACATTTAAAATGTTGCCTTTTTAAAAAGGATAAAATTATTTAAATTTAGGACTGTCCCAGAAAATCTGGAATATATTGTTGCCATATGATCTAGTTATTTTCCTGCTACATATGTTAGGATATGACAGAGAGGGATTAAGTTAACATATTTTGAATGCTTACCATGTACCAGACACATGCTAGACATTTTGCATAAATAAAGCATCAAAGGGCTTCTGATTCAAAGGAAATGATGGAGTCGGGATAAAGGGGGATGGGAGGCAGACACAATTTCCAATGCACAGAGATGAAAGAATGGAAATGTCAGAACGCAAAGCTGGGTCATTCTGGGATTCTGTCCCCAACAAGGCAGAAAAGAAGGCAATCAAAATGGAGGGGTGATATTGATAAAGCCATAAATAGCCCCCACTTAGGTGTCTCGAGCAGAGCTTCCCAACGGGAGTGTCTTAAATGGGTTGGAGGTGTCAGGGGCCAGGGATAGCCAGAGCAGCCTCCCTGTTTATCCCTTTGATCCATACCAATATTATCATCTAAAAAATGTGCTATCAGGTAAAAAAAAGTTTGAGAAACACTGGTCTGGGGTACAAGACAAGGCTCCTGCAGAAGTGAGAGAGAACACAAAGGACCCAGCAGAACAGAATCATGTTCCATAAGGAAGAGTTCTAGGGTGGGGATCTGCCCTTTAACCCCACAGAGGTACTTGGCGTGTGTGTGTGTGTGTGTGTGTGTGTGTGTGTGTGTGTGTGTGTGTGGTGTCAGATTTTTTAAAATAATTTTTTTTAGTTTTCAATTACAGTTGACATACAATATTATAGTTTCAGGTGTACAACATGGTGGTGAGACATTTCTATGCCTTACGGGGTGATCACCCTGATAAGTGTAGTGCCTATCTGACACCATAAATAGTTATTACAATATTACTGACTATATTCTCTATGCTGTACTTTACATTCACATGACTATTTTGTAGCTATCAATTTGTACTTCTTAATCTCTTTCCCTTTTCACCCACCTTTCCAACCCCCCTCCCATCTTGCAACCATTAAAATGTTCTCTGTATCTATGAGTTTGTTTCTGTTTTGTTTGTTTATTTTGTTCTTTAGGTTTCACATATACATGAAATCATATGGCGTATGTCTTTCTCTGACTTAGTCCACTCAGTCCAATACCCTCTAGGTCCATCCATGTTGTTGCAGACGGTGAGATTTCACTGTTTTAATGGCTGAGTAATATTCCATTGTATATATGTACTACCTCCTTTTTATCCATTCCCCCATGGATGGACACCCAGATTGCCTCCATATCTTGGCCATTGTAAACAATGCTGCAATGAACATATGGACATATGAACATTTCCTTGAAGTTGCATTTTGAGTTTGTTTGGATAAATACCCAGAAGTAAGATTACAGGGTCCTTCTTTGTCTCTTGTTATAGCCTTTGTTTTAAAGTCTATTTTGTCTGTTATAAATATTGCTGCTCCAGCTTTGTTTTTTGTTTCCATTTTCATGTAATATTTTTATATCCCTTTACTTTCAGTCTGTATGTCTTTTGATCTGAAGTGGGTCTCTTCTAGTTCAGTTATTGTATTTTTCATTTCTGACTTGTTTTTTTTTATGTTTTCTATCTCCACTTTTATGTTCCCTATCTATTTGTTGAGGTTCTCCCTGAGATCATTGAGCATCCTTATAACCAGTGTTTTAACTCTGCATATAGTAGATTGCTTGTTTCTATTTTTTTTAAAAAGATTTTTATTGGTGAATTGGGGGGATGGGAAGAGTGCTGGGGAATTGGGGGAAGGGGAACAGACAAGTTGCTGTCCTTTTGTTCTTCAGTCTAGTGGTGGAAGATGTTGCTTCACTGACCCAAGTTGGCACCATCATTGCGCTCTTCCCGGGCAAGGCACATCAGTCGCTGCCTTCTGGACGGCCGCTCATGCTGGCTGCTGGCCGCTCACGCTGGCTGCTGGCTACATATGGTAGCCCATGGCAACCCACTGCCACAGGGACTGCAGCCTACACCGTCGCCGTGACTCACGGCAGCCCAGCTCCAGGTTGAGCTGTTGTTCAGCATCTTAGCTGTAGAGGGCAGTGTCACTGGCCCTCATATGTGGGATTCGNGTGGACCAACTGACTGGCTGTGGGCTCAAGAATATCCACTCCCATCACCTTCCTTAAAAAGCACAACTATGGTGGAATGAATTTTTTCTTTCCTGGAGAAGGTATCAATAGGCCCACATGAAAATCTTCTTTTTTTTTAAGATTTTATTGGGGAATTGGGGGAGGGGCACAGCATTCTTCAGTCTAGTTGTGGAGGACGTCGCTTCGCTGGCCCATGTTGGTATTATCATTGCGCTCCTCCCAGGTGAGGCAGTCGCTCACTGGCCATTAGACGGCTGCTCACGCGACTCACGGCAGCTAACTCCGGCTGCCGGCTGCTCATGCTGGCTGCGAGCCACTCACGGTAGCTCACGGCAGCCCAGCTCCAGGTTGAGCTGTTGTTCACCATCTTAGCTGTAGAGGGCACAGCATCACTGGCCCTCATGTGGGATCTGAACCGGGGCCCTGCTGCTCAGAGCTGGTGTCCCAAGCCAACTCTTAACCAATGCACCACAAGGCCGGCCCAAAATCTTCTCCTTTTAATTCCTTTTAATTCTTAGGTTTAAATAGGTTATATTGTTTTTGTTCTTTGGGGTGTATGTGTGTGTGTGTTTTTTCAACATTGTTTACTTATTCTTGATCTTCTTAGTGTTTAACTTTATTATTTCTACTTGGTTCTCTCTCCCTTGGCCATCTCCATCTCTATTCTAAACTACTTATGGATCTCAGAAAGATGGCCCGATATTTAATTTAAATTCAATATTAAGTTACTTATGTAAATATTTAATTTCTGGTCCCTCTCGTGTCATCCCAGTTACTCCATTTTCCATGACCCCCCCAACTTTAAAACAATATAAGCATTTGAACACATCTGAACAATACACTAGTAATTAAAACTCCACAGTGCATTCTTATCAGGGCAGAAAAAAACACTCTGCCATGAGTTCCTTTGTGCTCCAGGGGAGTTTTTATGCTTAAGGGTCCCCAAAACACTTAAGAAGCAGGATAACGTTACCTCTCCTCCTAAAAAAAAAAGCACAAATAAGTTAAATCATTTACTCCAGCTAGCATAGTAAGTTACAAGTAAGACAATCAATGTGCTTTGCCTTTTGAATTTCAAGTGTGAAATAGAATGGAATTTCAGGCTTTATCAGCTAAAAACAAATGCTGTAATCTCTAGCATAAGAATCTCTGAAACAAATTTTTAAATGAAAGCTTATGATATTTTTCTTTTAAGTTACTTTTGTTTGTTTTTACAGTGTAGGAGAATCCAGTAAATTTAATAAAATCTACAGCATAGGAACCATATGGTCTGAAGTAGTTTGCATTTGACTGGAAGAAAGAGGCCCCATCCATGTCTATGCACAGCACACCAAGGCTCCTTTGTGGAAAAATTAACTGAGGAACAATTATCACCAGCAATACAAAGCATCCTCTCCAGGGTGTGCGACTGGCTTCTTTTTCAGAAGACATATTCTATAGAAGAAACTTAAAATCCAGTCACTTTCCTCGTCAGACGTCCTTGATTGGTGCTTAATGATTTTCTGTTTTAACTTTTTGAATACCAAATAATGACCCCCCCTTCTCTAATTCTGAGACTCTTATTTACAGACCAGGAGACCTGGTCTTGAAAAGCCTGCCGTTCCCTCACTGCATCCTTTGTGGGCAAAAGGGTTTAGAATCAAACATCAAATGGCAAATCAAGTCCAGTTTATAGGACTCTTTCTATACCCAGGGTATCGTTGTAATGCATGGAAACTAATATTAATACCACAAAAGCAATTTGGGTTTCAAATACTTCCCCATGGTTACAAATTTCAGCCATGAGAATTGTAATAGTAACTGTAGGTACATATGGATTTTCGACTGCATGAGCGGCCGGCACCCCTAACCTCCGCCTTGTTCAAGGGTCAGCTGCATTTTACGTTGTCATGGCACCCTTTCATATTTATCATCTAATCTGATCCTTCCTGCAACACCGACTGGCCTGGGAGATGGTAAAACTGAAGGATGGGCCTTGACCCCCATGGTGGGGCTTTCCAGGCATGCTAATACAACTTGATCCCAAAAGTAGGCACAAGTGATTTTTGCAATGGTGGGCAACTGACCAGGTTGGGCCAATCAGGTTTTTTTCTTCCTGGAATGTAGAATTGGAACCCAGAGAAAGCATCTGGATGGGTCCCTAACACCAAAGTTAAGGAGCTGTTAGAGTCTTAGAAAAAGCAAAAGATGCAGAGTGAAGAATAAAGCAGAAATGCAGAGACAGAGACAGCTGCATCCCTGCCCGTGCCTGACATCTAGCTACAGTCCTGCCCTTGGGTTCCACAAAACACCCTTCTGCTCTCATGATATTAAGATACCCTGACTTTCAGAAAAGATAGGGGTTCAGAAGGCATTCAGAAGGCTAAGATTGTGCTGACCCACCTGCCTACTGAAATGATTAAGCTATGCCCTTGTGTTGTTGGATACTCTAATCACCTTTGTCTGGATGATGGCATCTTTGTGCTCTCAACCTGTTTCTATTGGAGTCTGGCCTTGCCTCCTGATTGGTTTTGCTCTTTTTATTCTTGGATGCTGTTTTCTACCCATAGCTTGACCTTTACAGTCTGTTAAGCTTCACCTCCCTCCTGTTTTCACTCTAACCACCAAGTCTGATGGGCCATTGACTTCCTTTGTTGGACTCTCTGCTTCCTCTCCTTGACCACAGCAGAAGCCATGGCTCCATCATGTCCTTATTCTCGCCACTCAATACTCTCTTAGACAGGAAATCAATGGGATGTTAGAATGTACTTGGAAGTGTTAGGTAGAAGTTAAAATGGAGGAGGAGGAGGAG
>NW_017731804.1:510538-513621 GCF_001890085.2 Hipposideros armiger | reverse complement strand
GTCACCAGGCAGGGCATCTCTATGGCAAAGTCAAAAGACCACTGAAAACCATGTCACTATCCAATTCACTAACCCACAGCATTACTTTATGACAGGGAAGTCACTCACACTTAAGTGGACTATGGTTTCTTAATGTCAATCATACAAAGATCCCTGGGCTTGGGTAGAAATGTGACAAACCTCCTGGGTTCTGAGACAGGGTGGAGGCTAAGAGCGTGCACATACATGGTCGGCATCCTGGCTCTAGCTGGGAAAACTTTGAAGAGATGCTCAACCCCCCAGAGATGGATTCCTCAGCTGTAAAATGGAGATAATAACAACATGTACCTCAAGAGCTGGGACCCAGACAAAACACATACAAAACATTAAAAAAAGTGGGTGATATGTTAGTGCTCAGCAAACACTTGGTATTATACTTACTTATTTTTCTGCCCCCCAACATATGTTATATCATTGATTCTCAGTACAGAGTAGGGAATAAATGAATTGCAAACAGACTATTTTGGCTGGGGTGTAGGACTGTATTTGAGGATAGTGGAGAAAGCGAGCCACATATCTTGCGTGAGTGAGAAGGACTATCGGAACTGATCTATCAGGAAGTGGGCTTAGCAGCTAGGAAGGATACGACCTCTGTTCCAGCTGAGCTTAGTATCTAAGGCAGATATCACAGTCAGAGCAAAGAAAACATAGAAGCAATGATCTTGCTAAAAGTAGAGAACAAGCATTTTTTAAAAACTAGGAAACAAAGAGAGACTTTTAAATATTTATACCATGAGTAGATTAAAGGTTAAGAGCATCGATTTTAAAGATTTTGGTGAAACAATGCTAAATAAAGAAATTATGACAAACTAATACTTATATATCTTTTATATACAGGTAACTGGATAATATTTTGATATATTAATCAAAATAGTCTCAGTAATTTTTAAATAATTTTTATTTTCAATCATTTCTCTTTATCTCAATGTCCTCTTGTTGGAACTCCATACCCGTTGCAAAGGGATGATTGCCATAGTGGAACAAGGGAGAAAAAAGAGAGTCAAATCTTGACTTATGGCTCCCAAATAAGATTTTTGAACTCATGGCAAAGACAATATTTTAAGAGAAAAACTTTAATTTTCAAGTTTTGAGTATAAAAAATTCTGCAGCCTAAATAACTCAGTTCACATAATTTTTGTCATAAATTTAAAAGAGTTTTAGAAGACTATAAAATCAGTTAGAATCTGTTTTTCCTGCCTCAGGAAAACAAAAACAAAAACAAACCTAACAAACAAAACACTCCTTAGGAGAAAACAGAGCTAGAAGGTAAACTGGAGAGCTGAGCTACCGGTACATCCTTAGGAAGGTGTTACAGATCCTTGTCCTCATACTGGCCCTGCCGGAGGGATAAAGGGTGACACAC
Source organism: Hipposideros armiger (assembly GCF_001890085.2). Lineage (NCBI taxonomy): Eukaryota > Metazoa > Chordata > Mammalia > Chiroptera > Hipposideridae > Hipposideros > Hipposideros armiger. Next base: position 512,219 of record NW_017731804.1, on the reverse strand, counting down.
TTCATGAGGTCGGGAACGTGAAAGCAGAGGGAACCAGAGCCTTAATTTCTGGGAGTAGAATGAAAGCCACAGACTTCGTGGAGAGCCCCGATGGGTGAAAAGGCAATAGGACTAAAATGGTTACATGCTGTGTCTAGGCAGACGTGCCAGCTGGGTGTCTACACTCCCCACAAATGCTCCAGCATGGGGTGTGTGTGTGTGTGTGTGTGTGTGTGTGTGTGTGTGTGTGTGTGTGTGGCTTATTGTGACTCAGATTTAGCCAAGATAACTATCAAACCTAGAGCTGCCTTTTAGTCAGAATCCACAAGAACCATATGACCAGAAGGCAGAATAAAAACCAGATATCTCAACAGATGCCAATGTGTGTGAGGATGACAGCACGTGACTCGATGCTTCGTCTCCCTACACAGACACACACTCTCACCACGAGCCCTCCACAGCTCACGTTAACACCAGGGAAGAGAGGAGGAAAGGGTGAAGGTGTTTGCCTGGAAATGAGTGAGAGAACATTTAATTAATATAAAATATATTTCCAGAAGTGGCCGGTTGGCTCAGTAATTAGAGTGCGGTGGTCATGGCACCAAGGTTGCCGGTTCGATCCCTGCAGGAGTCACTGAGCTGTGCCCTCCACAACTAGATTGAAACAACTACTTGACTTGGAGCTGACGGTCCTGAAAAAAACACACTGTTCCCCAATTAAAAAACAAAATTTTCATCATCCAGCAGAATGGTGGCTGAAATAGAAGCTAAATTCACTTACAAAGACAATAAACAAGTTACATTTCTTGTTGCCATACGTTTTTGGAATGAGATGCATATACTTTTTAATTTAATCATCGTAAGGACCCTGTGAAGTGAAATTATGACCACACCACTTACAGACAAAAAGGTAAGGGATGGGGAACATTAAGCTCAAACATGCTCAAACATGCTCAGCCATTAAGTGGTGGGGCTGAAACGTAATCCACACTTTCTGATTTCGTATCATCATTTACTTGAAAGTGTTTGCAAACCTGCCATGTGCCAGACACCTTAGTGAAGAAGACAGATACAGTGCCTTATCCATAAAATACTCAGGCCTAGTAAAGGAGACAGAAATGTAAGATATGTAACAGACATCATCTGGGGGCATTCTTACCCCTTGAAATATAAATACTTTGGTTCAAATTGGTGATTCCACATCTTTTGAAATCCCAAATTGCTTGATAGAGTTTTTAAGAACCCACAGGGTGCTGACGTCACTATCATTTCTGCCTATAGCCATCTGCTACCACACAAGTCATTTCTGGTCTGTACTCAGGTCAAATTAGACATGACACCCAGCTCTTCTTGAGTTTCCTAATTGCCTACTCTCCCCTCTCCCTAACTCTGAGCTAATAGTTTGACTCAAGACTTGAGTTTTGGGGGCCTATGCTTTGCTGGTCTGGCTGAACGTCTACTCTGAAGTTCTGTCCTGCTCAGAGGAGTCAAATCCTGCACTGCCATGCCTTGACCATGCTCCTCTTGTCCTTTTCCCCTCCATCTTCATTTGAACAAGTTGTCCACCTTACCAAAGAGTCTACAAGTATGTGATATGGCTCTAAGAGCTGTGGGACAAAGTCAGATGATCTAACATACATGTAATTGGAGTTGTAGGAGGAAGAGAGAGAGAGAGAGAGAGAGAGAGAGAGAGAGAGAGAGA
>NW_017731804.1:494146-507198 GCF_001890085.2 Hipposideros armiger | reverse complement strand
GTGACTCACGGCAGCCCAGCTCCAGGTTGAGCTGTTGTTCAGCATCTTAGCTGTAGAGGGCAGTGTCACTGGCCCTCATATGTGGGATTCGAACCGGGGCCCTCTGCCGTCCCAAGCCAGCTCTTAACCATCGCGCCACTCGGCCGGTCCTTGTCTCTATTTTGTTTAGTTGGTTTTGTGGAGCTTTATTCTGTTCTTTCATTTAGGACATGTTTCTTTGTCTTCCTATTTTGGCTGCCTCCCTGTGTTTGCTTCTCAATGATGGTTGTTCTGTAGTTTAGTTGTAATTTTGATGTGGTTGTGAGAGAAGGTGAGCACAGTGTTCACCTATTCCACCATCTTGACCAGAAATCTCTCGGCAAATCTTTTCTGAGCTATAAAGCAGCAGAAAGATCTGGGATTTAGGTGTTAGGAGACCAACGCTATTGATATGCTCCCCTGCTGCACACCACAGAGGAAGGAACAGAATAGGGACTGTGACAAGAACTGGTGGTGCGTCTCCCTGGTCACCTGAGCCAGATGCTCCAGGTGTGTCCCTTGCGTGGGTTGTGTGTGCCCTCCTGCTGTAATTGAGCCTTGGTTGCTGTTTTCATATCACTGGGAGGGACTGACCTTCGGGCTGATTGGTTGTGAGGGGAGCAGATTGAATGGTGAGCTGCCTGCTGCTGCTGCTGCTGCTGCCTGGCCCGACTGCCCCCAAGGTCCCCACAGATGTTGGCACTAACGCCTCAGCCTATACAATGAACACTGCCCCCATAAGCTAAGCCGGCCACCGTGAGGCACTATGGTGGAAAGTGTAAGGATTCTGGAGTGACACACACCTGAGATCTCTTCCTGACTCCACCACTTAATAGCTTTGAGGCCTTAGGCGACTTCTGAGTGTCAGTGCTCATATCTATAGAAAGAGACTACTGATAGTGCTTTCCTCATAGGGTTGTTGTGAGCATGACATGAAGTTGCTGTCTGCCATAGTACCTGGTGAGTCGTGGGCACTCAGTAAATGGGAACTTGACTACACCTGATGGAGCGGACTGGCAGTATTGTGGCCTGGGGGTGTGGTGCCCTTTGGAGATGAGGTAGACCATATATCTGTTCTCTGCTGAGTTGACCCAGTGTGTGTATCTGGATTTTATTCTCTATCTACATCTTGCTCACCCCCTTTTCTTCTTCCTTTGGGGTTGGACCCCATCCCCTCTCCATGGGCCGCTCACTAGTGTTCTTCTTCCAATAAGACCATCACTCAGAACCCCAGGATACTGCATCTTACTCCATTGCTGATTTATATCCCTGAGTTCCAAGGATCATCGTTTCCATACCTGTTGGGACTCTTGGTCAAACTCTGCTGGTGGATGCACTTGTGAATGCCTTTTCTATGTAGGATTAGCTTTCCTGGCCCTGGTTTCTTTCCCTTCCTCCCCACCCTGCACTGCCAGGTCTCATAATGGTTTATCCATCTGAGTGCTGACAGATGAGCATCAGGAAGCAAGTGAAGGCAACACCAACATGTATAAGTACCAGCAAGTCTCCTCCTCACCCCAGAGAAGTGGAGAGAAAGCGTGCTGGGAAGGAGTACCAGGTGGCGAAGAAGCGGGGGAAGAGGCTTCCCAAGGGTGGATAGGAAGGGGAAGCACATGACAGGCAAAGCAGCTCAGCCCAGGTGCCCTGGAGGACAGGGAAGGGTTGGGCTGGGGCTGACAGAAACACCCACTCACCAATGACTTGCATCTCATCTTTCCTCCCCAAAAGCTGCCCTGTCCCAAGTGACTGCTTTGCTAAGATGTGTTCCTCCCCACCAGGCTTTTCCATATCAGAAAGTTGCATCATCAACAGCCCAGTTGCTGAACTGAAAAAACCAGCACTCACCTTGGATTCCTCACCTTTGTCTCTCATCCTTGTTCACCACCAAGTCCTGTTGGCTCTACTTGTAAAATTGATCTCTAATTGGCCCACTCACCCCCAATTTCATCCTAAACCCTGAATTCCAAGTTACCATCATTTCCTCCCTGGATTATTCCTACTGATTGCCCCTATCTCACTCTTGCCTCCTTAATTCATTCTCCATTCTCCATTCAGCAGCTACAGTGAATTTAAAACACGCACTCTCACACAGTATCACTTTACCACTGCTTACAAACCTCCTATGGCCTCTCCTGCTCTGCTTGTCTAATACACCCCAACTTCCCACTAGGATAACACACCCTATGAGGACACAGCTGGCTCTGACTCTCAGATGTCACCTGATGCCCTTCTCCCCATTGCTCATCAGCTCCAGCCCTGCTGACCGGTCTCCTTGCTGCTCCCAAGACACTGCGAGCCCTTTCCTGCCTCCTGCCCTTGCACTTGACCTCCTGGCTGCTGGGAATGCTCCCCACACCCACCTGCTCCTGAAGAGCCTTCTCTGACCACCCATATGAGGAGCACAGCCCCTCCTCCTCACTGCTATTTCCCCTGTTTTTGGTTTTTCTTTGGAGTATTTTCTATAATCTGCAATTATCTTGCTTTCTGTTTGTTTACTTTTTAGTGCTTTGCTCCCTGACCTGACAATAGGTTAAAGGGCGGAGACTATGTTGGTCGTGTTCACTGTCCCATCCCCATAGACCAGCACACCTTGCAGCACTAGTAGGTCCTAAACAAAATTGTCATGGAAAGAGCATATGCATTAGGGTAGATGAGGGAGTGACGTGAAGCGCTGGCCCTCAGGCATCTGTGTCACCAACATTCTTGAACACAAGGGGGAGGCTGGGACTCAGTCTAGGAGGAAAGGAGGCCTCTCTCAAGCTTGAGAGGGTGCCAGGCAAGCATGAGGGCTGTGAATGCCCAACTTTCAAAGGGGCTGGAGAACACCCTCCTGTGTTCTCTCCGGAGCAGGAGCTGGGCAAAGGGAGTCCCCTCCTCCATGGCCACTCTTCCTGGCTGTGGAGCTGGTACAGAGGTTGGTTAACCAGGCAGCCTGTAATCCCACATGTACCAGAGATTAGAACTCAGCCCTGGAGGCCCCACTAAGCAGCTTAGCCCTGGAATCTGCCTCTGCCTTTTGCCAGACATTCCAGTACATTCCACTCACCCTTTCCTCTGGCTTCCAGCAGCGGCCAAGTCATAAAGCCCTCTTTCACCATCCACACATGCATTGTGTGTACAGCTTTGGGCTATTTAAGCAGGGCTTAAAACTGGCTGTATTTCAAAGATGAAGAGATTCTGGTATTTATAGCTTTAGTGGGGGATTTGGGTATTTTGGGGGGAAATACTACATAAACTTCTGCCCTGAGAGCTCAGTTGTCTATGATGTTCAGTTTAATAGCCATTCTGACTATGGCCCTTGTAGAGAGAGTCACAGCATGTTTCCTGTCACACAGCTCCATCCCCTGTGTCCCCCATGGTCACAGCCCCTTCCCCTGAGTCCCCTGTGGCCACACACAGTCCCGTCTCCTATGTCTCCCATGGTCACACACAGCCCTTTGCCTGGGTCCCCCATGGTCACACACAGCCCCTTCTACTATGTCCCCTGTGGTCACACACAGTCCCTTCCCCTGGGTCCCCCATGGTTACACACAGTCCCTTCCCCTGGGTCCTCCGTGGTCACACACAGCCCCTTCCCCAAGCCACATTGTGAGGGCATTCTCAAGATTCATGTTTTGTGCTTCTCATTTCCAAGGAAAAGAACAAGTTCTTGGCAAGTGAAAAGTGAATAGCCCAGAATGCCAACAGTAGAATTTGTGGAATTGCCAATCTCTTCTTCCTTTTTCTCGTTAGGGTGTTTTGGAAAAATCTCATCACAACTAGGAATCCCAGTTTCCCTGTCTGCATGCTGGTCCAGAACTGATCTGCATGAAGCTGTTGTAATAAACGGGGAAAAACTCTCCTAAAAATGCTAGGTATCTCCATGAGCAATCCTTGAGCTTGCAAAAAAAGAAGAAAAGGAAGCAAAAGAATTTAAGACGTGTTGAGGCCGCTGAAGGGGAGCCAAAAGACAAGGGTATTTGAAATGTCAGTGGCTGGAGGTATTTGGAAGGGAGCTACAAAAAGGAATAGATGAGTCACAGGGGAAATGGAAACCTCCTTGCTGGTCAGAACATAAAGTCACAGGACGATTTGTTGAAGGTTTTAATGCTTCTGGACTATTTATAGCAAAGAAAAAAATCAGTAATTTGGTTAAAAGCCTGCATGTGAAGCCTCTATCTAAGGTTGGGGAGCAAGTCGCTGAGATGGAGGCCCAACATGAGGGCCGAGGGCCGTACCTGCTACCATTAATTAAAAGTTCAGGATGTTTCAGAGGTGGTACATTCCTTATCTTATCTAGACATTACAAACAACTCTGGAAAGTAGACATCATCATTCCTATTTTACAAATGTGCAAGCTGAGGACAGAAATGGTTACATTTCTTTTCTTCTTTTGAAGTCACAGAGTTGGTATTTAGTAGCCCACACTTGCCTTTCCTCACCCCACTGTGGAGTCATAAAAGGCATCCTGATATAGTGAAAATGGCATGAATTCTGCAACCAGACAGGCTTAGGTTTGAACCCCAATCCAACCACTTACTATGAGTGGTCATGAGGAAAGTGTCTCACTTCTTCAGGGTTTCATTTCTTTATTTGTAGAATAATCGGGGTTATTTTTTTATTTTTTTAAAGATTTTTTAATTGGGGAATTAGGGGAATAGGAACAGTGCTGGGGAATTGGGGGAAGGGGAACAGACAAGTTGCTGTCGTTCTGCTCTTCTATCTAGTTGCAGAGGACGTTGCCTCACTGGCCCAAGTTGGCACCATCATTGCGCTCTTCTCTGGCGAGGCAGATCAGTCGCCGGCCTCCGGACGGCCACTCACTGCGGCTGCTGGCCGCCCACGCTGGCTGCTGGCCACACACGGTAGCCCATGACAACCCACTGCCACAGGGGCTGCAGCCTACGCCGTCAACGGCGACTCATGGCAGCCCAGCTCCAGGTTGAGCTGTTGTTCAGCATCTTAGCTGTAGAGGGCAGTGCCACTGGCCCTCATATGTGGGATCCGAACCGGGGCCCTCTGGCATCCCAAGCGAGTTCTTAACCATCGCGCCACTCGGCCGGCCCGGGGTTATTTCTTAACAAAACACTAGCAAACATAATTCAACAACACATTAAAAGAATTATACAAGTACCTGATGACCAGATGGGATTTATTCCTAGAATGCAACAATTTTTTAACATATAAAAACGCATCAATGTAGCACACCACATTAACAGAATGAGGGGGGGAAAGTAGCTCATCTCAATTGCTGCATAAAAAGCATTTGACAAAATTTGACACCCTTTCATGGTAAAAACACTTAACAAACTCGCCACAGAAGTAAACTATCTCAACATAATAAAGGTCATATATGAAAAGTCCACAGCTGACATCATACTCAATAGGGACAGACTTAAAGCTTTTCTGCTACAATCAAGAACAAGACAAAGATGCCCATTTTCACCACTTCTATTTAACACAGTACTGAAAGTCCTAGCTAGAGAAAGTATGTAAGAAAAAGAAATAAAAGGCACCTGAATTTGAAAGGAAGATGTAAAATTATCTCTGTTCACAGATGACCTGACCTTATAAGTAGAAAACCTTAAAGATTGTACACACACACACACATACACACACACACTGTTAAACTGAAAAATGAATTCAGAATAGTTTCAGGATACAAAATCAATACACAAAAATCAATTGTATTTCTATACACTAATAATGAACAATCCCAAAAGGAAGTTATGAAAACAATTCCATTTATAATAATATAATAAAAAGAATACAATATTTGAATTAACTAAGGAGATGAAAGACTTGTACACTGAATACTGCAAAATTTTGCTGAAACAAATTAAAGAAGACATCAATAAATGGAAAGGCACCCCATATTCATGAATTATTTCCTTTCCATGGTTGAATAATATTCCATTGTTGGATAGACCACAGTTTGTATATCCATTCATCTGTCAATGGACACATGGGTTGTTTCCACCTTTTGGCTATTGTGAATAATGCTGTTATGAATGTGGGTGTACAAATATCTGTTTGAGTCCCTTTTTCCAATTCTTTTGGGTATTTACCTAGGAATAGAATTGCTGTATCATATGGTGATTCTATGTTTAAATTTTAAGCAACTGCCATTACTGGTTTCCGCAGTGGCTGCACCATTTTACATTTCTACCAGGAATTTACAAGGGTTCAAATTTCTCTACATCCTCACCAACACTTATTTTCTGTTTTATTTGTTTGTTTGTTTTTAACAATAGCCATCCTAATGGGTGTGAAGAGGTTCTGTGGTTTTGATTTGCATTTCCCAAGTGTCTAGTGATGTTGAGCATCTTCTCATGTGTTTATTGACCATTTGTGTATCTTCTCTGGAGAAAAATCCATTCAAGTCCTTTGCCTGGTTTTGAATTTATTTTTTATTTTTTGGCGTTGTTGATTTAAGGCATTTTTAAATTCAGTAAATGCTAAGTTAGTATCTACCATGCAGAAACCCAGTTAAGTCAGTGGGAAATACAAAGATAAATAAGACACTGGCCCCCACACAACTAAATACTGTAGTGTCACAGTGTTCACACTGTGTGGGGAAGTGCCTGTGAACAACTCACTCAGGACAGACAGCGCAGAGTTGGTGTGGCACCCCCACGGTGTGGGGGGAGGAGAGTTCAGGGAACAGGGCAGCTCCATTTGGAAGAAGATGGCATTTGCCTGGGGGTGAAGGGTAACTGGGATTTCAGCAGACAAAGATGGGTTGGGGAGACAGGGCCCAGAGAACACATGAGCTGAGGAACTGTCTGGAACAAATTTAGTTAAGTTTATTTATTAGTTAGAATGTTTGCTGGAGACATTCAACTCCAATTTACTTCAGTAAAATGGGGCATGGATTGGCTCATGTCATTGAAAAGCCCAGAAGTAACTGGCCTCAGGTATTATGGAATATGAAGACACAAAAGAGATGATCAGGGCTCTCCATCTCTTGGAAACTCTCTCTCAGGGAGAAGAGTGAGAACCCAGCCCCACATTTCTCTAATTTTTCCGTTTTCCACAGTCCCTGTCAGGGAGGACTTGACTGGTTGGGCTTGGCCCTATCGATCGCTAGGCTCCCAGGCGGGGGCAGTGGGTTGGATGGGTGGTCCTGGCTCGCGTGCCTGTAGAGTGGTATTTACGTCATTCCCACCGAGAAGATGGCTCTTCACATTAAAGCAGGGGTCTATTGCAAGAAGGAGGAGGAAGGAATGCCGAGGAGATGGCAGCATCAAATGCTTACTTCAGACCCGCTCTTTGGGGTGGCTTGTGGTGAGTTTTCTTAAAAGCAGCTGAAATGAAACAGTCTCAGATTGTGTAGGAAAGAACAGGAAGGGACGTCTCATAAATCTGCCCTCTTTGGGTATCAGTGATGCCCAGACCATGCCCCAGTTCCTGAAACCTGTCTGTTTCTCACCATCCCCTCCCCATGTGCGCACACACACATACACACTCGCATGTGCACACACATGCACAGGCATGCACTCATGAGAGCTCCCTAGTCAGGTAGTCCTGCAGCTCTGGGGTTCCAGGGCTGCGCTGATTGACTGGGGTGGCACTCAGCCCACTGCAATCCCCTTCTACCATCTCCTGCATGCCACACAAGAGAAGCGTGGAACAGCATTTCCCAGAATCCTCCTCGGCATAGGCTTCTGGTTAGAGTTTTCCAACAAGAGGCCCCCATGAGACATAGCAGACAGAGAAGGAGAAGGGATTGCTGTCTGGAGGCATTTGCAGGTATACACGAGGTGTGCAGCAGTTTCTAGGCGAGCCCCGTGAGTCTCCCATTTTGGGGGTATGTGCAGCTGAGGAGCTGGCAGCTGCCTCAGAGTCACTCGTCTGGCTACAGGCTGACTTAGAGGGAAATTCCAGGAGGTTCTCAGTCAGCAGCTCCTGGGTGACTTTCTGAGAGCCACAATCTTGTGGACAGAGATAGGTGGGGAGGGCAACCCCAAAGTTCTTGAGATTCACAATGGTTCTTGCATGAGTTCTTGAACACCATTGCTTGGCTGCGCAGGCTGAGATGACCGGCAGTTGTTAGCTTGACTTTCCGGCCTCCATTTTCCCCAGCAGCTGGTGACCCTCCTAGTCTAAGTACTAAAGCCCTTCAACCTCACATGCATGGAAAGCTTCTGTTTCCCTGACCAAACCAGTATGATGGCCTTTCCTGGATGGATCGGGGGCACTGTGACAGAGGGAAGCTTATCCACTCTCTTCCAGTACTGAACCACCGGAGTTCCCTTTCCTGGGAATGTCCAGTTCAGACAAAGGGATTCTTAGTGGTTAGTGGTACTGGGAATGAGAGCATGCAGAGGACTGCATGGGCCATACTCTTCCAGAAGAAACTGAGGCTGTGGAGAGAAAAATCAAGTAACTGCTTGGAGAACAGCAGAGTTGGGAGACCATACACTTCCAAAAAGAAGCAGAGATAAACTTTCTCTGGCTTTTCAGGCCCTGGTTCCAGTCCCAGAGTCTTGTACTTGGTTCCGTGAATATTCCTGCAGCATTTCACTTGATTCCCTTCCTTTCATTCACGCTTGTTTGAGTGCGTATCCATGACCTGCAACCAGGAGAGACTTGACTAAAACTGGAGGAGCGCCAGGATTATTCTTTTTTGATCAAGAAATTGACACAGTGCCTGGCCTACGAGCACTGTATAAAATATTGATTAATTATTTAATTAAAGCCCTACCTCTAGACAAAGCACAACTACTGAAATAATTTATCTTTGAGAAGTAGCCACCAGATAAACACCGACTGCTAAATCATTTTTTATTTTTTAAGAAGACTCATTCTCATTAGTAAAACTGTTTCCAGCTGTGTAATCCATCATACAGTGTCACGCTTATGGTGACAGAAGCAAAAGGCTTAGACCAGAAATAACTTGGATTGGAACCTTAGCATTCATAGTAAGTAATGTTCGTGCCATGGCACAAACTAATGCAACCGTCCTAACTAAGGTGGTGGCAGCTTTCCATCCCTTTGTCCCATGGCCTCAGGGTGGTTTGTGATTTTCTCTTTAAACAGAGGTGGGCTGCTAACAGAAGTTTCTGGTTTCTGGTCCATACCGGGTCTCCTCAGAAGGAAACCAGCTCTCACTGCTGACTACCCACAGAGCTGAACTCGCCGTGAGTCCTCCTTTCAGACTATGAACATCCCTCCCGTGGGACACACGGCTTCCCAAACCCAGCCAAGATCAGGCCCAGGATTTCCCAGCACAGCCTTGGAAAGGAACTTTTTAAATGGCATAAATTATGTGAATAGCAAGCTTTTTGTATAGGCATGTCTTCTTAGTATGCACATTTTATAATCATATTTATTAGTTATTTTCCATTTTCCATTGAAGCTGGAGTGACAGTCCTTTCTTTATATGGAGAAGAAAGCAATCTGAGACCACCGCCTGCCTCCCCTGCCATGGAGGTTGAGTTTCTCACTCGGGTTACATAACCAGCTAGTGGAACAGCCATCCACTCTGGGGGCAGCCAATGAGCCACTGACACTTTATGTGCAACATAATAACATGTACTGGCCTTCACCAGCTTTTTACCCAATGAAACCTTTTATGTTGGAGGGCACTCAGGGTTCTGGAATACACTCGATGAATTTTAAGTGAAGACTTGCCTAGTAGGATCATTAATAAAGTACCGAGCTGAATCTGTAGGCATTCATTAATTTTTGTAATAAATAACATTTGAGCACCTGACACATGCAGGGCACTGCAGATATTGCAATAAAAACACCACCATGAGGCATTATCTTCCCTTGTGGAGTTTAAATTTAATGTGAGAGGGAGACGTTAAACAAAGAATCATATCACCAAATACATGTGTGACAGAGTTGTTTACTCACACTGTACTCAGGCCCTGGAAAAAGGCTCCTATTTTCCAAAACCCACCTAATCTTCCCCAAAGCCACCTGCTGGCTCCTGGAGAAAATGTAAAAACCCATTCCCATATGTCAAATGCAGTCCAACCCAGCCCTTTAAATCAGTTCCTCTTGGAGAGTCCATTCTTCAGATTGCCTGGTCCTCCGCTGACCTCCTTCCGCAATGGCCTTGGCGGTGCGGGACGCTTATGTGACCGAGAAGCATGGAGAGAGGGGCCACACGGGCACCAGTCCCTGGTGTCACTCGCTGGCTGGGGTGTGATTCTCAGTGATACGTGTAGAGACTCTGCATTCTGTCATAGTCGTATGATGATGGCCGGATTTTGTTCTCTTCAGCAGCTGCCTTGCCTGAATTCTAACTGTGAGCTTTGTCCCCCAAGGGGACAGCAACTGCTGTCTCTGCTCAGATTTTTTCAGCTTCCAGCTGCTGCTTTCATAGCCTTACCTCTGGGGGTGCTCTCCACCTATGTCATTAAGATGTCAGCCAAAGTTTGGGGAGAGAGAATACTCAGGTGTAAGGTCTCGTTCTCTCTGAGGTTTCCTTGCTTCCAGCTTGCCTGCCAGCTACCGCTCTGTTCTCTGACACCACAGGCCATTAGAGCTTCAGCTTGGTGGCGCAGCGTGAGTTAGAAACAGTCAAAAGAGCAGCAAATTCACACCTTGCACCTGGTGCTCTGTGACTTTCAAGGACACATACCTCTTTTTCAACTGCCTGCTGTCTCTTTAACCCCTTCTAGGTGTCTCTTTCAGATGCCAAGGATTTGGGTGGAATTTATACTCACATTTGGTGACCAACCGTTTCTGGGGCTCTTCAGCTTCCAGCACCTTTTCCTCATTTCCAGGTGCTCTGCAGTCCTCAGCTCTGCCCACCGAGTCCTCAGGCCACTGAGGCTTCCGCGTTCTGTGGCCTAAGCTGAACGCAGGTTGGAGAATGTGCAGAGTCAGGAGGGCGGTAAACAGAAACCTTAATTGGTGCCGCTGCATCTTTCAGACGTAGATTCCTCTCTTGTTCCGGCTTCGTGTCTCCCCAGAACCTGAGTATTCCCGGTATGTGCACAGTTAAGCAGTTAGCCAGGGAGCTGAGCAGTTTATGCTCATACTTGGGGGTTCATTCTTTCTGAAATACTCCTGATTTCCGGGTATCACCCCTAAGTGGCCTTCTACTCTGCCACCCCTAAACTCTGTTTTCTGCCACCTTTAGCCAGTAAGGATTTGGGGGTTGGGGTGGAAAGTGCTCACAGGCAAAAGAAGCCACAAACTTATAATTCTTACTCTTACAGTCAAGGGTAAATTCCTCTGCATTTTCTGCCCAGTTGGGTCATTTTCCAATGCCTTCCGATAGGAAAAAAAAAAAATTACGGTTTTTATAAAAATTTTTGTGGGAGGGTTTTCTGGAAACTTCATGCCACAGGCGTTAGTGAAAGTCCCAAAGAAGTTTTTTGTTTTGTTTTTCTTTGCTATTTGCTTTTACTTAACTTTTCCTCTGTTCTTTTTGTAGTAGCTTGAGATCAGTTTTGTGATTTTTCTTTTCAAATACCTGTCTTTGAATGAAGTGGGTCCTTCCTGGATCAGTTACTGGCAGGGAGCCCATTTGGGAGGGGCCAGGGTCATCTTATCCTGAGGGCCCAGTGTGTGGCTGATTTCTCTAATGATTACTTTCACTCCACAACCAAGAAGGGTGGCTGAGGGGGGTTGGAGTGCATGCAGTCTTTCTCCTCCCTCCTGCCACACTGACAGAATGTTACCTAAAATGTGGCTTGTCTATATGATGTCTTGTTCAGCCCCAGCTTTCTCTGCTCTGCTTTGGAATCAAACTGGACCCACAGGAGGTTCCACCAGTGTTGGTGCCCGTTGATCCACTTTGCACTTTTCAGGTCTCCTCTTAAAAACCTGCATCTTTGAGTGGGCTCTGCCTTTTCTTACACCCTGTTTGACTTTCACTGTTAGCCCTTCCTACTTTCTTTCTAGTGTGGCCCAGCTTTGTGAAGGATAGTGTTGGCATGTCTCTTTCCTGTTCTCTTTATTGCTTTTGCTTGGTTTCTGAGAGGAACTGAAGGAAACACTGAACTATGTAAAGTTAGAAGCAACCACTGACAGTTTTGTTAAGCTTTTTATTTTGTTTTATTTTATTTTTTTACCATCGAATTGTAGATTCACATAAAGTTGTAAGAATGCAGAGAGATTCCGTGAATAATTTACTCAACTTCCCCAGTGATAACATCTTACAAAACACATTATCACAAGCAGCATACTACCTTTGGCACAGTTACAGCCAAGACACAGAACGTTCCATGGTGCGGAGGACTTCACGGCCACGCCCACTTCCCTCCCCCACCGCCCCTCCTTAGTTTCTGGCAGCCCTTTCAAGAGTGTTACATAAACCACACAATATGTAACCTTTGGGGATTGGCTTTGGTTGTTCCGATAATTCTCTGGCGGTCCACCTAGGCTGTTGCCTGTATCAATAGTTTATTGCTTTTCATTGCCGAGTAGTATTCCATAGTATGGATGTGTCAAGTATGTTGAAGGACACACCCATTGGAGAATGTCTGGATTGTTCCCTGTTTGAGGATATGATGAATAAAATGTCTATAAACCTTCAGGTACAGGTTTTTGTGTGAATGTGAGTTTTATATGTGTAGGATAAAGGCCAGGAGCGAAACTACTGGATTGATTGGTAGTTGCCTATTTGACTATTAAAGAAAATGGCAAAATGTTTTCCAAAGTGGCTATATCATTTCACATTCCCACCAGCAATTTATGGTTCATCCCGTTTTTCTGCATCTCCCCAGCATTTGTTGTTGTTACTTTTATTTTATTTTATTTTAGCCAATCTGGTAGGTATGTTGTGATAACTCATTGTGGCTTTAATTTGCATTTCCCTAATGGCTAATGACGCTGGACATCTTTGCATGTACTTATTTGCCACCTGTATTTCCTCTGCAAGGATGTCTTTTTTTTTTTAAGATTTTTATTGGGGAATTGGAACAGGGCTGGGGAATTGGGGGCAGGGGAACAGACAAATTGCTATCGTTTTGTTCTTCAGTCTAGTTGTGGAGGATATTGCTTCACTGGCCCAAGTTGACACCATCATTGCGCTCTTCCCGGGCAAGGCAGATCAGTTGCCGGCTTCTGGACAGCTGCTGGCCACTCAC
>NW_017731804.1:475486-494101 GCF_001890085.2 Hipposideros armiger | reverse complement strand
GTTGAGCTGTTGTTCAGCATCTTAACTGTAGAGGGCAGTGTCACTGGCCCTCATATGTGGGATCCGAACCAGGGCCCTCTGGTGTCCCAAGCCAGCTCTTAACCAATGCGCCACTCGGTCGGCCCCTGGAGGGATGTCTTTTGCTCATTTTCTAATTGGATTGTTTGGGTTTTATTGTTGAATTATGAGAGTTCTTTGTTCCTTTTTCAGATGTATGGTTTGCAAATATTTCCTTATAGTTTGTAGCTTGTCTTTCTACCCTCTCAATAGAGCAAAATGTTTTTATTTTGATGAAGTTCATTTTATTAATTTTTAATTTTATGTATCATGCTTTAGTGTCAAATCTAAAAATTCTTTGCCTAGCCCTGGATCCTGAAGATTTTCTCTTAATTTGTTTACTAAAAGTTTTATAGATTTGCATTTTACATTTAAGTCTGTAATTTTTGTATAAGCTGTGAGAGTTAAGTTGAGGTTTTGTTTCGTTTTGTTTTGTTTTTGCCTATCAATGTCCAATTGCTGAAAAGGTGGTCTTTCTTCCATTGAATTGTTTTTGCACTTTTGTCAAAAATCAGTTGAGAACATTGTCTGTGTCTGCCTCTGGGTTCTCTGTTCTGCCCCATTGATCTATGTGTCTATCTCTCTGCCAATACCACAGAGTTGTGGTGACTGTAGGTGTATAATAAGTCCTGAAAATGCAGTAACTGATTCCTCCCATGTTATTTATTTTTTCAAAAGTATTTTAGCTATTTTATTTTATTTTTAAAGATTTTTATTGGGGAATTGGGGGAGGGGAACAGCATTGGGGAGTCTGGGAAGGGGAACAGACAAGTTGCTGCCCTTTTGTTCTTCAGTCTAGTTGTGGAGGTCGTCACCCCACTGGCCTATTTTGGTATTATCATTGCGCTCTTCCCAAGTGAGGCAGTCGCTCGCTAGCCATTGGATGGGCGCTCACGAAAGCCCACGCCAGTCGCCAGCCAGCCCCACTGCAGCCCACACCGTTGCCAGCAACTCACAGCAGCCCAGCTCCAGCTCGAGCTGTCATTCACCATCTCAGCTGTAGGGGGCGCAGCGTCACTGGCCCTAATGTAGGATCCGAACCGTAGCCCTGCTGCTCAGAGCTGGCGTCCCAAGCCAACTCCCAACCAACGCGCCACTCGGCTGGCCCTATTTTAGCTATTTTAGTTCCATTGCTTCTCTAGTTAATATTTAGAATAATCTTTTCTATATCTACAAAAAGTCTTGCTGAGGTTTTGATAGGAATTGCATTAAACCTACATATCAGTTTGGGGGGAAGGGATATCTTTACTATACTGAGTCTTCCCATCCATAAACATGACATTTCTTGTCATTTATTTAGATGTTCTTTTATTTCTTTCATCAGTGATTTGTGGCTTTCAGCCTGCAAGTACTATACATGTTTTATTAGATTTACACCTACGTGTTTCATTTTATTTTGGGTGATTGTGAATAGTATTGTGTATTTAATTTGGCTGTCTACATGTTCACTGCTAGTATGTAAAATACATTTGATTCTCATTTATCTTGTATTCTGTAACTTGATTAATTCATTTATTAATTATAAGCAATTCCTTAGGATTTTCCATGTAGGCAATCATGTAATCTACAAATAGGGACAATTTTGTTTCTTCCTTCTCTATGTATCTTCTGTTGCCTTTTCTATAGCTTTATTGCACTGGTTATAACTTCCAGCTCAGTGTTGAAGAAGTGAGAGCAGATACCCTTGCTTTGTTCCTGATCTTAGGGGGGACTTACTGTCTTTCACCGTCAGGTATAATGCTAGGTGTAGGCTTTTTGTAAATGCTCTTTATCAAGTTGAGTATATTTCCCATGAAGTATAGAAAACTTACCTAGCTTTACATCACTTTACCTGCTCCATTTATAATAAAATTGCCTTGAATATTTACTCTACATACATTTAGAACCACATCAGGCACTGGTATAATTTTAGTTTCAACTGTTAAACATAAAGTAGAAAACTGAAGAGAAGAAGGAAGGTATATTGTATTTACCCATATTTTTGCTTACCATATTGTCTTCCTTCTACAGTCCAAGATTTTTTTTTCTAAAATCATGTCCTTTCTGTTTAGAAAACTGCCTTTAGCCATTCTTTTAGGGTAGGTATGCTGGTGACAAATTCTCTTAGTTTCTTTCATCTAAGAATGTCTTGATTTCGCCTTTATTCTTTTTTTTTTTTTTAAAGAATTTTATTTTATTTTTATTTTTATTTTATTTTTTTAGCTGAGCCATCCTGCTACCTATTGGCAGCTTAGCGGCTACTCAGCTCGGGCTGGCTTCAAACCGCTGTTGCTCAGAGCTCAAACTCTTGTTTGAGCGAGCTCTTAACCAACTGAGCCATTCGGCCGGCCCGCCTTTATTCTTGAAAAATGTTTTCACTGAATATAGGAGTCAATGTGAACAATTGTTTTATTTCAGGACTTGAAAAATATGCCACTTCCTTCTCTCCATGGTTTCTGAGGAGAAATCCTCCGCGTTCGAGTTGTTTCCCCTGTAGGCAAGGTGTCATTTTTCTCATGCTACTTTCAAGACTTTTCTTTGTCTCTAGTTTTCAGAAGTTTGACCGTGATTTGTCTTGGTGTGGATTACTTTGGATTTCCCCTGTTTGGTGTTAGCTCAGCTTCTTGAATCTGCAGGTTTATGTCTTGTATCAGATTTAGGATGTTTTCAGCCATTATTTCTTCTGGTACTTTTCCAGCCCTGCTGTTTATCTCCACTCTGTCTGAGATTCTAATGACACACATCAGATTTTTTTGTTATAGTCCCACAGGTCCCTTAGGCTCTGTTCAGTTTTTTCAATTGTTTAGATTGGAGAATTTCTATTGTTCTATCTTCCACTTCACTGATTCTTTTCTCTACTCCCTCCATTATTCTGATGAGCCTATCTGCTGAGTTAGTTTATTTTGGTTTTTGTATTTTTCACTTCTAAAATTTCCATTTGGTTCTTCTTTGTATCTTGTAGTCTTTGTTGAGACTTTCTTTTTTAAAAAATTTATTTCAATCTTGTTTGTAATTTCCCGTTGAAACATTTTCATGGCGATTATGTTAAAAAACATCTCCCTCAGATAATTGTAACATCACTGTCTCTTGGTGCTGGCATCTCTTGATGATAGTTTTTTTTAATCCAGTTTGAGATCTTCTTGGTAGTTGGTATGCTGAGTGATTTCCTATTGAAACCTGGACATTTTCATATTATATCATGAGGCTCCAAATCTTATTAAAACCTCTGACTTAGCTGGTTTCTCTGACACCACTCTGCTAAGGGTACGGGAGAATGCCAGGCTCCCCAGTCAGCTTCTGTTGAAACCTGAGGGTTTCTGCTGGGCAAGGATGGGAGTGCCAGCTCCTCACTAGGCCTCCACTGATACCTCCCTGGGTGGGAGGGTCTGGAGTGTCTTGTTACTGCTCCCCATGTAGCCTCCGATGACACTGTGGGGCGGGAGGCTCATTAAGTTTCCCCAGGGATGAAAGTTCCTGCTCCCAACTCAGCCTTCTTTGATACAACCCCAGTGAGGGAATTGGGGTGCCTTATTACAGCTTGGTGAGGATGGAAGCCTGGGATCCCCACTTGGGCTTTGCTGGCATGGGTGGGGTGGGGTCACAGTTTCTTCTGTGGTGTTTAAAGGGAATAGAGCTGTTATTGTCTAAAATGTTTCTGTCTCGCTAGGCTGCCCTTTCCTTGATCTTTGGCTGGAAAGAGCAGGCTTCTGTTAGAGCTTTTGCTGTCTGTGCTCATTGGTGTGTGGAGTTTGCTGGCTTCTTAACCTCCAAGTCTAGGATGGATGAGGCAAAAAGAAGACCCACGGAGCTCACCAGTGTGTGATCCTTTTGTATATTAGTTTGCTAGGGCTCCCATAAAGTAACACAGACTGGGTGGCATACACAACAGAAATTTATTTCCTCACAGTTCTAGAGACTAGACATCCAAGATTAAGGTGTTAGTTTCTTCTGAGGCCTCTCTCCTTGGCTTGTAGATGGCCACCTTCTCCTTGTATGTTGACATGATCTCCCTCTGTGTGTGTGTGTTTGTGTCCTAATCTCCTCTTCTTATAAAGACACAAGTCATAGTGGATTAGAGCCCACCCTAATGACCTCATTTAACTTTAATTACCTCTTTAAAGACCTGATCTTTGAATACAGTGACATTTGGAGTGATCAAGAGTTAGGACTTCAATGTATGAATTTTGAGGAGGGACATAATTCAGCTTATGACACTAAGGTCATAAGGCCCTTAGTCTAGTGCCATCTCTCCATCTTTTAGGGTCTTCTTATGTTTGTTTTACATATAAGAGCAAGGTTTTTAGCTGCACTTAGTATGAGGAATAGGGCAGAGTATGTATATCCCATCTTCCCAGAAGTAGAAGTCCCCCCACTGAGTTGTCAGACTATTAAACCATGTCTGAAGGCTGAGGCAAGGGCTGGACTAAAGCCAAGGAGCAGAGTTCTGAGAGGTGACTCAGCATAAAGGAAAAGAGGGACAAAAAATCAGAACTAACATCCAAGAGTCCAAGGCATTTTAGTAATAAAGTTGCAAAATGTGAGATACTGGGTGGTTTGGGGTATAAAACAGAGGGACCTCAACCAGCCAGAGGAGCAAGAAAGGCTTGGTTCTAAGCCAGCAGTGGCACCCATCCAAGCTACCCATGCCAGGGCTGTGAGCTTACCTTGGAAAATGGCTCTCGAGGGAGTCTGGGGAACCATTATACCTTGGGAGGAAGACCACTTAGCTGAGGATAGGGAACCCAATATCGAGTGTGACACCGAGAGGGAGCCACCTCTCATCTGATGGAATGGTTGTTGCCTTGATGAACTGACAGGGGTCTGTACTGAGGATCCATGCAGCAGCACCTGTGACCGTGGCAGATGTCCCACTGCGTTGACCGGAGCGATGGCAGACTCCAGACCCCTACAGTAGAGGTCGCCCTGGTGCTCATGAAGCTGAGGTCAGCAGACACTTAACTGGAGTGGCTGCTCTAATGGTCGTTGGGGCGGGTCCAAACTCTCCCTCCCCCCATCAGGCAGCAGCAGACTTACAAGCATCCTTGCCTGGGATTTCTCACATAGATCTGGGGCAAGTTTATCTCTTGGAAAAAAGACAACTGCATTTCCTGCTAGTCATGCAAGTGGCTACAGAAGCCTCCTGATTTGTGATATTGACTTAAAAATGACCTGACTGGTTGGTAGTTAGTAGGTACATTAAAGGACGCACATTAGTCATTAGTAGAGCCCTTGTCTGAGCATCTGGGCCATGGCCAGGAGGGGAAATGTGGGTTTTCAAAATGAAAACATCATTTCTTATGCAGGAAGTACTCCGACACCTCCTGTTTCCTTACAGCCCTTCAGCTACCTTGTCAGGGCATTTGAATTAGGATGGTGCAAAATGCTTTGGAAGTACACAAAAGGGACACCTGTCTGGAGCTGAAAGATGTCCGCTGGGGTTGGCAAAACATACCCTGAATCCCACATTCATTTTATGGCTTTTTGGGAGCAAAAGGAGAGCTAGGCCTGCACACGCTCTGCAGACACAGCCATTGCTGACCCTGGGACAGTCATGTCCCCTGCCCCTAGGCACCAGCTCTGCAGTCCCCAGTTCCAGCTCAGCACTTGATGGAGACAAAGGATGGAATTTCTCTTCCTTTCTTTCCTCAAAAAGGCAGTCTCCAGGGAATCAGGGGACAATTATAAGCTGGGAAGAAGCAACCACATTTCCACCGGCTGTCTTGGGCAGGTTTCTTGGGAAGAGGGCAGTGGTGCCATTTTGGTGGGAATAGTTGGGAGCTATATGTTGGCACAGAGTACCACTTTTGATTGTGTATTAAACTCAGGTCATATGTACCTCTGGTCCCCTCTCCTAAGGGCTATCTCCTTCAGTTACTGCCTGTAGCTTAAAGCCAGGACCCCATGGATGGACCCTACAACTCTTCAGTCCACCTTGCAGCAATTATGCTTGACCATTCCCTGTGTTCAAGCAATAATGTCTTTAGTGTTTAGAGTGATCTTTCTAGAATGCAAATCTGGGGGCCGGCTGAGTGGCTCAGTTGGTTAAGAGCTTGCTCAAGAGTTTGAGCTCTGAGCAACAGCGGTTCAATGCCCGGCCCGAGTTGAGCAGCCGCTGAGCTGCCAACAGGTGACAGGATGGCTCAGCTTAAAAAAAAAAAAATAGAATGCAAATCTGATCTTGTCACACGGCATTAGATGCCTGACCTCTGTACCCTTGTGATATCTATACCTCTATCAGCTCTCTTATCACACAGTCTTAAAATCCTGGTGTACTTATCTGTCTTCACCACTTGGCTGTGAACTTCACAAGGACTATTACTCACCTTACAATCCTGACATGTGGCAAAAAGCCTGAAACATAGTTGGCCCTCAGTATGTACGTGTGTGTGTGTGTGTGTGTGTGTGTGTGTGTGTGTGTGAGAGAGAGAGAGAGAGAGAGAGAGAGAGAGAGAGAGAGAGAGAGGGCCCTGTGGAAGCCTGGTATGATTCTGTCATATTGTATCATCATCACAAAGAGACCAAATCTAAAGTAAAAAATGGCAAAGACTCAAAGAAAATAAGTCATGCAGACTCAGGAATGACCTAATTAAAAAGCCACTCTATCTGCTGCCATGTTCTATTTATAGCTGAAATATGAGCATTCCTGACAGAAAATATAAATTACAGCAAACCTAAGATTTTAAGGCAGTAGGTTCAGGTCTGCTTAGTAAATCATCTCTGTGCTCACGAGGTGGGATGTTTTTATTCATATGATTTTTCCATTTTGATGAAATTGTTTGTTCAGTTCTCTTTTCTGAGTGAGGTGACATTCCTGGGATGTATTTGTTATTCAGGGATTGGATGGAGAGAAGGGGAAGGATCCTTTTGTATAAAACCTTTTGTTAAATACACATGAACTTCATACATATACTACTGCCCTCAATACACCTTAACTCTTGTTCACAAAAAAACTCTGTTTTTTTGGGTTATATTGTAGCTGTTATTTTCAGAGATCATCATAAATGACTTTATAAATGTTTCACTAAAATCATCACAGAAACCAAACCAATGAGAAAAACAAAATCAACAAGAATGACCTAGAGCCTTCTGCTAAATGTTAAGAGAAAAAAGCAGAACAGATATGTGTAAGTAATGAGACCCACATTCCTGAAACCCTGACACCCAATTCCTGGACGGACGTGCCAGCAAGTCCCCTCACTGTTCTGAAAGCAGAAACATAATTAATCTTTCATGGAGATTGTTTTTAACTTTTTTGGAAAAAAAAATTTAACAGGCTTTATAGTTCTATAAACAGTGTTCTTTAATTTGAGAATAGTTCAGATGTTTTTAAAAGATAAAAATGATAAAAATGTACAGACCTCCTTTACCCCGAGTGCTGAGTTAAAGTGTTTTTATTGTAATACTTTAAAAATATGTGTTTTAAACATGATTTGAAGTCCTGGTCCTTGTGACTCTTGCACAACGTTAAAACCAAGATAAGTTGTGTTGGTTAATTTTATGTGTCACTTGGCTAGGCATCGTACCCAGATATTTAGTCAAACATGTCACTGTGAAAGTATTTTTAGATGAGATTAATACTTAGATGGTAGACTGTGAGTAAAGCAGGTGGCCCTCCATCATGTGTGTGGCCTCGTCCATACAGGTGAGGTCTTAAGAGAAGAGAATGAGTTGCCCAGAGGAGGAGAGTTTTGCCTCCAGAAGGCCTTGGGACTCAGGCTGCAATCTTGGCTCTTCCCTGGTCTCTAGTCTGTGGCCTGTCCTACAGATTTCAGACTTGCCAGCTCCAATAATCATGTAAACCAGTTCCTTAAAAATATCTCTCTCTCTCTCTCTCTCTCTCTCTCTCTCTCTTTCTCGCTCTCGCTCTCGCTCTTGCTCTCGCTCTCGCTCTCGCTCTCGCTCTCTCTCTCTCCACACACACACATACACACACACACACAGCCTATTGGTTCTGTTTCAACAGACAACACTGACTAATACAAAATCTACTAGTTAAATATCTTCAGATTACAAAACCAATAAAATTGAAACGAACAGTTCCAATATAATGTGACAGAGGCCGTCAATTTGTTGAGGTCTCTGGTGTTGATTTTCAGGGTGGAAAGATGGCGTCTCAGGGCTGTTTCAATATTTCATGTGTTTCTATGTCTGACTTTAAAAGCATGAATACCAAGAAGAGTTGTTCATATAAATGCATTGTACGCACACTATAAATAATTGTAGCTGTTTTTTGAAAGTCCTGGAAAATCAGAACTTACTACTTAATTAAAATTTTACCAACAAGTAATCTTCTTTATAATTCTATAAAGCTGATTTATTCAGTGGAGGATAAGATTAGTGGTGTAGCATTACTTAGACCTACATTAAATATTATCTAACTCAATTACTGTTGGAACTGGGAAGGGAAACATCCTTTGCTGTAAATAAACTCCGTTAGCCAGTGCATACAAATGCAGGACCCTCATTACAGGCTTTCTGGATATGAAGGTGGTACTGTTGGCCAGAAAGCGAGTCTCTACAAGCAGCAAGTTCACATGGTCACATGCTGTAACTGATTCAGTTCTTCCACCACTTCATTTGAGCTGTTATGAACCCTTCCTTCACCCAGGGTGCCATGATAACACCTGGGGCTCAGTTCAAAAACTTCACAAGTGCAAGTGCAGGCAGGAAAATTTGTTGCCGGCACCCATTTGTAAGCTGGTCCACCAGATGATCCAGAATATACTTTTATTTTATTTATTTATTTTTATTTTTTAAAGATTTTTATTGGGGAATTGGGAGATGGGAACAGCGCTGGGGAATTGGGGCAAAGGGAACAGACAAGTTGCTGTCGTTTTGTTCTTCAGTCTAGTTGTGGAGGATGTTGCTTCACTGGCTCAAGTTGGCCCCATCATTGCGTTCTTCCCGGGCGAGGCAGATCAGTTGCCGGCTTCTGGACGGCCGCTCACGCTGGCTGCTGGCTACACACGGTAGCCCATGGCTATCCACTGCAGCAGGGGCTGCAGCCTACGCTGTCGCCGGCGACTCATGGCAGCCCTGCTCCAGGTTGAGATGCTGTTGTTCAGCATCTTAGCTGTGGAAGGCAGTGTCACTGGCCCTCATATGTGGGATCCGAACCGGGGCCCTCTGGCGTCCCAAGCCAGTTCTTAACCATTACGCCACTCGGCCGGCCCTACTTTTATTTTTTTTAATTATCACTGAAATGAGAGCACAATATGTTTAAAATGATCACATTCTTTTTTATGTAAAGAGCTCTTAAATATTAATTAAAAAGATAAATAATCTTATTGGTAGAGAAAAAGCATGCATAGGTGAGGCACAAAAATGACATTAAAATGGTACATAAACGTATGAAAAGACTTCTGTTTAAACACGGCAAATGAAACACACATTTACCTTTGCTTCCTTCTGCACCCTGCTAAAATTGCAGAAAGAACTCAAAAAGCACAACTCCACAGTGGGAAAAAAATGAGGGCGGCTGAGCCGTCATTGCGAGAGCTGGAAGCAGACAGACACGTGGCTCTCAGACATCCGAGCAGAAGCTAAGGCCAGAAAGTGGGGAGCAGGGACCCGCACAGAAGCCGAGAAGAAGCTGAG
This sequence comes from Hipposideros armiger, assembly GCF_001890085.2. Taxonomy (NCBI): domain Eukaryota; kingdom Metazoa; phylum Chordata; class Mammalia; order Chiroptera; family Hipposideridae; genus Hipposideros; species Hipposideros armiger. Next base: position 484,468 of record NW_017731804.1, on the reverse strand, counting down.
TCACTGCAAACCCCAACAGGACAGGGATTGGGGTTCCGGAACCTCTGAAAACAGGGGTATGAAGTGAGGCCCAAACCAGGAAGACGTGATGAAAGTGTTTAACAAGAGTAGTTATACTTCAGGGACCCTCTCTCCTCCATTGCATAGCTAAGCTCTGTCTCTCCTTTGTCCTCAGTAACTGAGGTTACTCTCTCCCCCGGATGTGGAAACACCAGGTACGACTAAACACGGGGCGTAAGTGAAAGTCCACACTCTGGGTAGTGACGGCCATCTCCCCAGTGTTCTCCCTATCTTGCGTTCAGAGTGTTCATAGGCAGGAGACTGGTAGGTTTTTCTCTGGGGAAATTAATGAACCCAGTGGAAAAGAACTACCGTGAATGGCCTTTGGGGGTTTTCCTACATAGCATTTCCCACCTGGTCACCCTACTGGCAGCCAGAAATTAAAAAAAATCCCATCCAAACACACAAACCTTCCAAACCAAAATTTTAGGGATTTTTACATATGAATAAACCATTAAGAATTATCAGATAACTCAGAGATGCTTATAACATGAAGGACAGAGGCACTGAACTTCCTGACAGCAACCCAGAGGGTGGAAGACCATGGAAGGATGCCTTTAGGATCCTGGGAGAGTATTTTCATACTGAAATTCTCAATGCAGCCACGTAACTATTATTATTACATATGAAGACTATAGAGAGAATAAAGGTGTTTTCAAACACTGTGAGGTCTCGAGAAGTTTGAGTCTCAGGTACCCTTTCCCAGAAAGCTCCTGGATGACGGTCTTCACCAAAACAAATTAGTGAGCAAAGAAAGAGGAAGATGGGGCATTCAGAAAATAGAGAATCCAAGAGAGGAGTGGGGAGGAATTCCCAGGTTTTCCTGGCGAAGAGAATCCTAGAGAAACAACGGTGCACAGGTTTAGGGAGAAGAGACCAAATGGGAGTGAAAGGACAGAGGACTCCAAAAAAGACGCCTTGGGGCGGATGGAATGTCCCACTATTTGAACATGTTGGAGATTTTTTTTAAATTCTGTCAGAGATCTTGGAGATGAAAGGTGCTTACAAAATGAAGCAAATTAAATACGAGGTAATTCTTAGCTCCAGGAAAAATAAACAATGCAAGGAAATGTATCACAGTATACAATGTGACTTAATTGTAAATGGTATTTACATGAACATACTTGTATATTGACATAACCAACAGACAGAAGGACGTGTGTGATGAAGTGTGGGCCTGAAGAAACGATGTAGGGGGTCAAGCCCGTAGTGGAAAATCGCTGGTGATAAGTAACACTGAAGAATTAAGAGTTAGTATTACAACCATATTACAGCAAAACCTTGGATTGCGAGTAACTTGGTTTGCGAGTGTTCCTCAAGAAGCAAACATTTCTAACACATTTTAACGTGGTAAATGAGTGATGTCTCGCAATACAAGTAGTTCGTTTCCAGAACGAATTATGCTCACAAACCAAGGTATTACTGTATTTCAAAATACGAAGGGAAGGAGAACGGGATAAAAGCATTTGTAGGCAACTGTTGTTTTTATTATAAGCTTGGTTATAATGTAATTTTTAAGCCATATGTATGTATTATTGGTCCTTGCTTCTTGGGTTTCATGCCTTTGTATAGTCTCCTCCCACACTGAATAAGTAATAGGACATAGTTACATATAGGAAATGACAAAGTGTGACTTCAGAGAGCAGAGCACTGGTGCATCTACCCTGCTTCCTCTTGTGGGTCACCTGCTCTGGAAGAAGACAGCTGCATGTTACAAGGACACTCATGCCGGGAGGAGCTGAGGTCTTCTGCCAACCTCAGCCTTGCCAACCATGTGAGCCATTAGAAAGCAGCTCCTCTGCAGCAGCCGAGTGGCTCAGTTGGTTATGAGCTCGCTCAAAAGTGCGAGCTCTGAGCAACAGCATCGCTGGTTCGATTCCCAGCCCGAGCTGAGCTGCCAGTGAGCTGCCAACAGATGGCAGGATGGCTCAGCTAAAAAAAAAAAAAAGAAAGAAAAAAGAAAAAGAAAGCAGCTCCTCGCACCAGTCAAGCCTTCAGATGGGTGCAGCCCCATCTGCAGCCTCACGACAGACCCTGAGCCAGAAACACTCATCTCGGCTGCTATTGAATTCCTGAACCATAGAAACTATGAAATAATACACTTTTTTTAGCCACCAACTTTGGGGGTAATTTGTTACACAGCAATAGATAACTATTATGAGCAGCCACAGGCTAGAAAAGCTGATTATGAAAGTGCAAGAAATGACCCAAGAACCTGGAGCAGCCAAGGTCTGGTGTGAATGTGATTGGCAATCAGGACAGGTGACCCCCAGGATGGATGTGTGAGATTTACAAACACCTCTTGGCAACTCCCAGAAATTTTACGGCGTGTGGGGCCCCTGAGGGGGGTGGTAGGAAGGCTGGATTCCTATTAATGGGAATGTGAAGTTCAAGTTGTTGAGTAGTGTGAAGGCCCTGCACTGTGGCACTGCTGGCTTCCCAAGCTAGCCATGAAGTGTGTGTACGGGTTACATGTAAAACAGGCTAGAAGGAAATTTTAATAATGAAGCTATCTGAGTGGTGGGATTTTAAGTGAACATTGATCTGTTTCCTTAAATTGTTTTAAACTTTACAGATTTTCTGCAGTAAGCATGTGTTGGGCTTAAAAATATTTTGCAATTATAGTAAAACATGCATAACAAATTTTACAATCTTAACCATTTCTAAGTATACAGTTCAGTAGTTTCACAGTGTTGTACAACTAATCTCCAGAATACTTTTCTAATCTGTACCCATAAAACAACTCCCTATTCCTTTCCCCCAGCCTCTGGCACCCTCCCTTGTACTTTCTGTCTCCGTGAATTTGACTAATGTAGGTGCTTCCTATAAGTAGGACTATACAGCATTTTGTGTGTGTGTCTGGATTATTTCACTCAGCATAATGTTTTCAAGATTCATCCATGTTGTAGCAGGTGTCAGAATGTGTCCCCCTTTCAAAGCTGAATAATATTCCATTGTACGGATGGACCACATTTTGGTTATCCATCCATCTATTGATGGACACTTGGGCAGTGCATTTGTCTGTTCGGGCTACCATAACAAAATGAATGTGACTTAAACCACAGAAATTTATTTTCTCACAGTTCTGGGGGCTGGAAATCCAAGATCAGAGTTTTGGTTGATTCAGTTTCTGGTGAGGGCCCTCTTCCTGGCTTGCAGACGGCTGCCTCCTTGCTACAGAGCATGTCTGTGATGGAAAGGGCTGTGCAGAGGTTCTGAGGGATGGAGAGGGCCGGAAACATGCTCTTCCTCCACTCCCTCATTTTAGTGACGAACACCTGGGACCCCTGAAGCAGGTGTTGCTAAATCCCCCTGTCCACCTCTGAGTTAGTCTGAAGCTTCAGCAGGGGTTTCCTAGAGGCCGATGGCTTCCCTTGGGCATCATTTCTCTACTCCTCGCCCACAGAGAGAAGCCCGTGTGCAGGGCCAACTTCCACAAAAGCAGTGGCATTGGTGGGATGCTCCCCTTCCTCAGATGGACAACACTGAGATGTTTCTACACTGTTTCTAGGAGCACCCCAGAGGGATTGCACCCCAGTGCCCCAGGGTGATCCAGCCATTAGCATACCCTTTACTGGCTTTTCTTCCTCCACTTTCTCCTTATGCCCACTCCTTTACTTGTGCTTCCTAGCACCACCTTTCAAATAAGTGACTGGTCCCCAAGTCCTTGTCTCAGATTCTGCCTTTGGTAAACCCAAACTAAGATGCCCAGGGAGTGGTGATGCTAGCTAGGGATTGAGCTGGTACTAGAACCCAGGTCGTTTGATCCCACGTTAAGTTGTAGTTATCAGAGCAAACGTATGCTTGCAAAGATCTGCTCACAATTTTATCTCTGCAACCAACCAACCAACCAACCAACCAACCAACCAACCAACCAATTCACATGGTGCACACTGATAGGTCAATTCAGTCCATAGAATGAGAAATGTTTACAGATAGAGAACATGAGCTGCCGCCCCCCCCCCTAGGACAGCTCAGAGATGAATGACTGAGAACATCGGCTCCCAGGTTGGAAGTCTGTGCTTGGAGCACCACAGGAAAGCAGGGGGAACAGGTGGCCTCCAAGAGGTGTTTCTATCCACCTAAAGCAGGCCGATAAAGGGTGCTTCTCTCCCATGGAGGCATTCCAGCTACAGAACAGAAGCTTTCTACTGGAATTAGGATGCCCTCCCTCTGCATGGGACAGGAAAACCCACATTCTGACTCTGCTTCCCCATTTTTCTAGGTTCCTTGAGCAGATCACCCCCCTGTGTCAGATATGGGGTTACCCAAATTGGTTGGGGAGCATGTTTGCAATTACATTCCAGTCTCAAGGATATGAGCTTCTCCTTCCACTGGGCTTAGGGTCTAGTCTCTACAGCATCATAGAAACCCTCTCTTGGGCGACAGGTGGCTCCTAACTGATATGTTAGCTCTCACTCGTCTCTCTCAAATGGTGCCCTTTCTCTGAGTCCTGAGAGTGTCCCCTTGAGGTCACCATGAGTGTCTTTGAAACCTAGCACTAAGTAGGAACTGGGGTGTGCAGGGCGACATCCTCAACAAGAAGTGTCATGAGAAGACTACACCGTGCAAAAAACGTAAAATCAGGAAATGGATTTCATTAAGTCATTGTCTAGTGGTGCCACAAACTAGAATGAGTTTGCTTTGTGTCCTCACGTCTTTTTCATCCTGGAAGAAAAGCCCAGCGTGAAAGGAAATGACTCGACCACTGAGGACCCTTCGCCTTTACAGCAGAGACACCTGAACGAGTCGCCCTGACTGCCATGGACGTGTATCCGATGGCAGATTCGCTTCTTAACTGGATTACACAGATGCAACTGTCCTGGAGTCGTGTCACCTGGTAGTTGTGTAAACTACAGAGTCCCAGAACCACCAGGCCTGGTTTTCTGGCATAGCCAGGGACAAATGTGGGGTTGGATTTTTGTGGGACGTCCTGTCGGGTGAAGCCACATGTTTTGAACTTGCCTGGAAGGAGCAGGCACAGCAGTGAGCTTCCAGAGCTGGAAACACAGCTGGCATCATGGAAATTTGATCTAAGGTAAACTTATGAGTATCTTTAGTGTGTGTCAGACATGAAAAGGCCTGGATGCTCTTCCATAAAAGTCCAGGAATGTGGAATTTGTTTTGTTCCTTACCTCTGGAGATCCCCAAATTAAATTCATGTTAGTTGAATTCCATAAATTTAATAGATGTTGCATTTGAGTCATTGGGAGTATTCAGGGTATACACTCAAACACACACACACACACACACACACACACACACACACACACACAAAAAGCCAGAGTGATTTTCCAAGATGCCTTTCCAAAGGAAATCAGGTTTTAAAAGGTCTCCACCAGACTCTCATCAATCAAAACGCCACAAGCAGCTGGGCCCATTCACCCCGCACAATGCCTGCCAGTGAGGCCTATTTCCCTGAGGGAGTCCAGTGGGATTTCTGCCTGAATGGGTGCCCAGGAGAGGGGGCAGAACGAGGTCACCAGCCCCCGGAGCCACAGGGGAACACGTGGGGCCGGCTCCGTCAGCCTGGCGAAAAGGGGAAAGACAGAGAGAGGATTTATAAAGCCTCGAGGCTCAAGGCCGGTCAGTTGATTGGATGTTGTTTTCTTCAAGAATGAAGGGCACTCCCTGTGTCCCTCTCAGAGGTCCTGGAAGGCTGAAGACTACGTGGCTGCCCCAGTGTCAATGCCCACCAGTATCCCTCCCCTGGATGCCATTCCTTAGGCCTGGGGTCAGAACACCAGTTAGGAGGTTTCAAAGGGAGAGAGGAAAAGGAAATCATGTGATACTTCATGGTTTTATTTCTGCAGCCCTTCCCTCCAGGACCAGGGAGCAGATGAGTGAGAAACTGGCCCACTAGGTTCTCTGGGCGAGTGCTGTCCTTAATTAGACAGCATCCGGAAAGTCTCCCCTGGGGAGTGTTTAATTGCCTTTATTTTGAAGGTGACCATATAACTGGGCACTTCAATTTCCAGTCCTTCAGTAACACTCAGCTGTTAATCCACACATCCTGACCTAAATAGGCTCATTTCTTTCTTTCTTTTCCTTTTTTTTCCCCCTTTGTTTAAAGAAACACATTCCAGAGATAAAATGATTTCCCTCGGACATTCTTTCCTTCATTTTGGCAGATGAATTCGGAATTGTCCAACAATATGGACCTGTGCTCCCGTCTCTAAACCATGTCTGGGTCTTACAAACACTCTACAAGTGAGTGACGACTCTCAGTAAGTGAACGCCTGCTGAACGATTTGGGCTGCATTTCTCGTCTAATTCCCATAACTGCAAACTAAGCATTACTTATACTAGTCCCATTTTACAGACAGGAAAAGCAGGCAGTTAATGAATGGGGAAAAACAAGGAGCAGTTAAATGACTTACCAGTTTACAAAGTTAGTGACAGAGGAAGCCAGGATTTGACCCTGGTGTATGCAAGTTGCGCTGCCTGCCACTCCCACAAAATCTGCAAGGTCTCCCTCTAACCGACTGGCTTCACTCATACCCACACTCCATTCCATTTTAAATGACATCCCGCCAGTTCCCAGCGACCCACACACAGAGTGGCCTTAGTTGCTAAGGAAAAGGGATGTACATCCTGGAATCTGAGCGGAGGACGCCGACAAGCACCCTCTCCCCGTGCTTTGGGGGGCACGGATCTCAGACACTGACCCCAGAGAGGGGTCACTGCTACCGAGAGAAAGCTGCGATTTCCGCCTTCCCGGTCCGTGACAAGCAGACACCCAACGGGCCGCACAATGCGGGGCCCATGCTCACAGGCACCTCGGAGCTCGTGCAGGACAGCACGTCTGAGCTGGATTCGGCCCGTCTTCCCCGCGCTGTGTGGATTTCCTGCATGTCGTCCACAGGAGGACCGGGGGACGTAACAGAGTTTCAATGTAGTGCCTGGAAATCAGGAAGAACTCCATAACTAGTAAATATTATTTTCCAAAACAGATATGAAAAAAATCCTACAGGGAGAAAGAAATGGATAATGACCACAGCCTCACGGCATGTGTGGGCAATGCGGAGCAAAACGTGGCTTAGAAAACAGTGCTTCTCGCCCATCCATTTCCGAAGCTCTGTGTCACTGTCACAGTTTCAGGATCCATCTCACGGTGGCTTTGCTCACCTGCAAATGGCCTGAGGAGAGCCCATCTAGCCTTCTAAAGCCATGGAAGTCACTTGTATGCAACATATAAACAGTATACAGGTAAACTGTAGATTCCCTGTTTCACAGGGTCCCTTTGAAAAATCTTCCCCTAATGTAATAAATGTTTCAGATTAAGATGATACTGTTTCCTGGGACTGGTCTCCAAACCATAATGCGGCATGTGAAGAGCTAGCGTTCTGCGCGGGGCTGAATCCTAGTCTAGCCGCCTGCTAGCCTATCTGAGTGACCTTGGGCAACTTACTTAACTTCTCTGCTCCTTACAAAAAGTAAGTTTGTAATTTACTCAATGGACCATAACAGTATGGATCTCATAAAGGTTAGATGAGATGATGATGTGCATAAACACCAAACTGTGCTCAGTACATCATAATGTCTGTTATTATCTATTCAACAAACATTGGTAAGGACCTGCTATTACTATGTATATGCCAGGCACTGAAAGAGATCAATAGCTTAAAAAAATGATAGTAATACCATGTGATCAGCACTGCTTCTCACATGACATTGGAATTAGACAATAAATGTGGATTATACACAAAGTGCTACAGAGTCACATCGAAGGAAGCAAATAAATCTACTGGGGGAGTTGAGGAACAGGTCCCAGAAGTTAAAATTTGGGCTTTGTCTTAGAGACGCGCCTTTAAGCAATGCCTAGGCAGAGAAGGCGAATGTAATTGAAGCAGAAACCAATTTGAATAGACTCAAATCAATGGAAATGGGAGTGGGAGGATGAAGCAGCCCTGGAGGCTGGGAAGCGGCACCGTCTCCTATCTCCTGGCTCCACCGCTTGGCGGCCTCGCAGTCAGGTGTCCTCACCTCTGCCTTGTCTTCCGTGTCCACGGTGCTCTCATTTCTGCCCCACCTTCCCATGTGCCATCAAAAGTGTTCTCGCTAATCTCCCTGGTATTCTCCATTGTGCCAACTCCAAGGACCAGCTCTCACCTGGTGCAGCATAGTGAGCGGGCGGGAGGCACGTCTCCAATTTCCCTGAAAGCAGGGTCCCGGATTGTTACAGGCGGAAGGGATTGCTTGTCAACGTGGCAAATTACATAATCAGATTTCTCACTTTAACACAATCTTTCATTCCTGAAAATACATCTGTATGTCTTTTAAAAACTCACTGCCGGATTTTGTTTGCTAATATTTAATTTTGCAACTAATTTCATGAATGAAAACCATCTGTAATGTTCTTTTCCTGTACTATCTTTGTCTAATTTCAACATGAAGGTTTTACTAGTCTCATAAAATGACTCGAGGAATGTTCTCTCCTTTTCTGTGTAAGATTGAAATGTTCTGTCCTGGTGTTTGGTAGAATTTGCCTATAATGCATCTGGGTCTATGATTGATTTTTGAATTATAGATTTCATTCCTCTGCTGGTTATAGATTAATTAAAGTTTTCTATTCCTTTTTAGATCATGTTTGATAATGTGTATTTCTTTTGGCATTTATCCACTTCATCTAAGTTTTCAAGTTTATTAGCATGAAACTATTTGTATTATATTTAAACTGCTGCATTTATAGTGATAGCCCCTCTTTATTACTCATATTATTTAGTTCTGCTTTCTTCCTTATTTCCCTGATTAATATTGCCAGTTTGATCTATTTTATTAGCACTTTAAGGAACAGATTCTTAGCCTTATTGATCCTTTCTATTGTATGTTTGCTATATATTTTACAAATTTCTGCCATCTTTATTATTTTCTTTCTTTTTCTTGGGTTCTACTCTACAATTCTTTTTAACTTCTTAATTT
>NW_017731804.1:468661-469990 GCF_001890085.2 Hipposideros armiger | reverse complement strand
ACATTTCATTAATGATTTATATATTAATTATAATAAATGTTGAAAATACATTATTTTTGATATATGGGGAATAAAATATATTATTAAATTATTTTCACCTGTTTCTTTTTACTTTTTTAATATGGCTACTGGACATTTTTAAATTTTATAAATGTCTTGCATTTGTGGCTAGCATTGATTTCTGTTGAACAGCTTTGGTTTAAAGATTACACTAAATATTTTCGCATATCTATTTAACAAAGTCTAATGTAAACAAAAATTGTTTCTTCTTTTTGGACAATAGAAAGACCAGAATCATTTACCTCAACACAGAACTTCCCAACTTATTTGCCTGCATTTTAGTTCTATATTTTGTTAATAACTTACATGTTAGCTGTTATTGTGGTTTTATGGAGAGTAAAGGAGAAAATTATATAATTATCTCAACAGATGCAGAAAAATTATTTGATAATATTAATACCAATTCATGATTTTTGGGAAAAAAGAAAAATAATGTTAACAAGCTAGGACTAAAAGGGATCTTCCTTAGCTTAACTTACTTTTCTTTAAAGCATCTCAAAACAGTTACAGCAAACATCATACTTAAAAATGAAATGTTGAAATCATCTTGTTAGGAACCAGGTAATGTGCAGTTAACTTGTCTGCCAGTGCAGTGAAGTGGGGGTGGGGTGATAGAGGTTGGAAAGGGAAAAACAAAACTGCCATGATCTGAACATGATATGATTGCCTATATAGAAAGCCCCAAAAGATCTACAGATACACTTATGAAATTAATAAGTGATTATTCACTGTGTTCTAAATGCAAAATCAATATTTTGACTGAATTTCAATTGCATCTCTACATATCTACATTAATCAGTTATAAAAGATAATAAAAATAAACAGCATACTAGCAACAAAAATGTAAAATTCCTAGGAACAAATCTAATATGCAAGCCCTTTATGAAGGAAAACCATAAAACTTTATTGAAAAACATTAAAAATCACCTAAATAATTGGAGAAATGTGCCATAGTCCTAAGTAGGAAGCTTCAACATCTTAAAATGTAATTTCTCCTCAAATCAACCTCTTTTTTACTGTAATGCCAATGAAATTTCCTACACAGCTTCTTTTTTTTTTTTTTAAGCTGAGTCATTCTGCTACCTGTTGGCAGCTCAGCAGCACTTCGGCTCAGGCCGGGCATCTAACCGCCACAGCTTCTTTTTTTTAACTTCACTGGGGAACAGTATGTTTTTCCCAGGATCCATCAGCTCCAAGTCAAGTGGTTGTCTTTCAGTCTTAGTTGTGGAGGGCGCAGCTCAGCTCCAGTGTTTAATCTTGTTGCAGGGG
>NW_017731804.1:464806-466016 GCF_001890085.2 Hipposideros armiger | reverse complement strand
AGAGGGCTTTTTATTCTAACAAGATTTATTATTAGCTATTTCATGCTTCAGAACTATATTCAATCAATACAAGTGGTCTTTACTGCATTACATTACTTTCTTTCTTTTGTAATCAAAAAATGTATTTTGTTTTTTAATAAACCCAAATGTCTCTAAGGAGGGATCATGATATGATTTTTTAGGAAAGGGCTTAGTTCTGCTAAGCAGCTTGAGGGGTTTGTGGTTGGCAAATGTGAGGGCGAAAGCTGAAGGAAAACGAATTTGCATGGTTTAGCAGTAACTTGGAGGCCACGGTGGGTGCTGGGTAGGAGAACGAGAAATCTACAGCCTGGTTTTGGGGAAGACCACAGAGAGTACTCTTCATGCACTAATTCACTTATTCAGAAAGTATACATGGGGCTCTGGCAACATCCAGGAATGGGCCATGGTGGGGAATCCCGCTAGCGGTTTGGGAGAACAGAAGTACCTACCACCACAGGTTTTAGACCATCATTTCCCCTTCAAAATCTTCAGTGACAACTACAATCTTGTCACTGCTTTCGATCTGGAGATAGGAACTGAAAGTGCTGAATTTGCCAGTCTACTGATGCAATGGCTCATGGGGACACCTCAGGGTGCAGATGCTGGGAGCCCCATGCAGCCAAAAAAGCTTTAGTCCCTGGAAACTTGCAGAAATGGCACAGAGCATAGGAACTTGGAATGTGGGGTTCCAAGAAATCCTGTCTAGATTTCTAAGGCCAGGGAGTCCCAACCCAAAATTTGTGTTATTCTTTGTTGCGTCATTTTTTCCCACCACATCCCTAGATACTGATATTTAACAAGTCTCCCATCTCACCCCTCTCCTCAGTCTCTGGATTTTTCCAGGGAAATGTCAACTGCCTCTGTAACTGAGATTCATAAATCTCTCTGGTTCCTGCCTCATGATCTTCTGAGTTCTGAGCCCCTGGTTTTCAACTCAATACTGGACATCTCTTCTCGAATGTCTCACAAATAGTCAAAATATGCAAAGCTGAATGCATTATCTTCAGCCTTGTCTGTGTCTGTCCATGTTCTCTGTGTTGGCATATGTTTCTACAAATGACCATGAATTCCATCTTCTGAGCATTTCCACATGCGTCTCCTCCTCTCCACCCTCTTTGTGATAAGTTTGAATTCAGGTTCACCATCTCTTACCCTGTCAATCACAAGAGGGGCCTTATTGGCCTCCCAT
>NW_017731804.1:459439-461881 GCF_001890085.2 Hipposideros armiger | reverse complement strand
CCCTTAGCCTAGCTTTCTATGCTTGGCTGTGAATGGACTAGAATGACCTGGGAGCACTTTTCTTGATGCCCAGGCCTGGGGGTAAAACCCAAACCTGGTTGAGACGATCGCATGTATAAAATGTAACCCTGCAATTCCACGGTTCATCTCATCTCCCATCCCTCTCGTGTGCTGATGCCGCCCTGGGTGTCAGATAACCAGGAGCCAAAGCCCTGGCTTGCAACAGGTGTTATTCCCCTCCTTAATTGTCCCCCCATATCTGGATTCCCAGATTCTACCCTGAAGAGTCACTTAGGGCCTAGACTGTGGTTTCCCAGCTCCCGTTCAGAGTAAGTTATCTGAGTGCCCAGGTGCCTTGGTCTATTTGCCATATTGTCACCAGGCTATTATCCAAAAGACCCTAACGGTTATCAATACAAACTATGTCATGAGTGACGCGTGTTTACAGGACCTGAAAAGGATTCCTGACTGCGAAGTGAAGAGGGCTGAGTACAGAGACCAAGGTGCCGAATGCAAAGACCAAGGTGCCAGGTGCAAAAACCAAGACGGAGCATCGTGTGCAAAACGGACTGCGCACAAAAGGGCCAAGTGCAACACAGGAATTAACCAGGCACGCCTAAAAGAGAATTGAATCACCGCACACCACAGCCTATAAACACAGAAGGCTCCTCCCAGTCAGGGAGAAGGTGCCCTTATAGCAGTAGCTCACCCTTCTCATTCCCTGATTAAAGAACAAAGTTTCTGCTTTGCTTTACCGAACTCAGTCTCATTCTATTAATGCCAAAAACACTGGGCAGGAGGACCCTGGTTTGGGTCTCTGACCCAGAAGGGTCGGTAACAACATGGCAAGGCTTCTCAACAAGTGCTCAAATGGGGCAAAAAGGTTTAATAATCACTACCAGTGAGATTTCTAAACAGACCTGAATGGACCAGAGAGAGGTTCTAGATGAGTTTAGAAATCAGGGAACACCTGACATGGAATGGCGACAATTCCTCACGTTTCCAGAGAGATCCAGAAACACTGTCCTCCTGTTTGCTGCCTGGTGGAGGACATGTGTAGAGGTGACCCTTGGTACAGCTTGATTTAGGGGTCAGCAGAGAAGGGAGGTTAGAGCGACAAGCACAGGGGCTCCTAGTGGTGCTGAGTTTTTGTTATTCTCTCTTTAAAATTATTATTTCATTAAAATGAGGCAGATTCTGTTGAGAGCCTTGCAAACTTGTCTCTGGGAAGGATTTGACCCAAGAGCAGGCCGTCTTACTGCAGGCTGGCTCATCTTGACAGTGTTCTGGGTCCTTCCTGCACTCTGTGGGTGTTGATAAACCTGGGAAGGCNATTTACTTCCCCATTGATAAGCAGATGCAAACAATTCCCAAGTGCCTGCCTCTCCCTTCTTCTGCTGCTCTAACCTCTCCCTCCCCCTCCTCCTCTTCTCCCTTACCCCCCTCCTCCTCCTCCTCCTCCTCCTCCATGTTTAATAAAACCTGACAACGTTATTCTAAAATTTATAAGGATGAGCAAAGGCTCAGGAATAACCATAACACCCTTTAAAAAGAACAGCATGATGACGCCTTAAGAAATTAAAGGTGGCGTCACACATGCCCCAGCAATCCCACTGCTGGGAATGTACACAGAAGAACGAAAGTAGAGACATGAGTAGATCTTTGTACACCCATGTTTTTGGCATACTAAGGGGAACATGGGCTTCAAGTTCTGGGAAACTCTGCAGCAAGCCAATGAGTCTGACTCATTCATTCAACGAAAATGTCTTGCAAGCTTGGTGCTAAAGACTCAAGAGACAAGACTGTCCAAATGGTGCTCACATCCCACTGGGCCTTAGATGGAGAGAGATTGTCCATTTAAAAAAATGTTTCATCCAGGAGGTTATTTGGGATAAGGTAATTAAAGTGAATGAAGGGTTAAGGATTTTGGTCTACCAATAAGAAAAGACTTGGAATAGCTTGACGAGGACAACAACAACAACAACAACAACAACAACAAACAAAAACAACACCAAACAAACAAAAAGAGTTTTTCGTTGCCATCTTCTTTTTAGAAAATTGATCCACTGAATTATGGTGACAGAAATTACTGGATCTGAGCCAAAGAGACGAGCATAGGATGCAAATTTCAAGGGAGTTGTCCTGGGCTGTAAAGTTTGGGGAGGTCAGTTTCCTAGATGTCACTGAAGACATCATGTTTCTTCAGCCTCCGAATACAGGCCTCTGTCATTCAACGTCAATGCTCTTTTGTCTCATCACCCTCCCACCTTGCTGTGAGGGAGTTAGCCTTCACTGGTGTGGGGAGGGTTGATGCAAATGGTAACGATATGTTATTTATTCCCGTTAATCCTCACAGAGTTTATACTGTTCATTTTCTACATGTGTAAGTGGCCGGATCCCAAACTGCATCCTACAGGGAAGACCCCCAGTCCCACAGCCTGA
>NW_017731804.1:455474-456529 GCF_001890085.2 Hipposideros armiger | reverse complement strand
CCCTGAGTTATAATGTGACTCATTACATCATAACAGATACCTCATCCATCTGTCAGGTTCAGCTCTGTGAAGTTTTTCTAAACTACTCCAGGTTAATCTTCCTAGCCTTTACGATACTCTGTTTATACTTTTGAAATAGTTTTCAGAACAATGCGGATGCAAATAAAATTCCTCTGTAATAATATTTATATATGTATAACTATCTATGTTCTTCACTGATCTGTGATCATATCTGAGGACAATGATTATGTTTTATTCTGCTTTGTCGCTCCAGGATCTTGCTCAGGCTTGACATAATAGGTGCTGTACATCTTTTCTTTGAGTGACTGACTGACTGAATGAATGAATGAATGATTACCTATGTGTATTAGTCTGCTCAGGCAGCCATAATAAAGTACCGAGGACTGGGGGGCTTAAACAACAGAAATTTGTTTTCTCACAGTTCTGGATGCTGGAAGTTTAAGATCAAGGTGTGGGCAGGGTAGGTTCCTTCTGAGCCTCTCTCCTTGCCTGGCAGACGGCCATCTCTTCCCTGTGTCCTCACACGGTCTTCCCTCTGTGTGCGTCTGTGCCCTAATTTCTTCTTTTAGGACACCTCATTTTAACTTGATGGCTTCCTTAAAGGCACTTTCTCCAAATACAGTCACACACACTCAGAGGGTTTCTGTGTTTTTAAAAACTTATTTATTAACAGTGATTTGCATAAAATAGTCTTTTAAGAGGAGCAGGGCTGGCCGAGTGGCTCAGTTGGTTAAGAGCTCACTCAAGAGTGTGAGCTTTGAGCAACAGCGGTTCGATGCCTGGCCCGAGCTGAGCTGACAACAGGCGGCAGGATGGCTCAGCTAAAAAAAAAAAAAAAAGAGGAGCAGCTGTTTTGTTTTTCCCCCCAAAATGTTTATTGGGACATAATGAATCACAGAAACGCTGTCTGGTTGCATCATCCCAAAAGGATGATGTATATACATCTGGTGGGAATAGATTTTTCCTTTGATTGGGGGATGATACAGTCCTAAGCCATATATTTCCACTGAAGTTGCATTTCTATCCTTTGGAAA
>NW_017731804.1:449498-453414 GCF_001890085.2 Hipposideros armiger | reverse complement strand
CCACTCCCTTTCCTGTCATGCACCAGGAAGTTTTCACACAAGTGAAGGCATGGGCTTAGGGGGTAGAGAGGGGTCTGTAAAGGCAGAGTAGGGACAGCAGAAGTAGCCACTGGTCCCTCAGGCAAGGCCAGTGGTCCCTCAGAAAGACCGAGACCCAGTCTCCCAGCCTGAAACAGCACCTGCTCCTACACACATCAGGAAAGCAGCAAGCTTGACACGGGAAGTTGGCACGCAGCTAGTGCCAGTTGTCTTGTCACATCTTAAGGGTGTTGGACAGGTCAGAGTGAGCAGGTGGCTGATATTGTGACCATTCTTTTCTCCACCCTTCTTAGCATATGCAGGTTGCTGTGGCCTGGCAGCCTCTCCCACTGAGGCTGGGAGCCCTGGAGGTGCCCTGCCCGGCCCACCTCTCACCCCCACGGCCTTCCACTCTTGCGAGGGGTGAGGTGATGGTACAGCAAAGGTCTGACTTCTTTCCGTCCAGCAGACAGCAGTCCTGCTGAGACCTTCCAAGGTGGTTCCCTGGTGAGACCCATACAGTTCAAAAATACGGTTTTTGCCCACTGGCTTGTTGGTTTTCATAGCTTTCAACCAAAGAACCTAACTAAAGGCTTTACTCAATAAAATCGTACCCAGAGCCCAGTATATACAGGGAGAAGGCCTCTGGGTGCTCTGTTGGGGCAGGGGAGGGTACGTCTATCAGGCCCTCCCTTCTTCTGCTGGGATGCCTTTGAGGGGCTACCCTAGCACCCCAGGGGCTTCTGCGAACACAGCTTAAAAGCCACTGCAGTAGGAAATTATGGGGCCTTGGGGTCCCTGGCCTCTAAGCCACAAGGAGCAGACATGAAGGTACCAGTGGGGGGTTATAAGAGCTTCACTAGGGGGCAAAGAGAAGTTCTTTCTGAGGTCCTCAGATCTCGTCACGCCCCTACAGGCCCACCCCGTGTAGAAGGACCACTACACTGAACCCACAGGCCCCAAGCTTCCTCTGGTTTGGTTCAACAGCTAGTCCGCTGAAAGACCCTGAGACTACGTTCTCTCTCTACTGGTATAAACTTGAAGGTTAGGGTCTCAGCTTCTGTGCCAGGTGGGGGCATAGTATTCTGCTCAAGTCTCTTCCTAACTTACCTGGGCAAGTACCTACTACACACTGTGGCGTTCTCCCTGGCAAGAACTCTGACGGCTGTCCTCTAGCCCTGGGTGTATAGAGTGGGTGTACCCACAGTTGTACGTGCTGCTACATGTGGGAGATGGCTTCCCTGTGACAGCCGACAGGTGAGGGGCCGGGGCCTCCCCGGGCTCCGCCCCACGAGACTGCGCTTTGACTTGGCTCTTCCCCGTGGGGCACTCACAGCACCCCTGGGCTCAGATGCACCAAGAGGGTGCGAAGGGCTTTCACACCGTGAAAGACATCTTTCGCTTTCAGATGAGATACCCACAGTCCCACGTCAGCAAGTGGCTGGCTGAGGACTCACACCCAGCCTGTCTGATTCTAAGCAGCTGCTTTTCAAGCCGAGCTGCCCCAGGACATCATCCAGGTCCCCACTGAGAGATAATAGCACGCTCCTTCTGGCGCTGCTTCCTTTGTTCTTAGGAACAATAGTGGAGACGCCCTTTCCTCCTAGGTCCCCTTCCCATCTCTTGGGGGGATTTCCTTACGTAACAAGGTCCACATGTGCAGTTCCAGTCCTTCAGGGAGCTTGGGGCTGGCAAGGCTCCGAGGCTTTTCTCCACAATTGGCCCTTTGCCTGGTTAATGACAGATGATCAGAGGAACCGAGAGAGACGGGCCAACAATCCCTGAGGAGGTTTAGGGAAGACGCAAAGGCAGACGTGCCTGGGCACAATCAGAAGAATTCCGTCTCAGAAGTGAGATAAGGGCGTTGGCACAACTTAGACCAGAATGCTGCCTGGTACAGTAGCTGGTGAGAGGCGTGCAGGGAGGGCGGTTAGAGCAGGAGAAAAGCGACACTTGATACATTTCCTTAGCAGCTGCCCATTGCTTCTTATCATCAATCTGTGGGTGAATGATTCCTGTGACTTTGGGTGGGCTGAGGGCAACATCTCAGGCCACCCCTCCATTGTAGGGGACCTACCTCTGGACAGAGTCTGTGGTAAGATTGGGGCTGAGCTGGGAAATGTGTCTATGTCTTTTGCCTGGCAGTGTTAAAGATAGCCCTGTTCAAAGAGAAGAGGGGAGGGAGCGGGGCAAGGAGGAAGGGAGTGAAGAAAGAGAAAAAGAAGAAAAAGGAAAAAAACAAAAAAAGCAGTCCAAAATTACAAATCATAGAGAGGAGGAAATATGTTACAACTCAGAGAACCACAACTGCGTACATCTTTTGCAAATTCAACTCACTAGATTTTCCTGTAGGAAATAAATTCAAAGAGAGACAAGCGAGCAATTAAAAATTCCTTCCTGCCCACTTCTGAAAGGGCCTTAATCTTACCAGGGCAGACAGAGATCACTTTCAGCAAACACTGATTAGAGAAATTGCATCTTTTCAAACAAAGCCCTGTGGACAGGGCGGGCAGTGAGCATCTCAGGCCCTTACCCACCATCCCGGCTCCCAGTCCCGCCTGCCTTGATGTCTGCCTCTCCCTGGAGCCGGCATTGCTTACAAACGGCACACTGAGATGTGCCAAGATACTGAGTTCTGACCAAAGAAAATACAGGCGGAAGGCAAGGTGTGCTGCAGACACATCTGCTTTTATTCGTGCCCTTCACACAGGTGGAGTCGAGGTCACTGTCTCTTGTCTTCCTTTGAAAGCAGCTTTGTCTTTTTCCTAGACTGAAGCATTGCACTTGCCATAATCTCGCAAGGATTAAGGCAGCCATTTTTAAGATGGTGTCCACTTTTATGGCTCACACCATGAAAACATTGCAGGCCAGAACTCCCCACCCATATCCAGCCATTGTTGGCTTATAGTCATGTAGAGAGAGAAAATATTGGTTATTTGCTGGGGCTGCCACAGCAAAGTACCACAGGCTGAGTGGCTTAAACAACAGAAATTTATTTCCTTATTTCTGGAGTCCAGAAGTCCAAGGTGAAGGTGTCAGCAGGTTTGGTTTCTCCTTGGGCCTCTCTCCTTGGCTTGTAGATGGTGTCTTCTCCCTGAGTCTCCACATGGTCTTTTCTGTGTGGGTATCTATGCCCAAATTTCCTCTTCTTATAAGGACACCACTCACAGTGCATCAGGGCCCAGCCTAATGACCTCATTTAAACTTAATTACCTCTTTAAAGACCTGTGTCCACTGACTCTAGATAGTGAACATATAATGCAATATATAGATGACGTATTATAGAATTGTACACTTGAAACCTATGTAGTTTTGTTGACCATTGTCACCCCAATAAATTTTAATTCAAAAAAAATTTTTTTCTTTTAAGATTTTATTGGGGAATTGGGGGAGAGACCAGTGATGGGGCAGTGAAGGGGAACATTGTGTTTTTCCAGGACCCATCAGCTCCAAATCAAGTTATCGTCCTTCGATCTTAGTTCTGAAGGGTGCAAGCTCAGCTCCAAGTCCAGTAGCCATTTTCAATCTAGTTGTGGGGGGTGGGAGAAGGTGGGGGCTGTGGCGCAGTCCACCATTCCATGTGGGAGTTGATCCGGCAACTTTGTTAAGAGCATGTGCTCTCACCAGCTCAGTGGCAGCTCAGGTTGGGTTCAGCTCACTGGCTCATGTGGGAATTGAACCAGCAACCCTGTTGCTCAGAGCTCATGCTTTAACCAACAGAGCCACTCAACCGGCCCCACCCTCCGAAATTTTTTAATTAGAAAATGTTAAAAATACCTGTCTCCAAATACAGTCACATTCTGAGGTACTGGGGGTTAGGACTTCAACATACGAATTTTGGGAAGACACAATTCAACCCATAACATTTGGTAAAAAATGTACTGTTCTTTTGACTTTC
>NW_017731804.1:440894-446193 GCF_001890085.2 Hipposideros armiger | reverse complement strand
ACTCCAGCAGGGATTGATCACCTGATTTCGTTTTACCCTCAAATTCCGAAGGAGAGATTTCTCTAAATATTAAAGGACAACCTTGCCCCTTTTTAATTAATTCAGGTGCTACACATGAACTTGAAACCCCACCACTGTAATAGAGTCAACAAGCCAGCCAGATAGTGGGTCTCTCTAATCACCTCACACCCTGTAACCTAGAGACAGTCTCCTCCGTGACACAACAGCGCTAATGCGATAGGGACAGGTTTGCTGTGAAATACAAATATGACAGATTAAATGTGCTACTGAAGGCCAGTCCTTCCTGAGAACACCTCTATTCACAGTGAGACCATGGCTGGTCTGGACACTGGTTCCCCTGGCATCTCAATCAAGCCCCACTGGAGATATCAAAGAGATACCCAACATTCTTAGATACAGGCAGGATTTGGGAGCTAAAGCAATTAAGGTTCAGACTGCTTTATCTAAACCTGTATTCAAACTCCACAATATCCTGTTAAACCGGAAGCTAAAGAAGGAATAAAGCCAATTGTTGAAAGCATAACAGCTTGTACCAGTCCATCCATGTAAGATGCCTATGTCCTGTCAAAAAGTCTAGTGGGCCAAGCTATAGATGCATTCAGGACTTGGACAAGAAAAAAAATGTGAGATGTCCTAAATTAAATTCAGCAGGCTGGAGGGTGGAAGAAAGAGTCAAGAGAGGTTAATCAGTTAACAACTGTGAGCCAAAGCCAACAAAAGGCTGCTTACCATTCCTGAGTGTATGTTGAAATTTTGAGTTAACTTCCGGTGGCTATTTCCACCATTATCTCGAGAGACTAGCCCAGAAGCCGCCACCAGACACCCTCGAATCTTGCTTACACGTGAACTTTCTGGACTGCTGCCCACAGCCATCCAAAGGAGCAACTCTTTTTTTAAGTAGTCCCCTGAAGTCCCCCAGATAGCTCTACTGTGTCTGTGGCTGTTTGCTTGATTGTTCATGATAATATTATTGTTGTTATTATTATGACATATTATAATATTTTACCAGACTTATTAGAGTTTTTTTTTTCAAACAACCACATTTTTTTTATTGTTTCTTCTATTTTTATTTTATTATTTTTGGCTCTCGTCTTACTTTTCCTTTTTCTTCTACTTCCTTTTGGTTTGCTCCGTTATTCTATTTTCAATTGCTTGAGGTGACTCCTCAGTCTATTTATTTTAAATCTTTCTTGATTTCTAATGAATGTATTTAGATTTAGATGTTTTTCTCTGGCAACAGATTCACTGTTTTTGAGATGCCGTGCTCCCATTAATGCTTACTTCTAAAATGTTCATGATTTTTATTATCATTTCCTTTCTGACTTATGAATTATTTGGCACTGGGGTTGTTTTGCTTCTTTGTTTCCAAACACATGGGCTTTGGGGGTGGGGGTGCTCTCTTTCAATGGTTTATTTCGAGTTTTATTGTGCGGCTGTCAGACATGTGGTCTGCATCACACTGAGCCTGGAATTTGATGAGACTTTCTTTGACATGCAGTTCAGATCAAATATCACAAATGACCCACGTATGCTTGAAAGAAGCATGTTTTCTATTTATTGGGTGCAAAGTACTATATAGCTCTATTATATAGAAATCTTCTATAATTTTATTATTCAAATAGTTTTATTCAAATCTTTTATAATTTTAGCAATTTTTGACTGCATGATCTATTTATTTATGAGAGAATGACTTATTCTGATTGTGGATTTGTCAACTTCTTTCAATACTGTCAATTACATATTTTGAGTCTGTGTTATTAGTTTTATAATACAAGGCTTTATTGTTATTCTCTCTCTCTCTCTCTCTCTCTCTCTCTCTCTCTCTCTCTCTCTCTCTCTTTAGCAAATACTTGTGTCTTACGGACTCTGTACTTATCCCAGAACTAGCCCCACTTGCCCTTCTTCCACCCCCTTTATCTACAGCCAATGTAAATTCTGTCTAAACAACTTACATCTTTCCCCCGCCCCACACCAAACTGAATGTATGAAAGAGCTCTGTCAACATGTCACCCAGCGCGGTGAACATGCTGTCTTCTCATCCAGCCCTCTACTGGTGGTTTAGTCTGCATGCCCCAGGACCAGGTCCTTTCCCTGATTAGCATATGGCTCAATGAACCCTTTCTTTCAGAAAAGCTTTTGGCCATGAAGGTTTTTGTTTAACAACTTCAAGACCATAAATAGTCATTCTTTGTATGCCAAACCCAAATCCAATTCCATCTTGGTGCCTCCCGAGGTTGCATGTTTAACTGTTGTAAATTTGCATTCTGCTTCCCTCAGTGTCATTTTAGATAAAAATAATCAACACTTGCTTATATTCCTCTAAGAAATTAACATGCTGGACCATTATGCCTCAGGAGTCACTGAGTCCCTCTCCTACTCCTCACAAATCTTTAATCCCAGCCTCAAGGACCTTCCATTTCCCTATGATTCTACTCTTATTCAGTATACAATGACCTTTTGTTGTGTTCTAAACCTCAGGTGAGCTCTAAGACAGATTCCATCTATTTTGCTGCTTCAACTCAGGAAGGGTATAGGTTTCTAATGAGAAGTTACAATTTTGTCAAAGCAAAATTCGTATCTTGAGACATGCTCTAATCCCAAGAAGGTAAATCCCTTACTTCTGCCATTTTGTAGGACTTTTGAAACTTTCCCAGGCCAATGACTAAGAACCATTAAGAGGACCCCTGGGTCTCTCTGGCTTCTGCAGGCAATGGCTTCTAGCTCCTCTGAAATTGCCAAGCCACTAGACCATTTAACCCAGTCCTTGGTAACTGAAACTGTTCCCTGGGAATCTAAATATGAGCTAAAATTAGCCCTCCAACAACCTCCCACTTAGGACCTTCCTGATTACCATAAGCCTTTCTACAAGTTTTCACATGAGACTCAACTTCCCGGGGCTCATCAGATAACTTACTATAATACAATAACTTACTATAATACAATCTCTCTTGATCCAGAGCAAAGCTGATCTACCTGTCAAATGCCATAACCATAGCAGCTGAACTAGCCAAACTTGATTTCTTGATTTGTCTCTCCCTGTGTTTTTTATTGTGNAGAGGGCAGTGTCACTGGCCCTCATATGTGGGATCTGAACCAGGGCCCTCTGGCGTCCCAAGCCAGCTCTTAACCAATGCACCACTCGGCCGGCCCTATCTCTCTTTCATATCTGTTGCACATCTATTAGAAGAAAGCTCACGGGGAGGAGACCCCGACAGGCCCCAGCAAGTCCATTCCTCAAGCTGGCCCTGAGGACTAAGAAGTTCAGAAGGTTTCTTCTTAGGCCAGCGCCCTTTGGCCAAACTGTGTCCTTGGTCACTCATCAAAACCTTATGAAATGAACCTTGAAAACACTATGCTAAGTGAAAGAAACCAGGAACAGAAGATCGTATATTGTACGATTCCATTTATATGAAATGCCCAGAATAAGCAAATACACAGAGACAGAAAGTAAATTAATGGTCACCGAGGGTTGGGAGTGGGAACAGGAATTGACTGCAAATGGCCAAAAGTTACTTTTTAGAGTGATGGAATGTTCTAAACTTGGATTGTACTGATGGTTGCACAACTCTGCAATTTATTAAAAACTATCAAATTGTACACTTGAGATGGATGAATTTTATATCACCCGTACCTCAATAAAGCTGTTTTTAAAAAACATCCTTATGAGAACTTCCCTCAGTCCTACCTTGTTTTCTCCATGAGAGCCTGGCAGGAGAGACTTCTGCAAATCTCCCGCCCTCTGGGAACTGCAAATCTGTTGGCTTTGTGGTTTTATGGTTTAGCCAGTAGCTTGGGAACTGTGACACAGATGTATAAGGGATACCTCGGACAGACGTTGCAAGACTCTGATGGGCTCATCTCAGTCTGTATGCATATCACTTCGAAGCCACCTTCCTACTTCGTATCTGTAGCTATGCTGTAACTCAAACTTGTGTACTTATCCTTTTAAATGGTGTTAGTTCATCAAGAGTAATTAAGCATTACAGTAGCCACTTTAGGGATCTTTTGATAGGAACAAAATTGTTTATTTGAGAGGCACCTTAGAACAAAATGGAAACATTTCCAAACATCCAATGTTCTACATTTTGGGGATTGGTCTGAGAAAGCGTTCAAAAAAAAATTCAGATTCTAAAACTGATTCAATAAGAGATTCCTTGGCCAAGGCAAAGAAAAATGTGAAAAACATAACACAGTCTCCCTTTTTTCATCCCTTCATTGCAACTCACGTCCAATAGCCTTTATTCTCACCATTCCTCCTTCTCTGCTCTTTGCTCCTCCATGTCCCTCTGCCCCTTTTCTCCCCTTCCCTTCTGAGCAACCCAGAACTTCGAGGTTCGTCTTTTCAAATTAAACCTTTCTCAGAACAGAGGGAACCCCTTACGGTTTATGTTAAGCCCTGTTCCTGCTCTGAGCTGACAGTCATTGTGAGAGTCTTTCTAAAGCCTTTGGAGAAATTAGACAGGATGGAGAGAAATTTACAGAGGAATTTAGAATAGTCTTCCGACATGTAATCCAAGACTCACAGATCTAGACCAACTAGTTCATATGTGGCAGGAACCTCAGCTGCAAAAAAAAAAAAGGGTCAAAAGTAATAATGAGAAGACCTGATTATGGCTTAATTCGACAGCAGAAACCAGAGGGATTTAGAAAAGCTGTAGGGGTGGCTGGTTAGCTCAGTTGGTTAGAGCGCAGCGCTCATAACACCAAGGTTGCCAATTCAATCCCCACATAGGCCACTGAGTTGCGCCCTCCACAATTAGATTGAAACAACTAATTGACTTGGGGCTGATGGGTCCTGGAAAAACACACTGTTCCCCAATAAAATTTGTGTAAAAAAAGAAAATAAAAGCTGTAGATGTTGGGCAGGTCTTTCCTATGAAAACGGACTGGGCTCAGATTCAGGTCTGCAGGCAAGGAAAGGGTGAGGCCATTGGAGACCTTAGGAGTAGGCTGTTACCCTCTGAACAGCATTGGGAAAGAGAGCCTCAAGCACACGTGACCCCAGCTGTTGCTCCACTTTTTGTAAATGCCCTTAATCCAGAGATAGGGAATTTAATAGATAAATTCTGGGGCCAAATCTGACCTTCTGCCTGTTTTGGTCACTGAAGTTCTGTTGGAACACAGCCACCCTCCTTCGTTTACATGTTGTCCCTGGTGCCCTCACAACTGCAGAGTTCAACAATTGCAACAGAGATGCCTGCAACAGGATGGCCTGCAAAACCTGAAATGTTTACCATCCACCCCTTTGAGAAAAAGTTGGCCATGTCCTGGAATTATG
>NW_017731804.1:425426-437683 GCF_001890085.2 Hipposideros armiger | reverse complement strand
TATTTATTTCTCAAACCCTTTCATCATCCCAAACTTGATTTCTTGATTTGTCTCTCCCTGTGTTTTTTATTGTGCATATATATATATATATATATATATATATATATATCGTAAAAATTTTTATTTTAATCATTTTAAGTGTGCAATTCAGTAGCATTAATTACATTTACTATGTTGTGCAACTATCACCTCTATTTATTTCTCAAACCCTTTCATCATCCCAAACAGAAACTCTGTAACCATTCTGCAATAAGTCTTCATTTTCTCCCCACCCCCAGCTTCTGGTAACCTCTATTCTACTTTCTGTCTGTAGGACTTAGGTATTTCATATAAGCTGAATCATACAATATTTGTCCTTTTGTGTCTGGCTTATTTCATTTAGCATAATGTTTTCATGGTTCACCTATGTTGCAGCATGTATCAAAACTTCATTCCTTTTTATGACTAATATTCCATGGTACATACCACATTTTGTTTATTTACTCATCTATTGATGGACACTTGGGTTGTTCTTATTTTTGGTTATTGTGAATAATGCTGCTGTAAACATTGATGTACATATTTGTGTACTGTTTAAGTCCCTGTTTTCAGTCCTTTGTGTGTATATCTAGAGTGGAATTGCTATATCGTATGGTAACTCTATGTTTAACTTTGTGAGGAACCAAGGAACCATCAAACTCTTTCCCACAAAGACTGCATCATTTTGCATTCCCATCAGCAATGTACAAGAGTTCCAATTTCTCCACATCCTTGTCAACATTTGTTATTATCTGCTGTTTTTAAATTATAGTAGGTGTGAAGTGGTCGCTCATTATGGTTTTGATTTATATTTCCCTAATGACTAATGGTCTTCAGCACCTTTTCATGTGCTAATTTTCCATTTGTGTATCTTCTTTGGAGAAATATCTACTTAAATCTTTTGTTCATTTTAAAATTGGATTGTTTGGGAGCAGCTGGATGGCTCAGTTGGTTAGAGCGCATGCCCTTAACAACAAGGTGCTGGTTTGACTCCTGCATGGGATGGGGTCTGCGCCCCCTGTAACTAGATTGAAAATGGCGACTGGACCTGGAGCTGAGATGTGCCCCCCACAACTAAGACTGAAGGACAACAACTTGACTTGGAGCTGATGGGTTTTGGAAAAAACACACTGTTCACCAATAAAGTTAAAAAATAAAATTGGATTGTCTTTTTGTTGTTGAAATGTAGGAGTTCTTTATAATTCTGAATATTGAACCTTATCAGATATATGACTTGCAAATATTTTCTCCCATTCTCTGGGATGTATCTTGATAGTGTCCTTTGATGCACAAAAGTTTTCATTTTTGATGAAGTCCAATTTATTTGTCTCTTTTTTTGTCTCTGCTTTTGGTGTCATACTTAAGAACACATTGCCACATCCAAGGTCATAAAGATCTTTTCTATGTTTTCTTCTAAGAGCTTTATAGTTTTAGATCTTAAATTTAAGTCCTTGTTCCAGATATTTTTTTCTTTGATTCATTTTGAGTTGATTTTTGTATATGATGTAAGTTAAGGGCCCAATTTCATTCTTTTGAACATAGATATCCAGTTTTCCCAGCACCATTTGTTGAGAAGATTATTCTTTCTTGATTGAATGGTCTTGGCACCCTTGCAGAAAACCAACTGACCACAGATGTGAGAGTTTATTTTTGGTCTCTCAATTCTAGTTTATTGGTCCATATGTCTGTCCTTATGCCAGTTTCACAGCGTTTTGATTACTGCAACTTTGTCATAAATTTTAAAATTGAGAAGTGTGAATCTTTCAAGTTTTTCTGCCAACTCAGTTTTAGGGTCTCCTTTAAATGTAATGGTCCCTCATGCTAGACAATTTTTGTTACTTGTTAAAAATAGACAACATTTCTCAGCATGTAGATTTAACTCCTGTGAAATCCTATTACTTCCTCCCTTACGTATTCCATTCATTGTTGTAATATCTAGAATTCTGGTATTCTTCTTCTATTACCTGAAGAAGAGGGAGCATAACTATCTAAACTGTGTTCATGAATGAACAGATTTATCATAAACTTTGGAAACGCTGACTTGATCTTGCTGGTTGATGGGCCATATCTTTAGATTGAAGCAGAAAAATATCCTGTAACAAACTCACTTTACCTCCAGGACATGATCTTGTCCGAGAGGGAGAGAATCCTCTACCCTTTAGTTCTTACAGCTGGACTAATAATAAAATAATGAAATTGACACAAGACCTGATTAACAGGGAAAAAACAATTTAATACGTGCAAACAGGAGAATCATAAAATGCTGCTGAGATTATAAATTGAGGCTCAAAGAAATGACTGAGCCAGGTTCCTTTTAATGCTTTTTAGATAGAAACAATAAATCTGTGAAGAATTGACAGGATGAAAACAAAAGGTTATAGTGCTCATTAGAAAGGAATCTAAGGGAGGTTTGGGTCGTCATTAGTGAGGAATTTAAACAAGGTAGTAAATTAGAAAAGAGGCCACAAGGCTTGTTTACACAGACTCTTTGGCTGGAGTTGTTTAACTCTAGTGATTAGGGTGTCTTCAGGTTTAAAGAGGGCACCTTTCACATGGGAGATTTATTTACTGCTTTTCAGGAGACAATGGAGGGTCAAAGCACCCTTTTGTCACTGTCTGCTTGTCAAGTAACTTTAATTCAAAGTAATCAATGTGCCACTGTGGGATAGTTTGGGGTGGCTTGTCTTGGGCCCCGTCAATTCCTTGGTAGCTGCAAAATCTGTCCAGATGGCAGAATTCATTGTGCTCACCAGGTCTTGCCAAATAGCTCGAGGTAAGAGGGTTAATATATGCTTAGAAAGTAGATACGCATTTTAGGTAGTTTGGAAACAAAGACACCTCTTCCCCTCAGCAGAAGCCCCACCTAGGAGTGGGAGCATTGTAGGAGAATGGAGGGAGGCATGCAGACCCTAAGCCAAAGTGGGACCACCTCTTCTGTTTGAGTGTGGGCATCCCTTGCCACCGCCCTCTTTAGATGTAAACATTGAACCTCGTGTAAAGCTGCTGGTCATCTGTTTGTTTGCTTGTTGTTTTTTGTTTAAGCAGAAAATTTCTCTTAAAATAAGGATGGCAAAGGGGTGAAGATTGGGTGGAAAACAAACTTTTTTGTCTTGTTTGGAAATTCGACTTGCTCTATTACTCACTCATTCTGGCTGATAGGGCAACTTACAATTTGAGAAAGTGTTTTAGGCGCTACAGTACTTAAAAGGACAAGCCAAAGTCTGGGATGGAGCTTGGCTGCTCTACAACGAAGGATGGCCGAGATACAACTGGCAGAATGATTTTGAGAAGGTTCGAGTCACTGAGGGATCAGCTTTAAAAAAAAAAAAATAGCAGATTTGGGAAAACGGGAGAATTCTTTACCTTCTTAGAGTCACAAGATGACAGTTTAAATTTCAGAGTCCTCCATTTTACTTAGTTGCACCCTCAAATTATCCCAGTGTAATTCTTGATTTGGGCTACCTTGCTTGCTCTCTCACCAGTTGGAAATTTACTTGGTCAGTGTGTAGCATATAAATTAGGACGTCCTCCTCTCCCTCTTACAATCTACTGTCCAAAAGTGACAAGAAACCCAGCCCTTCTTTGACTCAGAAAAGGCGTAGAGCCCAGAAGTATCTACACTCAGAGTATCTGAGCCCAGATCTGGTTTTCTGGCCATTAAGCCGTAAGTCCTCAGAGGAGCCACTTAATCTCATCTGGAAAATGTGGATAATAATACGCATTCCATCTGCTAATTGGTTGGTGTGATGACCAAATGAGATAATCCATGAGAAGGTGCCCTTAAAAGAGACACAGTACAAACAATGGTTATTTATCTGTGAGCGGTGGCTTTACAGACCCACCTTATGTTCTTCTTTGGGTTATCTATAGTTTATACTTCAAAAAATAATTTTTATTTCTTTATTTTTATTTATACTTTAATAAATGAAATATGTATTTATTTTTTATTACTTAATAAAGCATGCAGCGTTGCACAGGTAGAAGTTATTAACATTGTTCTTTTGATGTTCATTTTCCCAATAAAATGCATCAGTTGCTGACTCTACATCTCCAACGATGGTGACAGGGTGTCTCTAGGAGATCTGAGCATGTAGAAAATAGTTAAGCTTCATACTTAAACATTAAGGAAAGTAGAAATAGGACTTTTCATGGTCCTAAGGAATAAGCCCCTTCTTAGAAAATTGAGCAATTTGAATACAGCAAACGCCATTACCTAGAGTTAATCTAGTCCTGTACTAGGAAGCGAAGCTCTGGTTTCCCCAAGGACTGCTCTGGGTGTCCCCATGGACTGTCCCCCGCTGGCGGGTCAAGCTCGGTGTCCCCCAGCGGGCGCTCTGACAACTGCAGTCGCTCCTTAGTGGTTCTTTGACACCGCACACCACGCACGCGCAGCTAGGTGTTCCGCAACGTCTTTAGCGTAGCCCCACGCAGATTTCTGCACCACTTGGCATAGCTTTCTCTTCTCCGACGTTCTGCCTGACAAGCTCCAGCTGCCTCTGCCGCCCCAAATTTCAACCTCAGTGTCTTCTGCAGCAAGCTGCCTGGGTTCTGCAAAGCGCCTGCAGACAGAGAGCCAGCGCAACCGTAAGACTCACCTGTGACCCCTCTCTCAGGGGTCACAGTCCCTTGTGGCCTGTTGTTCAATATCTGAACACAGATGTCTCCTGGATTGTGCTCACTTTTCTAGTTGTTTAGTTGAAGAGCAAATTTGGTGCCGGTGACCCCATACGGCCAGTCAGAAATCCTCAAACAAAAATTTGAAGTTAGAGCCTTCGTCTTCTAAAAGAGATTACTCATATTTGGGATTTGAAATCTGGTGAGTGTGGGACTGATGCATAATCCTTTTTGTATCTCTTATAAAACCTGGGAGAGCTACAGAGCAAAACCAAGGGACAAGTTATTCAATAAGTAATTATTGGGTGCCTCCTACATGCCAGGTTCCAGTTTGGCCCTGGGGCTATGGTAGAGAACAGGCATAAAAGTCCCTGCTTCATGATGAAACTGGTAGTGGTCTAGAGCATACAATTTAAAGGATAAAGAAAGGTCCTTCTTGTCACCAGAGCATCTTTCGACTCCACCTGCCATGACATCACCTTTTCTTTTTACCAGCTTTAAAGTCCCACTTTTAAGTTTGACTCTACAAATCTTTCCCCAAGACCTATGAAGTGCTTTGCCCTGTGCTAGAAGCTGAGGATGACTGATGATGAACAAAGCACAGCCTCTTCCATCACACCGGTAGAAGAGATGAGACACATGTAAAAACAAGGAGTAAATTCAACTTCCCCCTGAGCACTATTTTATAACATGAACTGACTCCAAGAAGCACAGGGTCTCTGCAGCCCTCCCCCCGCAGGCCTAGGAACTGACCTGACTAGTGGATTCCACAGGACGGACATCAAACAGGGAGCTTCTTACTGGAAGCAAGGAGACTCCCAAAAGCCAGGACAGGAGGAGGGCACAAGCGAAGGTACCAAAGGGAACATGTGCACTGGGAGACTCAGATTTTTAGCTCTCTGTACATGTCCACAGATGACCATGACAGTGTTACAAGTACTGTTTTTAGCAAGTAGGCACATTCACAAATCCAGAATCTGCAAATCCAGAACCCCTGCGTGATGAGGATGGACCGTAAAATCTGATCATGTCACTCCCCTGCCTGAGTCTTCAGTGCCCTGCCATTGTCCCCAGGGAATGAGGCTTGTTCACCCCACTTTAGTCACAGGACCAATTATATATATAATGCCTCAGCTTATGTGCTGGCCTCCTGTACTTCTTAAGGACAGAAACTGTTTATAGTCCTATCACATTACACAGTGGCTGGCTCATTGCAGATGTTTAATAAATAGCAAAATTTGAAAAATAAGTGAATAGCCCAGTAAAGGGAAAATAATAAATGAATAATGGTAGATCTCAGGGAATCTAGGATAGATGACAGGTAGGCCATTACTTTAAAAGTTATTTTCAATTGATTGTGAGAAAATTTGCCTGGAGTACATAAGTCTATTTAAATTATTAATTCAACTTTGGTACCAAACTTACCACCAGAAGAGTAAAAAAGGCAGCAGCCTATGTGCTGGCCCACACCACTCTGCCATTCAGCCTGGTTAACTTGTAGAGCTCAGCAAGGCACCATTCACTTCCACTCTGCTGCCTGGAATGCTGAGGACTTTGTCTGAATTAATTCTGTCTGATGCTCCCAGTTCTATTTACATTCCAGTCCCCCTTTGCTCTTTGGGTGGATTCCGAGAGCTTTCAGTCTTTCTCCACTTTCTGCCCAGTAAATTTTAACCTCATTGTTTGATATTTATTTAAACAGCGAGTAGTGCCAAGAGGGGGACGCCATGGTTTTTGGTTTGTCAGGCTGCTATCTGAACAGGATTTGCAAATAATGTTCCAGCCAGAGGGTTCTTGGAAATGCTAGCTGTTGTCACGGGGCTTTTGAATGGCTTGTTTCAACTTGAGTCTTGTCAGCTGAACAGCTTTTATTGTGTATGACAGTCCCAGTGACCATGATAGTCATACTCTCAACTCTCATTTACTCAGGATAAAAAAAGAAAGCATGCATAGTCTGTCAGGGTAATTCTCAAATCTCTATTCACAATTGGGCATCAAGTGCTATGTTTTTAAAAAACTATCTCCCTCACACCTCCTCTCCTCTCCATCCTCACAGCCAGGCCCTGGTCTAGGGCCAACTTTCACTCTTGGATGGACTAAAACCGTAGCTTGCCAATTGCTCTTTCCTCCTTTTTCAGTATCACCCCTCCCCTCCCCCACCCCGCCCATTCTGTACCTTGGCGTCCATTGTGGTGTGCGCGGCTGGCCTGGTCCTCACAACGTCTTCTCACAAGACTTTCAGGATCATGCAGTTCCTGGCCAGGAAACAAAAGCAAGATCGTCCCATTCCTAAATGGATTCAGATGAAAACTAGTAATGAAATCAGGTACAACTCCAAGAGGAGACACTGGAGAAGAACCAAGCTGGGTCAGCAAGGAGTTGCATGTGAGGCGGCAGTGAGGCCACTAGCATGTCATATGGAAATGTTCTGTATTTTGTACAAGTCTTTGGGATCCAGTGTGTGTTTTATACCCACAGTGCATCTCAGTTTGAACTGGCCACATGTCAAGTGCTCAGTAGCCCTGTGGGGCTGGTGGCTATCACAAAGTCCAGTTCAGTTTTAAGCGCTCTTAGCTTATGAAATCTGACACAGCTGAGTGACAGTATAATGTACACAAAGAATGAGAGTCAACAGATTGTTGTCACACTGGAGGAGGGTCTCTGGTACAAGAGTCTGTCCTTGACCCTGTTCTGTTTCTCATTTTCACTGACACTGCGGTGGGTAAGAGCACCATTCTGTAATGTGCATATAGCTAACCATACTGTATTATATACTTACACACTTGTCAGCAGGTGGATTGCATGTCATGCGTTTATCACATTTAAAAAAAGAACAGTTGCTCTGAGTCAGAGAGACCTTAACTGCAAATCTTAGCTATATCACTATTACATGTGTGATTGTGTGCAAGTTAATTTTCTTCTCTTAACTTTGGTTTCATCATCTGTAAATGGGGATAATTACACCAGCCACAAAGGAGTATTATGAAGAATAAATGGGAGGCTGCCTGTAAAATGCTTACCCCAGTACACAGAACATATTAGGCCCTTTAAAA
The DNA here is from genome assembly GCF_001890085.2 of Hipposideros armiger. Taxonomy (NCBI): domain Eukaryota; kingdom Metazoa; phylum Chordata; class Mammalia; order Chiroptera; family Hipposideridae; genus Hipposideros; species Hipposideros armiger. The sequence continues at coordinate 429,998 of NW_017731804.1, read as the reverse complement.
TATTAGGTTTTACCACTATTATTATCACCATAAACGATATGCTTATTAATTTTGCAGATAATTCTGAGAAAGATATGTATTAAATTAGATTAAAGCATCAAATTCAAAAACCTTTCCCCAGATTGAATTCAATAAGTTGAATGAAACAAGGTGAAATTTAATATACATAAGTCAAAGTATTACATTTAGGTTAAAATATCCAGCTACACAAATATAAGTTTTCAGCTTAACTGTAGCACATACAAAAAGAAGCATTTAATTATTCATTGACAATATAGTTAAGAATAAAATTATAACTGTACTTTTTATTTTATCCCATATTTAATATAAAATGCAAGTAGTACAAAAGGGTATAAAAATAAAAGGTTAAGACTCTCCCTCTCAGAACCTCCTTTTCCCACTCCCTAGAAGAGCCACTTTCTTACATATCCTTCCAGAAATGTCTTAGGCCTAAAATATATATGCTCACCCTTTTTAAATCTTAACACTTATGGGTTAGACTGTTAGTGTTTTGTGCAACTTACTTGAAAAGGGGTTAAAACTAAAGTTGGATTAAAGTTCAATATTATTTAGAAGGGTGATGTGTCAACTGCAAACTTTAATCTGATTTTAAGCTTCAAAAGAAGTAGGTTAACAGTAAAATGGAGGAAACAGTCCAAGGCTATTTAGAACTTGTCAAACACATCTGGAATTTTCACTTACATATGGACACTACCTTTAAAGAAAACACTGACAAGCAGTATGTGTCTGGGGGAGAGTGATTAAGGCGGCTAAGTAATTCTAAACCACGTCTTCACTGAAGACCAGCTGTAGGACCTGAGGATGTTTAACCTGAAAGAGGGACAGGCACCTCAGAGGAACGAATGTGCTGGCTGTTTCTCTGGGAGGAAAAGCAGCCATTCAGATGACCTCAGAGAGCAGTGTTTACCCAGGGTTCTAACTGTTCAAAATGCTTTCTAACCGAGGCTTTTTTTTGACTAAGTAAGGACTTTTGTGGAGATAAGTGAGGCAACGTGTGTAAAAGGGCTTTTTAAAGTAGAAGACACACGGGGCGATAATTGTTTCTAAACATTAGAAAGGTCTGAAATTTGAATGGCAGGCTTCACCCAGGGTGACCCCAAAGCATTTCAGATGTTTAAGGAGAGGCTGGTACCCCGTTAACAAAAATTGTATTTTGTATTTTATTTATCATCTCAGAGTAGCTTGTTTGGATCTTTGAGTCTGGCTCGTTGCCTGGCATAAAATAGATGAAAATGGAAGGAAAAAAAGGAGGTAAGGAGGAGGGGGAGAAATGAATGAGTGATGTTAATCCAAGCATTTCCCCCCCTCCCCCACTCTTAACGCTTTTTCCCTCCCACCAGCTTGCCCATCTATTTCACAGTCTCCTCTGGCCTTGTTTTTCCATATACTTCTCTAATCCTCTACCCCACTTTCCTATCTCCTCTTCCATGATTTGTTATGGCCAATATCCTATTTCTTCCTTCTCCTCCCAAAGGGCATTTTATTGTCTGGCCAACCTCCTCAGCTAGATGCTTCGTCTTGCACTTAAGAAAATCAAGCTTGCGGTAGGTTCTTCCCAAATGGCTTAATGCCTTTACTGCACTTTCTAGCTTTCTGCGATCTCTTTTGCTCTTTTATTTTGCTTTGTTTACTTCAAAGGGCTAGTGAGTGAAAGTGTTTCTAAATACTGATTGTGGGCGCTGCCTTGTGATCTCTTCCATTTCAAGGGTTTTGACCATTACCTCCAAGTGCAGACTCTGGTCCAGCCTGTACACAGCCAGTTACCTGGAGTCTAGCCCTGGCATCTCCCTAGTAAGAAGACAAGGCTTGAGGAAGGTACCACTGCTTATTAGCCGAACAAACTTGGGCAAACCAACAACCTTTGGTGAGGCCCTCACTTGTCTTCACCTTTGTGTCACCATAGAGCTTAGCACTGTGGTTTACACATAGTAGATACTCAATGACTTATGTCCAATAATACATTCTTTAAACATTTTTTTTATATCATTAGGTGCCTAGCATTGTGCTAAGTGCTATAGCAGTTACAAAAAAAGTCTCGCCATTGTCCCTGACTAAATACTTAAATAATGTTGAGGTGACAAAGCAACAACTTAAAAATTATGTAAAAGAGTATGATTAAATACATTTGCTAAAACTTAGGCCAAATACATTGCACATTTGCTCTCAAAGTTTTCTAATTTAGTACTGCAACAAGTGAAAAATGACTACTGTGGACAAGAAGAGAAACTCCTTTATGGTTTGCAGAATATAAAGTCAGCTCTAAAAAGAAAGCTATTTGAATTTTCAATGTGTTTTTCAGGTTCTTTGTATTCTTTTAACAACCTAAATTACGAAACTTTCAGAATTATAAAAAAAAAACAACACAAAAAGACTCTGCGATGTTCCAGAAAGTACACACCAACTGGGTAGGAATTACAGGTGAGATGAAGACATGGCTGGATTACTGGATGGACATAAGAATGCCTCTTGGTGAGTCCTTGAAAGTTCACAGTGCGCTTCTGGCTGAAAAGGCTGGACACATTGCTTTCAATCCACTGAGAGTCATCAGATGTTGGGACTTTGAGGTCTGTGCTTCAAGGTTTAGGTGCCTGACCTTGATCTACAAAGTCTAAGAAGAGGTGTGAGTTAATGAATAGAAAACTGGACTAGAAGTCTGTGTTTTCTGACTTCCAAGAGCCTGTGAACAACAAAACCAAACCAAACAAAGAAGGAAGAAGAAAAAAAAAAGACTGACTTAGCTGCATCGGACACTGCTGGGCCTCATTTTGGTTTGAGGTTGAATACTGGTGTTTCAGAAATCAATTAAAACAAAAAATCACATGTTTTCACAACTTATTGCTTCATACCTGTTACATACTGACCTTTGAATAAGCAGGCATCTACGGACACTCCCCATGGGTGTGAAAATATTTGGTAGCTCTTGCATAATTATATTTTGGGTTTATACAAATAGAGTCTTAATCAGCACCACAGGAATTCTGTAGAAATTTCTATTCACACTGGGTTGTTATTTGTAGATGTAAAGTCTATTCAATATGTTCAGCTCATTGAGTATGTCTCATGTGGCAGAGCCTGCCTTTAAAATTGTGGGGTTGGCATCATTTAAACTGTCACGCATGTCCTAGCACCAGGGACCTCATGCTGCTGTGTAGCTGGCCTGAACCCTCTTTCCTTTATGCCATCCAAAATCCTCTAAAATATGTGCTTTAAAATGATTTCAGGCCCTGATGCTTTGAAATGATTTCTTTTCTCATTGCATGATGGGATAACGGAGCCTCCTATCACTTAACTTCAGTGATCTCCACTAGGGACAGCTGGACAGACAGCAACGTGACACATGGAATTAAAGGAATTCATGCCAGGGTGTGATGGTAAGATCAAAATGGTTCAGGCCCCTCCTGTCCCTTACTCCCACACAAACAAATTTGTCACTCTGTGGGGAAGACACCCACTGGTTAAATAGGTGAATGAGTGAATACCTGAAATCCGGAAATGTGACTAGGTAATTAGTGGAAGGTGAGGCCGCGGTGATGAGGTGGAAAATTCTGGGCAGCGGGTGGGGTGGAAAGCCTCTCCGATGCCCTCAAATTACAGGCCTGAGCTGGGGTTTCTCATTGTGGGTCTCAGCCAGTTGCAAGGGTCCAGCGGAGAACATCTGTGAACGTTCAACACCTGCATTCTGGGGTGGGCCCCACGAGGGCGGTAGGTTAAAGGAGGAAAGACCCCCAAAGTGAAGGTCTTTTTACATTGGCTGTCTAAAGCGCTCAGAGCACGTTGTAATTTATGATCCTATTGAATGTATTTAGAGCAATTGAATCTCTTAAAATTAAAACCAATAATCAGTGGGTGTTAAAGTCATCGATTGTATGCAGCATTGGTTTCTAACATGCGGTGGGGCTGTGTCTACAAGTCTGTCCCGACTTGGTGACACCGTCTCTAATCTGGTGTAACTGTCGTTTTTGTTCTTCCTGCAAGGGGGAGAGCCCGTTTCTCTTTTCTCTCCCTCTCTGAGGTGTGAGTCGTGCTATTTTTGCCTCAGAGTTGATGGATAGTTTCCGAGATTTAATCCTTTTCTCTACCTTCCGAACATTTCCATTTAGAATTACTCTTGTGTTTACCGCCAAGCTGAAAGACACGTTTGTTTTGAAGTCCCAAAGTGGATCTGGCGCTCTTCTTGGCTGGACGTGCCACTTACTGAGAAGGCCCTCGCGGCGGCGAGTCTGGATTCCGTCCTCGAGGGAGACGGGGGTCCTGTAGCCAGACCTCGGTCAGCCGGGACCCGCCGGTTGGGTCCTGGCCTCCGGGGACGGCGACCGCAGACGGGATCCCCAGCATCGTCAGACCTTTTCACTGGAGTCCTGCGGCTCCGAGTGGGAACCTCTGTACCCCTTCCCCTGGCACCAGCGGCCTCATCGGGGCGCATCTGAAGTGGGGGCCCCCTTGGTAATTACCAGCAGCCTTGGGGGCTGGTCGGGGAGCCTACCTGGTCTGGTGCAGCCCGGGCGGGGCTCGGTCCCGCAAGTAGAGAGGACAGGTGAGGGGGGCGTCGGG
>NW_017731804.1:405972-425246 GCF_001890085.2 Hipposideros armiger | reverse complement strand
TGGGTGGGGCGCCGCCGGGAAGGGGGCGGGGCAGGGGAGCCTCGGTCGGGCATCCGCCGGCGGGCTCGTGGCCGGGCCGGGGCGATGAGCGGGGTCGGTGCGCGGGGGCTGCGGGTGGACGGGCTACCCCCACTGCCCAAGAGCCTGAGCGGGCTGCTGCACTCGGCGTCGGGCGGCGGCGCGGCGGGCGGCTGGCGGCACCTGGAGCGGCTGTACGCGCAGAAGTCACGCATCCAGGACGAGCTGAGCCGCGGGGGCGCCGGCGCCGGCGGGGCCCGGAGCGCGGCGCTGCCAGCCAAACCTCCAAACCTGGACGCCGCGCTGGCCCTGCTGCGCAAGGAGATGGTAAGGGGGCCCCGCAGGCCGGGCGTGGGTGTGTGTGGGGGGGTCTTTTTGTCCCGGCTCGCGGTCCCAACAAGTTCGCAGGACCCGCGCTGTGCTCCGGAAGTCCCCGCGCCAACCCGCCCCTTTCTGGTTCTTGTGCCCCCGGAGCCGGCGCGGAAAGACGGGCACTGTCCTCTCAGCTACCCCTTTTACTTGTCCTCAGCGATCGGATTGGACTCTGGCCCAGAGAGGGTCCCTACTCTCCAAAGGTAGCTTTCGGAGAGCGGCCACCCCCAATCCGGCCCCGGCTGGCTCGGAAACCCGGGCGGCGGGAGGCGCGGCGTGGGGTTCGCCCTTGGCCTGGGTGCAGGAGTGGCTTTGTCACCCCCCACCCTCCCCCCCAGAGTGCAACAGACCTCCGGTGTCAGGGAACGGCTTTCCCTGCGCCCAAGGGGTTAAGAGTTGTGTTCGGTGGTGCTTTCCTGTCAGGATGGGGACAGCTGGATTCGAGCGAGTGTAGATTGGAACAGCCCGCGCCCCTCCCCGGCGCCCCAGGCGGCGCGTGCAGAATCCGATTACAGTCGGAGCCTCAGGCTCCAGACGGCCGTGCGGGCGAGAGCGCACCTAGCCCCTCTCTGCGTCGGGCAGCTGGGGTCCTCCCGTCTGGGCTCCAAACAATGGGGCTTAGTTTGCTTCAGTCCTAGGGAAGTACATTAGCTGCTTCTGGACCAAGACGCACGATTTAGGGCGACGCCAAAAGCAGGGCAAGGACAGATTTAGGTGTTATCGAGCCTTTCCCCAGCTTTCTCCACCCGGTTTAGGCCAGAAGAGGACAGAAAAACTGCCTCCTTTCTAACTCTCGCTGGCCACGATACCCCGCCCCCCTCTCCCCACCGCCGCCGCCCGCTGCCCCTCTTTTTAGAATCTGCCCACTGGTTCTTTCCATCTCCCAGTAGAGGTAAAGACTTCATTGAGGAAATCCAATATGTGAAAGCTGTTTTGCCCCCAAGAATAAATTTGCCAAAAGATTTGTCATAAGAATCCTTTAAATATGCGTCTGGTGCATTAAGATACCAGTTAGAAAAATTCCATTTATGCATCCTTTTTTTCCCCCAGAAGTGTATCTGTTCTGAAAACAGACTTAATTAAATCTAGAAAAAGCAGCGTTAATACTTTTAAATCAGATATTGTCTTCTCACTCTGTAGCTGGCATTGAAGTGATTTCCAATTCTCTTTGAAAAGATTTTTAAGCTTCTTACAGAATGACTTCAAATTCCAAGCCAACTGTTTTTATTTATGAATAAATATTTATAGACACCAGCAGTGCTGCATTTCAATTAGATAAATCTATGCCTAGTATGTTTACAGTCTGAACTTGGATGTTGCTTAAATATGGGGGTGAAATAGGAAGAGTCCTCCCGGCTTAAGTTCCATGCTGGAACAGAGACAGGAAAACCTCGGGGCCACTCCTTTTGTGACGCTCTCTGGTTTATAAACATGCTTTGGAGTCTTGCTGTGGTGGCTTGGGAGTCAACATCCCAAAAGTAATTTTCCAGGTCCCTCCTGGTGCCACTCAAGTACAGCCACAACCTTGTAATTATGTCTTGGGCCAGAGCTCTCTCTAAGCCTGTCTGAAGCAGAAGGAAAATAAACAGCCATCCTGAAGTCTGTCTGATATTTAGCTGAGATAAAGATAAGATAGGCTACAGGCTTTGACAAGTCCCTTTCAAGAAATGTCACAAGGTCTTTGAAAGTATTCTGGTCTTTTGGCTTTTTAAGAGATTTACTAACCTGGGGTGGTGGGGGTCTCAGTGGTCACCTTAAGCTGAGGCTCCCACTGTGAGGGCCTCACTGAGATAAGAACTAGGAGTTCATTCCTGAATTATTTCCAGGAACAGTTTGTGTTGATCTATTTAATTTGAAGGCCTGAGGTCAAATCTGTGTCAAGGGACATAACTGGAATTCATGGCAGAATGTGATTAATCCCTTTTTAAAAAGTCTTGTGCCAGCACAGAAAGAGGGCTGACTTCCAGCAGCAGTGACATGGAAGCCTCAGAAGCGACAGGGTTTTAACAAGGGAAAAGGGCGATAGGAGAGTGGCAGCAAGCAGGAACTGTGAGTGGGCGGGAACAAGAGGGGCTGGGAGGGTGGGCCAAGGGCTGCCAGGGAAGGGGTGAAGCAGGAGAGTGGCGCAGAGTTGGACTCTTGAGAGATGGATTTGAGTGTAGGGTGTAGGAGGGAGAGCTGGATGCACGGGAGGTGATAGAGCTGTGCACGAGGCAGAGCCGCCAGCAAGGTGGGGCCCCCTGAGCACGGAACATACAGGAGACGCTTCTCCGGAGCAGATGCGCAGAACTGCTGACTAAATATATATTAGAGCCGGGAAGGTGATGAAAGCAATCAGGTGACTTCAGATTCTTATGGAACGTGCAGTGAAGCAAAAGCAATTCAAAATTACAGCCCTAGCACCTAGAGATAATCACTGGTAAGATTTTGGGGTATTTCCTGTGTAATGTAAGCACAATGTAAATGCTTTCTATACATCAGCTTCTAATTTCTCCATGAGATACATACCCAAAGTGTTTTGTATGTATTTTTTAAAAAATCACTGACAATAGAAGTACCTCCCCTGACGTTATAAATTCAATCAGATGTGCCCAGCTCCCAAGGCCTATTTAACCACTGCATTATACTGTCTGTGAGCATGCACACACACACACACTCACACACACACACACACACTCATTCACATACTCACACACACACACACTCATTCACATACACACAGACACACACACACACACACTCATTCACATACTCACACACACACACTCACACTCACATATTCACACACACTCACACACACATACACGCACACACTCACTCACACACTCACACTGACTCACACTCACACACACTCACACACACACACATTCACATACTCACACACACACACACTCATTCACATACACACAGACACACACTCACACACACACACTCACACTCACATATTCACACACGCACACATACACGCACACACACTCACACACTCACACTGACTCACACACACTCACACACACACTCACTCACATACACTCACACTCACACTCACACTCACACATGGATTCCATTATACATTCTGGTTTGCTTTTCCGGGGGCACGTATTGCAGACATCTTCCGGGTCAATATATATATTAGAATGTCTTCAATAACTGCATCATATGCTGTTATGTGGCAGTAATGGCCTTGATAATCCCTCATTGGGAATGTGGGGTTTGTCGCAGCTGTAGGGGGGTCAGGAGAAGTGGCTGCTTTCAGGGGGAAGGTGGCTTGCCAGGACATCAGTGGAAGAATGTGTTAAACATTTCGGAACGTGGAGTGACAGGCTGGAGGAGAGATTTTTGGCCTGGTGAGAATGGTTCAAAGGATGGTGAGGGTGGGACCTGGGAAGCTGGTGTGCAGGGTGTGTGACTGGCAGGGGGAGCCTGTGTGGGCGGAGGGTTCTGTCCCATGATTAGTGACACCCTGCTGTGCTCTGAGAGTCAGTTTGCACTCCAAGTTTCAGCACTTCCTGTTCCAGTGAGCCCTTTTCTGGAGTTCTGTACCAGTGTGAGTTCCCATCCCATCCCCCAATGGGCCCATTTAGAAAGCTGTGAGGGTCACTCAGATGGTTATTGCTCTATAGACCAGAAAAAGTCAGAAAACGAGAAGCTGAATTCGTCAGTTTTTTAAATATCAGAGAATATTTTTCGATCACATTCAGCAGATGTTTACTGGGTGTATGTTAGGTGTAAAGCGCTGTGAAGCATACGGAGGTGACTAGGAACATTCTAGATGTGAAGGAGCTGACTCCGTCTGGTAGACGTGGGCATCTTCACAGCAGTACGACTGCTGTGGTATATAGACCACTTCTCATTTTCATGACTGAAGCCTCTGCCTTAGTAATAGAAACTCCATCTGAACTAGCGAGCTCTTGTTGAACGGCTGGATACATGTACAGAGACAGAACCCGGGCTGTTGGGAACCCAGGAAGTCCACTGTATTGTCCCTCCCCTCCCACAATTTTATTTTTTTCCTACCTCTTGGAACATGGCTTCTAACAGTTCCACACTCTTGGTTTCAGCCCTGCTTCTTAGGTCTAGTCTATACACACTGTGAGGAAGGACTCCAGTGTGCCCAGCTTGGGTGGCCTGGCCAGCCTGGGCCAACGAGTTGTGACCGAGGTCACGATCGTATTTTAGTAAGAGGGTATGACGATGTGGGGGGCTGGGGATTCCTCAAAAAAAGGACAGTTTGCAGAGATGGAGCATGGGGCTGCTGGACAGCCAGAATACTAGCTATCAGAGACCTCTTTCTATATAAAAATACTTTGCCCTCAGGGACCCACGGTTTGAAAGAGTTTTACCTGCCTAAGCTGATAAGCTAGCTTTGCTCACTGGATCTCAGTCAGCGTTTCAAATCCTTGCATGTGGTTGAAGGAGACTCTCCGTGTCCACTGGGTGTCCTGGTCCACGTCTTTCCTCACACAGATTTCGACACAGACTGTTCTGCCCAGAAGCTCCGTGAGGTTGGTTTATCAAGCCATGATAGCCAAGAGTCACACGAAAGTGCAGAGGCAGGAAGAGGGCCTCAGACATGGGGCAGGGGGACCATGGGGCAGGGGACCGTGGGGGCAGAGGGCCATGGGCCCAGGGGGACCGTGGGCAGGGGGCCGTGAGGGAAGCGTCTCCAGGGATTCGTGAGTTCTGCTTCTCAGATCATCAGCAGCAGGCCCTCACAGGTCTGCCTTGGAAGCTCTTTGCCTCACAGTTTCTATTTTTCTTCAAATTACTAAACAGTAGTTTGGCCACCCACCTGTACACGAGTGGGAAGTCATCCACATAGAACTTTTGAGTTCCTGAACTGAAAAGGTTTGGGAGAAGAATTTAATCTGAGGAGAAACGTTTGATTTCCCCCACATTTCAGTTGAGACAACTGAAGGCCTGGTGAGCTTGTCCAGGGAACTGGACTGCGGGAGCCATGTGTTAGTTTGAATGGCGCACATCCCCGTGGAGTTGAGTCTTAGCCTCCACGTGACACCAGTGTCTTAGAGAGAAGCTTGGAGTCTTTAAAAGGGTTTGTGGTGAAGGTCCAGCCTCAGTTTGGGCCTGTGAAATGCCGTCTGAGTTGAGGGCTTTAGCTCGCACTGCGGCATTCTTGATTGTCATGGTCACAGGAGACTGGGGTGCCCGATGGCCTTTGATACTGCGAAGCTCGTGAAGCATCAGGAGCCTGAACTGTCAATAAATTATATGGCATCATTTCGGCAAATCTCTCCTTCAGGCTTAGCTCTCCTGTTGGGAAAATGAGGATTAAACGCCATGCAGGATCCTTTTGGCTGTAGCAGCGTGATCTTTTCCCCTCATGCCTTTCTGGGCCTTCACGGGTGCCTAGAAGTTGGTCTCATAGAATCACATGGCACAAGCGCAGGGCCTCCTGTTGCAGTGTGCGTGGAGCCCCTGGGGACACTGGCACCACTGTGCTTGGTGCATAAATCTGCTTCATGCAACTGGAAGCAGAAAAGAAGGAATGGGGGAACTCTGCTATTCTTGGACCTGTTCATCGAAAATTAGGCTGTCTACGATAGTTCTTATAATTTTTAGGCCATAATTACCCCGTACAGTACTTGTGTTCTTTCCAGTAACCACCCCCAAAAGAAAAAATGCTAAATATCTGTAATCGTTTGCGCATGTGAAAACCCATGTGTGTCCGTGTGGTGGGGGTGGGGCAGTAGGGCTGGCTGTGGGGCCAGTGGTCTGGTTTCACTCACTTTTGATGTTATCTCTGAGGTTCTACCTATAGTCCCAGGATCTGAAAATGTAAAGGACTGAAAGATATTTTCTCGTTCCACTTTAATATTTAATATTACTGTGTCTACCTATAGGGCCCTTAAGTTAGTATTTTTCCTAACTCATAAGTATCTTCAAATAGCACACCCTCCGCATTCCCCTCCCCTTCTGGTTGAAGGTATCTGTCTGTTAGACGTAAATATGAAAGTGTCCCGTTATTGCCACTGCAGCCACCTCTTTATTTACAGAGGTTCTGGAATGAGCTGGTGCCCAGGCATGTTTGCATCTGGAAGACCTCAGTGCCGACCCCGGCTCCGGGCCCCGGTCCAGCAGTGCTGGAGATCTGAGAGGCCAGGTGGGCAGGATGTCCAGGGCGGGCTGGAGAAGGGGGCTGCGGCCCTTGTGCAGTTCACCCCCACCACGCGCAGCTGGAAGCTTTGTGGTTTGGCTCCTGGAATGCCCACCTAACTCCACAGAGACTTCAGACCCCAGTTTGAAAAGCTAAATTTTTCATGATCCCGGGCAGGAAAGCCTGCATGCCGACAGACCACGGACTCCAGGAACAGGAAACCAGCCCTGAGACTGCCTGGGTCAGATATTTGCCCCTCTTGTCCAGCGTCATTCTCTAGAGCCCTGGCCTCCTATTCACCTCATTCCCTGCCACATGCTCCAGATGTTTCCAGATAAGTGGGCAGGGCTCCTTAGGTTGCTCCTTCCCGCCTAGGGCTTGTCCCTTCACAGACACCCGGCACAGATGTTTCTTCTCTCCCCAAGAACTTAGCCCTCTTTACGGTTCTACAGAAATTTGTTAAGAGGAGTGTGGTCTTTTCAGTTTTTGTGGGCACTTTGTGTTCACCTTCCTGTTCGGCCTAAGAGCCATGGGCTGGTCCAGTTTTGCAGGTATGAGAAACCTGTCTTTAAGGATCAGGACAGGGAGGTGCTGACCTTGACTGGGGGTGGGGGTGGAAAAGGGAGGGGTAACCCCTGTGGACACCAGACCCACCCCAGCCTAGAGAGGCTGAGCAGAGGAGTATTACCGAAATACACATGGACACTAGAGAACATGGAAAGAGGGTGTTTTATTCGGCTATTGACTGTGCTTAGAATTGGAAATAAAATAGCCAAGTTCAAGGCAGTTAAAGAGAAATGAAAGGTGTTTAACATCCTTATAACCACAGATAGGCAAATCAGAGCAATAAGGTATCATTTACGTAAATGTTTTACCTAAATGTTTTACGGCAGAGATGTAAAAGAATGATCATAATGATGGTGAGGCTTTAGGGAAATCAACACCATAAGATATGGACACAAACCACTCTCTGCTGCTTTTAATGTCAAGTGTCTGAAAACACTAGGTGCTGGTACGAAATATTCTATACATTGTCCAAGAAAGGGTTTTCTGATTTTAGCTTTAGGTTACCTTTCTTAAGTATACCTGCTCCTACATGGAGGAAATTTTGATTAATTGGGTATCATTCAAGAAAACGACAGAACACAAGCTTACCATCAAATGTGTGTTGAGTTCCAACATGTCATCAGAAGTCGTGTTTTTTCCTCCCGTCACATCTGATTTTTAGTGTCAACTGCCTCCATGTCAGCATGCATCATCCTGGGTAATGAACCTTTGGGCCTTGGATATAATAAACCTTTGATGAGTGGTATGTGGTCTGTGGCCCCAGGACTGGGGAGGGATTGGAAGGAAGGCATCCATTCCTCTTCTCCCCTGCAATTTCACTTATCTTACAAAAATAGTCACACAAGCGAGGAACAATACTTGTACCTGGATGTGTATTACAGTCATACATAACAGAATTATATAATATGTAATACTGATAGACTACTACACAATTGTTTAAAAGAATGTGGCAACTGTATATAAGGACATAGATGTTCACAGTATAAAATGTTACAAAACAGTATATGCGTATATATAAACAATAAACAGTGTGTGTGTGTGTGTATATACACACACACACACATAAAAGTGGAAATCATTAGAACAGTGGTTTTTATAGTATGGTCCAGGACACCTAGGGGTCCCCAGATTCTTTTGGGGGTCCATAATTATGTGGTGGTTATATTGACAAATGTGACTTTTAAAATATTACCCGAGGAAATGTATCAACCTTGGAAGATCTGCATAATTCAGTGAATCAATTTTCCACATTTTTCTTATAACTAATGCTTGATGATATAAAGTCATGCATGGTTAAAAGACCCATTCAGAGGGCAAGGCTGATGGATTTTATTGTAACAGAGTATGAAAAGTTCACTGGCATAATTTTAAACCCACACTGTAGCCAACTAAATGGGAGTGTCGAAGAAGAATATCCATAATTATCTGAAAGGCTATTAAAATACTCCTGTCCCAATTACACATCTGTGTGAGGCCACATTTTCTTCATTTTCTTCAGCCAAAATGTCACAAAAGATCAAATGCAAGAGCAGATAAGGCAGACATTAAAAAGATTTACAAAATTTGATTGTTCCTAAAAATTGTATTTATGTTCATTTTTAAGAGTATAAAGGGGTCCCACGACCAAAACACTTGAAGATCGCTGCTTTAGAACATGGAATCAGGGAAGACTGGTTTATGTAATTATGAACCACTGAGTTTTTAATACTTTAGAATGTTTTCATTTTACACCCGGGGGAAAAAGTAAATTGTGCAAAGACATTTCTTAAAGAAAATGGTAGATTGCTTTTCTTCATCTATGCCTATTACCAAACAAGAGGAAATGGGCTGATTTGGTACTAACGTTAGTTTATGTGAACTGTTAAGGAGCAGAATGGACTCTCAGGGTGGACACCTGCAGGTGTAAGCAGAAAAGCCAACTCAGACTGCCTCACCTAGTAGAGGGATTTGTGGGAAGATGCAGAGGTGGGGCGAGCTTTGGGTCTGGCTTAATCTGGGGTGCAGTCATGCAATCTGGTCTGTTTTCTGCCTCTGAATCACCATGGCTCTTCAGAGTCTGGTCCTCTCAGCTTGGTGAATCTAAAGTGTTTACAGGAGATGAAGCAGGTCACATGGCACCAATGCATTTCCGCTTAGAGGAGGAGAAAGTGGTGCAGGAGACCACGTGATGGATGGGAGCGTGCCTCAGTGAGCACAGAACCACAGCCTGCTGGGAAGCTTAGGGGCCCAGCAGGGGCATGTCTGTCGGCTTGGGAGCTGGGTTAACAGCCCCTGCCCTACAAGATCCACACTGCTGAAGTCTTTCTCTTTGCTTTTCCTTTTCTAAACAGTATGCAGGTCAGTGTCCTTCTGTCAACATATCCTTTATCCAGAAATCAGGTTACCATCCATTAGGTCACTGCTTCCCTCATTACATTCCAGTCCTGCAGACTTATTACACAGCTTGATTAGATTTCAGGCATTTACCAAGTCTCGTCTGAAATAAATTTACAAGCGTCCGTATATGCTTCTTTATCCTTTATGTTTTGAAAAGATAACTTTAAAAGTTCTCTTGTTGTAAGTTAATACATATTCATAGCAGAGTCTAAACAATTAAGAAAAGCCAAAAATATACAAATCACCTGTCATCTCAGCAGCTTGCTAGCCCACAGCTGGCAGTGTGGCATCTTCCTTCTGGTGTCATCTGCTCAGGCAGTGCAGGCTGATGGTCACAGCCCCAGCGGCAGCCCTGCAGACCCGGCCAGCTCCCTGCCCTGCCACTGGCTGCCATCTTCCAGGGCTTCATTTGCTCATCAACAGAATCAACACCTACCTCACAGGACAAGGATGAGGCTTACATGTTTCAAGAGGACTGTACATACAGCTCAATTCTTCTCCACAATCAATCCCTGGAAGTGAACGAGTTAGCTGAATAAAAGTTATGCAGTATTTTAAGATTTGGTAGCCATTGCTGGTTAGTCCCCCAGATTTTATAACGTTGCAGTCTTACTAGCAGTGTGCATCCGTTTTATTATACTTTTTGTTACTACTAGCTTTTGAAATTAAGAGTATTATGATTGTTGGGAAGAAATTAAGCAGTACAGAAGGCTGTAAATACCCATTCATACTTTCCAGAAGCAGGTTCTGCTAACAGACATTTTCTCTTCCAGTGGGAAGCTCACATATGTGCAAAGTGAGATCCTACTAGACATACTGTTCTGGAACTTGAACTTTTGTGCTTAACAGTTAATGTTGGTCACTGCTCTACTCCAGGACACGCAGAACTGCTTGTTCTTTTAAATGACTACCTGTTTTTATCGTGTGATTCTACCATAACTTTTTAAACTAAATTCCTATCACCCATTATGTTTCTATCTGAACTTTCATACAACAAACATTTTTGCCTCTGTCCCCTTATTTCAGGATCCCCATACTATAGGTCCTGATCCCCTGGCTTAGCTGCAGATCTATACACCCTCCCACCCCTGTGAGGGGTATTTTCATCTCAGGTTGAGGAATTGCAGTGATAGGAGACCGTGGACAGGGGCAGGGTAGGGGGTGTCATTTCAGAGTCCATCCCAGTGGGGTTTACTGAGAAGA
Source organism: Hipposideros armiger (assembly GCF_001890085.2). NCBI lineage: Eukaryota > Metazoa > Chordata > Mammalia > Chiroptera > Hipposideridae > Hipposideros > Hipposideros armiger. The sequence continues at coordinate 414,598 of NW_017731804.1, read as the reverse complement.
CCCATCTCAGCACCTTGACGGCTCGTTCCCAGCCCCACCCACAGACCCTGCTCTGTGTGGAGCTCGGCACTGATAACGCATTTCCTCTCTGTTGGTTTTGTTTTCTACTCACTGCTGTATTGGGGAAAAAGTTGCTTTTGTTTACGTCTCTTAAACATGCTAGTGAATTACCACAACTTTTATTTTTATTTTCTTAAACCAGAATTTTTCTCTAATACAATTTTTATTTCTAAAAAACATCCTAAACTTTTTTCTGATGCTTTGTTTTGAATCAACAAACATGTCACTTTAAAAGTTCCTTTCATCTTCTAAGCCATGTATCCTACAGGTAATGTTTCCATTGTAATTTTTTTTTTAATGTGGTGAAAAAGCAGTTTATTAGAAAGGATAGTATACTCCATGGAAATGGGAACACGCCCAAGCAGTAGAGAGTGACTCAAGGGCCATTAGTAGGAGAGAAAGCCCACTCCAAAGAGTTTGGAGCAGGCCCTGAGCAGAGGCAAGGCTCAAAATGCTCAAAAGGCCTCCATTGTAATTTTTTTTTTTTTTTTTTAGATTTTTATTGGGGAATTGGGGGGATGGGAACAGTGCTGGGGAATTGGGGGAGGGGAACAGACAAGTTGCTGTCGTTTTGTTCTTCAATCTAGTTGTGGAGGACGTTGCTTCACTGGCCCAAGTTGGCACCATCATTGCGCTCTTCCCTGGCGAGGCAGATCAGTCGCCGGCTTCTGGACGGCTGCTCACTGCGGCTGCTGGCCGCTCCATTGTAATTTTTTAAAGCTAGGAAGAGCTCCCTCCAAAGCTATTCAGAGACTGAGTGACGCGAAACCCAGCTGGGAGCCACCGCCCTGTCTGAGGTGTACTTCCGAAGCCAGCCTTTTGTGGATTTCTGAAACGATTTCAAGGGCGGTTCAGGATTGTTTATGTTGTGGGTTAGTGAGCACCTGTGTGTGCAGCTGGCGGGTACAGGAGGTTCTGTGGGGAAAGAGAAGGGAAAGATCAGGAAGGAATCAGGAAACCTGGACAGAGGGAGAGGAAGGAACCGCATCAGCAGTTGAAAGCAATGGAAATGTGTGGATTGTTCTGTCTTGAAGGTTCTAGAATGAGCGGCTACAAATGACAGGATCTTAGAAGGCTGTGCTGTTCTTTTTTTTGTTGTTGTTCTTTTTTTTTAGCTGAGCCATCCTGCTACCTGTTGGCAGCTCAGCGGCTGCTCAGCTCGGGCTGGACTCAAACCGCTGTTGCTCAGAGCTCAAACTCTTGAGCGAGCTCTTAACCAACTGAGCCACTCGGCCGGCCCAAGGCTGTGCTGTTCTTAAATGAGCCTATCGGAATTTTTTAAAGGTGTAATTTCAAAAATGAACTGTAACTTCTGAATTCAGCTGTGAATTTCGGAGGCCAGCTGTCCTTCAGGGACCTGTGGGAACACATCAGTGAGACGACAGGCTTCTGGTGCTGGCAGAATGGGGACAGTGGGGTGGGTGGGTTACTGGGCTTGTGGAGGTGTCCCCCCTCCCCCACATACACTTTTTTCTGGAAGGTCGGGTTTTCATTCATGGGAGATTTAATTTATTAGTTCTTTTGGATGGTCCCCTCCCCACATCCCAGAACCCTCATATTTCAATGTGGAGAGACTGATTTCTGGGGCCGATTGTCATGTGTCTCTCTCCCACTGCACATGGCTTGTGCTTGACCTTGTCACGGGCACTCAGGGAGAAACTTGGTTTTGCATCTTCTGCTCCTGTCAGGCAAGACGTTGTTTGTTGTTGTTGTTGTTGTTGTTTTGATGACATGGTGAAAACCGTGCAGAGCAAGGCTTCCTCGGGGCACCTTGGGGCGCCCTGGGCACAAAGGGCTGCCTGTTCGGCCCTGATGCCTCCGGGGCTCCTCCGGGATGGAGCGAGGGGCCCGCTGACCCAGGCTGCTTCTGGGAGGGCATCTTAGGGCTCTCCAGCGAGCGCTCCCACTGAGCGCCTCCTCTGCCAGGCTCTGTGCCCCGTGCTGAGGGACCGGAGGGAGCTGGGTCACTGCCGCACGGGCTTGTCCTCCATTAGGAGAAAGGAGAGCTGTGTGCATACTTTAGTGTGCAGAGGACAATAAAAGCCACAAGACAGGGCAGAGGAGAGGGAAAAGCGAGGAACACAGAGCCAATCAGTCTAAAGGCTGGAGGAGAGGCTGGCGTGGGGCCAGGTTAGCCAGGTGCAAGGCTTTAACCGATGCAGTGGGGACAAATGGGGGACAGCCTGGGCAGCACCTGACCATTGCCTGAGGTGCAGGTAGGGCAGATTATGGAATGCTGCCTAGGGTTTTCAGCTTTCCTCTAGAACGGGTCAGCAAACTGCAGCTCGCGAGCCACATGCGGCTCTTTGAGTAGGTTCCGTCTCAAAAGTTTGCTGACCCCTGAAAGAGCCAATCCTGTCCCTCACAACAATTTAAAAATTATTCGAGAGCCATAAATATATTTTTACATAATCACCATTATGTGAATAATTCATTTAAAATTTTTATAAATGAAACTGTGATAGTTTTATTTTCATTTTCAATTTTTCTTCAGAGACTGCGGTTCACAAGCCGCAGTTTGCTGACCCCTGGCGGCTCTCCCATCTCCAAAGTTGGCCGACCTCTGCTCTAGAAGATTCAAGTGCAAATGTGTTAACAAGCACAGCCAAGGCACAGGTGTCCTGGTGGGAAGCTAGGTTTGTTCAGGACCTACTGCGTGTCCTCACGGCTAATTTAGAGGGTGTCTGTTAAATTAGAGGAGGGTTGGTGTTGAGGAAAGCAGGGAAGCTGGGGCATGTGTAGGCGTGTGCGTGTGTGTGCGTGTGTGTGTGCGTGCGTGCGTGCGTGTACGCATGTGCATGCATGTGCGTGTGTGTGTGTGTGTTTAAAGCCTGTTAAATCAGTCGACACCCTTGGCATATGTTGGCTTGGGTAATAATAGGTGTGTGTGCCGGATAGGCTGTATTCCCAGGCGGGTCAGACCTCCGTTTCTAGGCCAGCGTTCCACCCGATGACAAGGCAGCTTTGTGAATCATCAGCTGCTACAGTGCAGAAAGGTCCAGGACAGGATCCCACAGCGGCCGGGGCGTGCCCTAGTAGGCCTGCGACACCTTGGAAATGGCACCCAAGAAGAGAAGCCTGGGACCGCAGCACCATGGGAAGTCAGGGCCTCTGCAACCTGGCCAGGGTCGCAGAGCTGGGGGCCCAGGCTCCTACTTCCACCTGCACCCACCCCCAACGGGCCGGCACGGTGAAGGTCAGCGGCTCCAGCAGCATGTTGCTCCCCGACACTTTTGTCTGGTTCCATCATTCATCCCCGAGGTGGGAGACAGTCTTGGCATCACCCAAGCAATCTGGTATCAGAGTGACTCAGAAGAAGGGTCTCCAGGGTCCCGGATGAATTTTTTCTATGGCTTTTTGAGCAAATATTGGTGTGACCCTGGGAGGGTGTGACTTAAACATTATTAAAGTGTATACTGCTTGTATTAAGTCCTAGAGAAGACAGGCCGAGTCAGAACCTTGTGGCTTGGTTACGGTAGGCATTCCACCTGGGTACTGCAGAGGTGTGTTGGAAAACTGGAGCGAGGCCAGAGGAGAGGACCTGATGGTTAACGGACCAGAACATCCTCATGAACAATTGAAGGGCCTGAGGATATGAGCTGGAGAAGAAGTGTTTTCAGGGGATGGGCTGAGGCCAAATGAAATTATCTTCAAATATTTAAAAGGTGGTTAAGAAAGAGAGAAATTAGGTTTGTATGCACCTTGGTTATACCTGGCAGCAGGGCTCAGTGGGACCTACAGGTGGGAGGTTGTGATTTATAGAAAGAATAATTAATTATCTGTGTTTGAAAATGAGTGAACTGGTGTGGAAGGTCCTCCCTTTGGGGGGTGGAAGTAAGACACCCAAGGTCCTTTCCTACTCAAGAGTCTCCAGTCCCCACCCTGCTCCTGGTGGAGCAGGCTTGCTTCCATCTTGCCTGACCGCACTGGCCGCCTTCTACTGAAGATGACGGCCACTTCTGCTCCGTGTCGGTATTGACTGGGGGAGGCAGGTGCATGGCGGCACACGGGGCACATGGGGCACACTGTCATTTCCAGAGCCCTGTTGCCCAGTGTGCCCTGGACCTACCTTTCCTTCCCAGGGGAGATTCTGCAGGCAGCAGAGTGGAGAAGAGTAGTGAAAGCAGCACCGATGGTAACAGCAGCTGTTGCTCTTCCTAGGAGCTGGACAGTTTGTCCACGTCTCCCAACTGGAGGTGGCAGAGCCAGCATTTGAACTCAGGCAGGCACTCTCCGTGTTGCTCTGCCTGGCTGGCCCGAAATAAATATAAGTCACCTGGGAAAGACAGAAAGATACTTGTGTCAACACTGGTTCTTCCTGAGAACCGAACCTCAGCATCATCTGGGTAATTTTTAAAATGCAGGTGTCACGGACCCACTTTTCCTCCCGACACAGACGCACATGCAGCACACTCCCGCTCTAAGTAGGGAAAGGAGTGATGGTATCACCGTAGGGTGTGGAACTGTGGCAGCCTGAGCATCTGTTGCCATGCCTGTGGCTTACCTGTTCAGGTGTACTTTTGAGAGCAGGATGCCATGGAGCTGGGTCTACCCTCTGACAGCAGCTGAGGAAACTCTCCCAGACACGTGCCATTCCTTCAGGACAGAGCCGATGGTCACAAAGTGTTTGGGCTAGCCGTACAGTATCCCGCCTAAGTCCCTCATTTTATAGGCGAGGTGAGGGCAGGGGCCTTGATAAAGCCATTGGAGGTGGCAGAGCTGGGCCTGGAGGCCATGCCCCCCGGTTGCGGTGAGGTCTCTTCCTGAGAAAAGCTCCTCTTAGGATTTCCAAGGTAGAAGGAATTCTAGAATAATGGGAATTGCCATGGGAACAACAGAACTTGCCTATCTGGAAGCCTTCCCTTGAGTGTCTTAGCAAAATGTGCTAAGTGAATGTGACCTGGTTCCTATTTTATAGTCTGTTTGGCTGTAGTGGGGAAGTAGCTGGTGTTTGCTTGGTGATTCCAAGTGACTGAGGGGTGTAAAGAATCACCTGGAATTTAACACCCAATCTTGTGACAACATGAACTTTCTGGCTCCAGCTTCAGTTGTGTGAAAGTCAGACTATTATGAGAAGCAAAAGCTCCTATCTGGGTATGACTTACAAAGACTGAATCCTCTAACATGTCTCTGTGTTTTGTGTGTGTGTACATTTCCATGCATCTTTAGTACTTTAGCCCAGGCCTTGGTACAAGAGGCATTCGATTAGTGCTTATTAAAATGGATTGTTGATATTTCACTTACTCCTCCCAGTAGCCCCGTCAGAGAAATTATTATTCCGTTTTGTCATCAAGGCGTAGAGATGATACATGATGTGCTCAAGGGCCAAAAAGCACAAGGCAGGTCTCCTGGCATCTTGTTTGGAGTTGCTGAGGATCACTGTCACCAGTGGCCTCAGATTTATTGAATCAGCATCTGCCTGGTTAACAAGATCCCAGGTGATGCTCACACACATGAAAGTGTCAGATGCTCCTTGCTAGGCTGAATTTCCAGGTGAATTAACCCTTTGGGAGTGATAGAAATGATACTTTTTCTGTCCTATGCTCTCCTGTGGGATGGGCCTTGGGGAAGGGAGGAACTTGAAGGGAAACAAAGATGTGACTTTTAAATGTTCATTATTCTATCACCACTTGTGAAAATAGTTCCTAGGAGACTCTTAGAGGCCCCCGGTCTTGCTAGGCTCAGTCAGTCGCTTGCTCCGGGGACTGATCTCACCACCATCTCAGTCAGGGTAAGACTGACCCAGTCGGGAGGAGAGGGTGTCAGACCACCTCTCGAGAGCCTGCAGGCTGAGCTGGTCAGAGGATAGGGTGCTCCAGGGGATGGGTGCGTGACACTGACCGGTCAGCCACTGTCCTGGGAGACGGTACTGTGTTGTCCCAGGGAGCTGAGAATGACTGTCTTAGCAGGGAAGGCACATGTGGGTCTTCTGTGATTCTGGTCATAGCGAGAGGAAATGACACACTTGTGTCTTGGTGTCCAGAGCGAACCCAGCCGGGGCTACCAGAATGTGCAGTGCTTGCATGGCGGGTGTGCCGGATGAATGCCAGGGGATCCTACAGGCTGGGGCCCATGCCCACAGGGGTGACCCTTCCCTGACACTAAGTAATGTCTGAGGTGTGGGCATCCCACGATTCAGGCTGACTCAAAACCGGAAAGCCAAAGTGTGCGAGTGCTGCCCTGCGTCATTGGCTGTGCGGAAGGAATGTGCTGGCACGAGCAGATGGCTGGTGGAGTGTTCCACCGAAATGAAACTCCAGTGCTGACTTCTTGTTTTTACCTCCCCACCCTCCTCTCAAGGTTGGTCTCCGACAGCTGGACATGTCCTTGCTCTGCCAGCTGTACAGCCTCTACGAGTCCATTCAGGAGTACAAGGGGGCGTGCCAGGCCGCGTCCAGCCCGGACGGCACTTACGCTCTGGAGAACGGCTTCTTCGACGAGGAGGAGGAATACTTCCAGGAGCAGGATGCCCTCCGTGATGGGAGGGAACAAGGCCCTGCGAGGGATCTGTCACTGCCCGCCCCGCCCCTCTCCGGCAGCGACTGGATTCTGGAGTCCATCTAGACGGTCTCTGGAGGAAGGAGACTGTTACTGCCGGACACACGGTCAGCATTTGCTTCACCTCTGCTCCCTGGGGGTGGCCCCCCGGGCATGTGGGACCAGTGCTGCCTGTTTAATTTGTAGGCAGGGAGAGCTGCACAGACACCTGGTGGCAGCCTGTTTGGGTGGCCGAGTTTCTGCTGAGGTGCACCGCAGTATCCCGACACCTGGTACCGAGGCCCTCCTACGATGGTTCATAGCGACAATATGACAAGAGGATCCTGGGGAAGGTCCGTGCAGGAATTTCCCACGAGACGACGTCTAGCTCGTTCCTTCCCGACAGATGGGAGACGGATCTCCACCGTCCTTGTAGGGTTTGCCTCCGGCTGCAGTGTGTCAAAGCTAACATTTCACGGCTCCCTTCCTTAGTACCTACCTTCTGCAGCTTGCTTGCTTTTTCATGGGCTTTGCAGCCTCTCCGTTGAGCTTTATTTATTTGTAAGCAGCATTACCAACTGTCCGGGCGACTCCGTGAAAGCTCTGCACTGCAAAAGCAAATGTTTCAGGTCACACCGATCAACTGCCTTCTCTTAGCCGGTCCAAACGCCGTGTGTCGTTGCTTGCCCAGCAGATACAGGAGGAAGGAAGAGCACGCGAAGATACGTCCAGTGGGACAGAGGCTGGGCCAGCTCACGTGTTGTATCATTCACTGGACGGTGGCAAACGCCTTTGTTTTTAAAGATTCTGAATGTAAACTAGTATGTTAGAAAGTGGATCCCCCACCTTCACGCAAAACAGTGATCACCTTAAGCCTTAATATATTTATTAAAATCCTTTATGAACACTTTATACTTTGTAGGTTAAACATGAGGATAAAATGCTAAACTCCTTGTCTGTGGTTGTGTGTTATTTTGGTCTGAATTCAGAATCATCAACGTTCATAACTTGAATGCATTGAATCTAATCAAATACTAAAAGAAAATGACAGTTTTTAAAAATATTTTTTCAATTACATTTGATATAAATATTATATTAGTTTCAGGTGTACAAACATAGTGATTAGACATTTATATACCTTATGAAGTGATCACCCTGATAAATAAAGTACCCATCTGATACCACGCATAGTTATTACAATATCATTGACTATATTCTCTATGCTATACTTTACATCCCCATGACTATTTTTAACTATCAATTTGTATTTCTTAACTCCTTCACCATTTCCACCTATCTCCCTAATCCCCCTTTCCATCTGGCAACCGTCAAAGTGTTCTCTGTATCTGTGAATTTGTTTATTTTGTTCTTTAGATTCCACAGATAAGTGAGATCATATGGTATTTGTCTTTTCCTGTCTGACTTTTTTCACTCAGCATAGTGCATTCTATGTTCATCTATGTTGTTGCAGATGGCAAGATTTCTTTTTTTTTTTTTTTATGGCTGAGTAATATTCTATTGAATATATGTACCACCTCCTCTATATCCATTCATCCATTCATGGACACCCAGGCTGCCTCCACATCTTGGCGATTGTAAACAATGCTGCAATGAACATGTGGATGCACACGTCCCCTTTGAGTAGCATTTTGGGTTTCTTCAGATAAATATCCAGAAGTGGGATTACTGGGTCCTTCTTTGCCTCTTGTTATAGCCTTTGTTTTAAAGTGTATTTTGTCTAGTATAAGTATTGCTACCCCAGCTTTTTATTTTGTTTCTTTCCATTTTCATGAAATACCTTTTTTCCCTCCCTTTACTTTCAGTCTATGTGTATCTTTCGATGTGAAGTGGGTCTCTGGTAGGCAGTATATGTAAGGGTTTTGTTTTGTTATCCATTTAGCCACCTTATATCTTTTGATTGGATCATTTAATCCATTTACACTTAAAATGTTGATAGATATGTAGTCATTGCCATTTTATTATTTATACTTTTGATCTTTTTTTTTTCTTCTTCTTTTTCTTCTTCTTAAAGAAGTCCCTTTAACATTTCTTGTAATACTGGCTTAGTGGTGATGAACTCCTTTAGCTT
>NW_017731804.1:400255-401732 GCF_001890085.2 Hipposideros armiger | reverse complement strand
TGGCGCCTTTGTTCTAACTGTGATGGGAGTGCATGACCTTTCCACCTCACTTCTCTGGCCAACTGAGGACGGGTTCCTAGATACCCCGTTTCCTGACTAGTTCTCCTGACCTCCTAAAGAACTTGTACAAGCAAGCTTAGCATCTACAGAATGTTGAGTAAAAACCTTTATTAAATACACTCACAAAGCAATGTTAGCAAAATAAAAGCGTGAGGCAGGAGTTGGTAAGGATGATTTATGGCCTAAGAGTCAGATGCTTGGGAGAGGACAGGATGGGACAATGCCCGCAGGATAATCATGAATTGCCAATCCAGGCAGAAGCTCCCATACCCCCTCTCCCTGCATCCCATTCTATCTCTAAGACAGAGAAGATCTAGTGAAAGTAAGTGATGAATGCGAATGGGGCCCCAGGAATACAGAAACCACTGCTACTGGGTGGCTGATTTGGGTGGGAGGAGCACTTGCATTAGAAATAAACGTGGTAAAAGCCAGTCACCGTTTGGCCTGAGACCAAGTCCCAATTCCCTTCCGAGGGCACAGCCTTGGAGAAGCCAGGACTTCGCTCAGCTCTGTTGTGGAACTTCGGGAACAGAGCGCTTTACCCTTCATTCTCTTTCTTTCTGCGGCTGTCAGGATGTTAAGATGCCAGCATGGGGCTCAGGGGGAAAGCGTGAGAGAGGAGACCATTTAACATGGCCTGGAGAACATCATTGTTAGAGACAAGAAAGCCGCTCTGGAATGCCCAGGCCCGCACAGGTAGGAAAGTCCTGGGATCTGAGGCTGAAGGCTGCTAATGGTGCCACTTGTGCTGTGTGTGTGTGTGTGTGTGTAAGCATAGATGCCTCTGATCAGATGGAGATGAGCTGGGAGGACGAGGAGCGCCCCTGCCTAGACCCAACCCGCAGTTACGGTTCACCATCAGCTAGCAACACTCCCCATGGGGCATGGGTCCTCTGTGCGGCTGCCCCCCACTTGCCTTTCTGGGGGAGACAAGTGCATCTCAATCCCCCTGTAGGCATAGGCGTGTGACTTCTCTGGACAGTCTCCATTCAGATACTCCCTAAAGGCTGTCTCACTGACCATTAGCCTACAGAGGCTCAGGCACCGTTTCCCCTGTGCTGGGACATCACATTGGAAGATCTGGAAGCCGAATTCATCTCCCATGCTGCCGAAGGAAGAACGAAGGACGCCCGCCCCATGGGAGTGCAGAGCGGTGCCTGCTCACACAGTTACTTATTTTAAGTGGGTTGTGAGTTATATACCACCTTCGTTCCATAAACGATTTAAGGCTGCTTTGTAAAAATTCACACAACACAATAAGATGCCGCTCTTTTTAAAGTGGGTTTAGGAACCAGCACAAAGGGAGTGCCAGGGCAGGGCGGCCGCAGTGAAGCCAGGTGTGAAATCAGCACACAAGGCGCCTGCTGGGAGGACCACTCGGCCATGTGCTCGCAGAGCGTGAACGTGACACATTATG
>NW_017731804.1:394648-398570 GCF_001890085.2 Hipposideros armiger | reverse complement strand
GTTTCCTCCCAAATTAGCTCAAGGGGCTTCAAACACTCTGATAGAAAACCTTTTAACAAAAGGCCCTTTGTCTGTTTCTCTTGTGCCTTATTAGTCTGTACTGTGCTTTCACAAGTTGAGTACTTCTGGTTCTTGGCTGTGCTGAAAACTCAAGAGCCATCAGTGGGCTGTGAGTGGTCATGGTGTGATGATAAGTGACCCATGATTGTGATTACGAGGCAGGTTTTGTAGGATGGCCGAGGGCACGTGCTTTTTAATAAAGATGGGGATATCTAAAGGTGACTTAATTTTTACCAAGTGGATTTTCCTATAAATCCCGCTGTTGTTGTCACACCACACCTTGATTTGGGGGGACAGGGGTGGCTCGGAGAGCAGACATCACCCTAAGCACCTTGTAACTTCCCAGTGCAGCAGAGCAATTCTGCCGTCTCAGAATTGTACTTAAACTTTACAAAGAGGTCAGGGAAAAATTGAACAATTAGAAAATTTAGGTAGGGGACATGTTTTCACTATAGAGTTCTTTCAACTTTTTTGTATTCTTGAAATGTCTCATAAACACTGTTGGGACTGTTGGGCATGGACAGAACGGAGCAGATGCGGTGGCTGGGCTGGGCAGTGGGGCACTGGTCACTCCATGTGGACCTGGGGCCAGCCTCTCTGCCCTCTTGCCTGACCCTGTCTCGTCCCTCCGGGCAGTGGTGGGATGACTAATACACTGAATGCAGTTTAGATCAGAGACGGGTCAGACGGGTTTCCTCTGCCGTCTGGCACATACTCCACAGCCCTGAGCTGACCGCCTCTCACGGACACCTCACCTCCATCAAGGACAGGGGTATTTAATGATTGATTTAAAAAAAAAAATCAACTACCTTTATGGTATTCAAGAAAGACTAGGGATGTGTTGAGTATGAATTTCTAAATGGGTGATGGATGCATTTCTTCACCTAACATATCAAAGATTTGAAAGTTATGATGAGTGTATTACATTTTGTCATTTTCTTCTAATCCCTGTTCTCCTAACTGACCCTTTCCTGTTGGTTGGATGCCTTTGAACCATGTTTTCTCCCTCCTCAACATTGATGGGCTCCATCTAGTGGTCAATATCCTCTCCTTCTTGTGGCTGTTCTGTGATGGCTGTCCCAATTGGTTTTGTTCCTGCTTTCACTTTGAAATCCTCTTTTTAATGATTTATAGTGGTCCATTGTCCTCAAGATAAATTACAACGCACGAGGCCCTTCATCATCCGACCTTGACGTGACCTCATGTCATTTGTAAAACTCCCGCTGCATCCAGTTGAGCTGCACACTCTCAGTTCCCTGCACACGTGTTACACACCCTCTGCCCTCCAGGACCTTGTGTGCCTTGTTATTCTCTCTGCCAGGGATATTGGAAACTCCGTTCCCTTCCCCACTCTTCTCAGAAGAACTTCTCAGCTTCGAGGACTAGAATAGGCGTTTTTACTCTGTATTTCTCTAGTCTCCCTACTGCCCCCTTTACAGCACTTATCAGGCTGTACTCATACTTCTAAACCCATCACTACTCCTTAAACTTTATGAGGTCATGTCTTTTCACCACTGTACCATAGCGTCTGACACATAATAGGTGCTCAGTAATATCTGCTGAATGAATAAACAATGAGAGAACAAATGAAACAGGGAAAGGTAATGCTTATCTATTTAATAACAGCTTTATTAAGATATAGTTACCCTATAAAGTATACAATTCAGTTGTTTTTAGTTATTTCTAGGTCAGCTAATTTTTTTTTTAAGATTTTTATTTGGGAATTGGGGGAATGGGAACAACGCTGGGGAATTGGGGGAAGGGGAACAGACAAGTTGCTTTCGTTTTGTTCTTCAGTCTAGTTGTGGAGGACGTTGCTTCACTGGCCCAAGTTGGCACCATCATTGCGCTCTTCCCGGGCAAGGCAGATCAGTCGCCGNTGTTCTTTCATTTGGGACATGTTTCTTTGTCTCCCCATTTTGGCTGCCTCCTTGTGTTTGTTTCTATGTGTTAGACAGGGCTGCTATGTCTCCTGGTCTTAGTAGAGTGGCCTTAGCATAGGTGTTCAGTGAAGCCCAGTGGCACAGTCTACCTGGTCACCTGAGCCAGGTACTACAGGTATGTCCCTTGTGTGGGTTGTGTGTGCCCCCCCCCCCTGTTGTAGTTGAGCCTTGGTTGCTGTTTGCATGTCATTGGGAGGGATTGACCTCAGGCTGATTGGTTATGAGGACTGGCCGTGACTACAGTGGAGGAGCTGTTGTGCAGGGGCTGACCCTATGGAGCAGGGTTCACTTTAGCAGGGCGCTGGTGCCTGCCCAGTCTGCCCTTTGGATGTGTCGTTTGTGGAGGTGGTTGGGTGGTGCCCTGGTGTGGTCTGAAGCTGGTCACTGGGGGTGTTGGTTCTGGGGCCTCTTGGGAGGGGCTCTGTTGCAAGCCAAGGTCAGTTGCTGCCTGTGCCCTACCTGGGACCACTTGGAATGAGCTACAAAGTGATCTGCAGATGGTTGCTACTTGTGCTGGGCTTGGAGGTGTCTGGGAGAGCTGCAAACTGAGGCTAGCTGCCGCCAATGCCAGGCTTGGAGCTACTTAGCAAGATGTACAGGGCACGCTGAGGCCAGATGCTGCTTGTTTCAGTTTGAGATATTTTAGGAAAGTCCGCAGCATGAGCCAAGACAGGCTGTTTGTATGGAAAAGCCACTGGGAGTGGCTTGGGTGGGCCTGCAAATTGGGTGGGGCAGCATCTCAGGGGATCACCAGGGAGGGGCAAACAGTGTTAGTGAGGTTGATGGGGACTCAGATATGGTGGCCACTCGGTCTGCATGCTGGGAGTGGGGAGCGGGGACGGGGAGGGCTCCAAAAAGGAACCAAATGGCGCCTGTCCAGACAGAGCTGCCCCTTCAGCCCTTGTCCTGCAGCCAGACAACTCAGTTCCCTCCTGTATGTCCCTGGCGCCTTTTGAGCTGCTTCCCCAGTGCTGGAGCTTAGAGTGAGTGTCAGCAAGTAAGTTCATGTGTGGGCCCTTTAAGAGGAACACCTGGGACTCCAGCTGCCCTCTTCACTCAGCCACAATCTCAACTGGCTTTCACAGCCAGGAGTTATGGGGACTTCTCTCCCCAACACTGAAACCCTGGGCCGAGGAGCCTGATATGGGGCTGTGACCCCTTGCTACTCAGGGGGACCTCCGCAGCTGAGATATCCCTTCTGTTTCTTAATTGTCACACGTGGGTGTGGGACCAGCCCACTTGGCATCTCTGCCCCTCCTACCAGTCTCGACATGGCTTCTTCTGTATGTCCTTAGAGGTAGGACTCCTGTTCAGTTAGACTGCAGGTGGTTCTCAGTGATGGTTTTCTGTAGTTTACTTGTAATTTTGATGTGGTCCTGAGAGGAGGTGAGCACAGCATTTACCTACTCTGCCACCTTGACCGGAAGCCCAATTTGTTTTCTTTTCCTGCAGAATTTGAAAGAAGCTTTATTCTTCTACTGGCTTTTTGGGGAAGTTTTGTAGCCTCAGTAGACGACCATTTACAGTGAACACTCCAGACCCCTTGCTCCTCTTCTTATTAGCGCCTCTTTGGGGTCAGAGGGGAAAACCTCACCCTCATGAACCACCTGTTGGCAGCCTGTTGTGTACCTGACCCTGTGTCAGGAACTGGGGTGAGGTGCAGAGAAGGAAGAGTACTGCTTATTTCCTGTTTCGAAAGTACTTGTTAAATGAGGGGTGGCAGTAAGTTGCCTTCAGCGTGTGACATACTGTTCAGTGGGGACAAGAAAATTGAAAGTAATCAGACCAAGTCTGGTCACCTAATCTACAGAAACCTGGGCTCCTGCGTAACTATGAGTTGAACCTTAGGTCAGCCGTCTCAACCCCGATCACATTAGCATCACTTGGGGTTTTTTAGAAAAACGTGCAGCTTGGCTCAG
>NW_017731804.1:335125-387015 GCF_001890085.2 Hipposideros armiger | reverse complement strand
AAAGATATAAACACTCCAAGGAATGAAACATAGATCTTTTACTATGTGTGAATCATGAATTCGTGTTCCTTTTAACTAAAAATGCTTAGCTGAAGTGGTCTGTAATGTATAAACCTTCACGTTTTGCAATATCGGTCCTTGTGGCAACAACCCTTGTGTGTGTTTCTGTGTGTGTCTGTGGGATTTGCATGTGGGTTAGTGTTTCCTGTGTGTGTGGGGAGGGGTCTGTGGGGTCGTGGGGCTGGGTTTTAAATTCTATAACCATTGATTTCTTTTTCAGGAAATATATCCAAACCTTTGCTTCATTTTACTCACAGGAGCGAGGAGCTGGGTTGTATTTTTTGTCTTCTCTTTTACAGATGCAGCTGGTCATGCCACAAACAGTAAAGAATAAAACTGTGGATAATAAAGGAAGTAACTAGAATGGTCCGCTCTGCTGAAAGCAGGTCAGCAGGTACTCACTAGGGCAGGCCCCGCACGACGGGGGCACAGAGCAACCTCAGGTGTGGTCTCTCTTGGCACCAAACTTCCCAGTGTGGGCAGTCAGGCATAAATGAACACGTGGACTTTTAATATAAGACATGGACAAGTATAAAACATGAAATAACAAAGGAGGATAATGGTTTGCAAATGGCTGTTAAAAACAGGTGACCTTATTTTCCTCACCAGAAATCATAATGGATAACGTGATAAGTAGAAGCACTTGTGAAAGTGGGGGGCACAGTATCTGGACAGTCTCAGAAGACCCAGGACATGTGACTGCTGTGGTGTTGGGCGCTGGGCACTGGGTGCTAGGCTCTGGGCACTGGGCAGTAGGCTCTGGGCGCTGGGCAGTAGGCTCTGGGCGCTGGGCAGTAGGCTCTGGGTGCTGGGTGCTGGGCGCTGGGCAGTAGGCTCTGGGTGCTGGGTGCTGGGCAGTAGGCTCTGGGTGCTGGATGTTGGGTGCTGGGCAGTAGTCTCTGGGTGCTGGATGCTGGGTGCTGGGCAGTAGGCTCTGGGTGCTGGATGCTGGGTGCTGGGAAGTAGGCGCTGGGTGCTGGGCAGTAGGCTCTGGGCGCTGGGTGCTGGATGCTGGGCGCTGGGCAGTAGGCTCTGGGTGCTGGCCCGGTGGACAGCATGAGATATATCTGAAATGAGGAGAAGACTAGTAGAGAATTGGGCAGGAACGAGCCTGCAGAGAAGAAACGAGGACTGGATTATGGAAGGCCACACAGAAGCTTAGAGAAAACTAAAAGACATCCCTCAGGAAGACTCAAGACTCCCGTGTCAGCAATAAGAAACCAGGAAAATGTGGTACCATGGCAGAGACGGTGCTCTGCAAAGACACACGACGTGGCACCGCTGTGGGCTGAAGGCCAGTGAGGACATAGTTTCAAACTTTTAAGCTGGAGACAACGGGCTGGGGTCTGAGTGGAAAGAAGGTGAGGGACATTTGCAGAGACGAGCTGTCAGGAAAGGGTTCTGGTTTGCTGGGTAGAGAAGGAGTTCAGTTTTGAGGTCATGGCAGGGCTGTCCCGCCAGCATCTCGGAGGCAGTGGAAGGGCACGAGTGACCCAGCAGAGGTGTTAGATGTGGAAGGAATATGTGCTGGGGAGGCTCAGGTTGAGGCTGTGCAAAGCCAAGGGCGTGCACAGCGAGAGAGACCAGAGGAGCTGAGGGCAGCACCCGGGACAGACAGGCGTTGTGAAGAGAAAGCCCCGACGGAGAGCGGCCTGGCAGCCTGCAGGGGCTGGGAGCCGGCAGCTTCTGAGAGGGGCCGCTGGAAAAGACCTGGCAACCATGTCCCCCTGACGTTTAGGAGTGCAGCGCCAGGAGACCGGAAGTGATTTAGAAAAGGAAAAGGTAGAGAAGAAACGTGCCTAGACCAATTGTTGTAGAATAAAGTATGTGTGTTGGCAGGACAGTGAGGGCCACGAAGGAGCCACATCTGAGGACCTGGGAAGGAAGAGGGCTCACTGTGCGTGGGGAGATGCGTCTCAGGGGAGGTGGAGACTTCCGGCCTCATCTACAGGGACTGTGTGACAACCGAGGAAGGAGTGGCAGGGATGTTGCCCCAGCTTTCTGTCACAGGGTCGGGGACACAGCCCTGTCCTGCTTCTGCGCTCTCCTAACCCCCCAGCCCAGGACCCCCCATCCTAACACTGCACGGGGGCACCGGCCGAGGTCCAGATCTGACTGCGACCAGAGGGAGGAGGAGGCCTGCAGGCCGGGACGCCCGGAGAGGAAGCTGAGACGGCTCTGAGACAGCACGAGGGAGCGAGGACGGGGACACACAGCCGAAGAAGTCCGAGATGAAGGCGGAAGCTCGGCTCTCGGCAAAGCGAGAGCAGACGCGGGAGTGAGGGGCGTGGGGAAGAGTCCAGACTGACGGCGCTCTGGCCATCTGCTGGGAGGTTCACTAGTCACAGGACAAAGAGGTCGGGCTGCGGCTCTACACACGCAGGGACAGCCTGCGCGAGCAGCACCCCCATGATTTATGGCGCAGCAGATGGTGAGACTCACCCTGAGAACGCATGCTCCATATGAGGGCAAGAAGCTGGTGGGGTTCAGGCGACTAACGGAGAAAAACTCAGCAGCTGCCTACAGGCTGCAGGCGTGGTTTAGAGACGCAAGGTAGATCAGAAGCAGAAATTAGAGGTCACGGGACTAGACGAAAAAGGCAGCACAAGCAGGGATGGCGGAAGGGAGCAGAATGGCTGGAAAGGGTAGCACGGTTGTCAGTGGGACACATTTCAGAGCCTGAGATCTTAGGAGTGAGTGAGTGGGCATGGAGATGTCAGAGAAATTGTGAGACTAGGGCCCTCGATGCAACAAAAAACAGATGTTGATGTCACTGAGGATGACAAGAGAACAAAAGTGAAGGAGCCCTGGAGACATGTACTAACGTCCAGGAGGGAGACAGAGGGGACCTACAGGCAATGGGTGCCAGGGGGTGGGTACGTAAAGGCCCTAATTACTGTCAGTGGCCTCTAACTGGAGAAGGAGACCTGTCTGGACGCAGGAACACTGAAGTGCTTCTGTACCTCTTCAGAAGTCTTGAGACATGTAGATGGCACAGTCACTCCCCACGTCCCAGTCCATCCTTTGGAGGAAGTAGACCACGGTGCTTTCCAGCAGCAAGCCACTCAAGATGGCCAGAAAGGAGACCTTTCGGCAGGTGTTCAGGGTCACTGCAGAAGAAGAGGTAAGGTCCTCAGAGTTTACTTACATGCTGCTGTAATTATCAAATGACATGTAAATTATGGGGTAGTCGGAATGGAATTGTTTTGTGAAGCTGTTTTTAGAAAATCTCTATTTGTTCCTATTAATCTATGCTGTTACTGTCTCCCACTTTTCTAACTGCAAACCTTTTGAGAGAACCAAAGTATCTGTGTATAACAAAAACACTCCTGAAGTCAAGACATAGATTTCCATTGATATTGAAGGGAAAATAAAAAAGAGCAGAAAAAAATTGATACTCTTGGCTTTACAGTTGGCAAGATGATAAGCATTATGACAAAAAGTATCAGGTAACAGCATTTAAAATAGCACTTGTCACAACGTGTGGGAAAACGAGGACACACAGGGTGGCCTGTCCTTCCTGGGTACGGTAGGAAGGGTCCTGGCTTGACCACTGCCTGACCATAGCTATGTGGACCACTCATTCATAAGTGGAGTTGAGTGGCTGCCCTGCTAACCCCTCAGGATAGAGATAACGCATGTGAAAGCATTTTGAAAACTAAATATCAATAGTACCATGTGGTCACACTGAACAAATACTGAATATCTGCTATATATAAGGCACTAGGGCAATGTTAGGCCTTGTCATTAGTCTCTGAAGATTTCTAGTGTTTAACAGGTTATCTAGAAATAACGCCATAAGCTTCTATATGGGTCGACAGCTGAGAAGATGGAATGAGACACAGCATACCTCGGATTGCCTGGAAGTTGGACGTGAGGACGAACACCTTGATGAGCCGCAGGCACAGCGGCGTGTAGTCGTGTTCCCAAATGACAGCTGGGATCAGCAACAGCTTCCCGTAGCTCGACAACAGCAATGCTTTCAGCAGCAAGATGAAGTTGGGCTTTTTCTTTTCTGTGATGGGTCGTTCTACCCACAGGAAGGTAAAAATGCCAATAAAAAAGGCAGCTTGTTCTGAGGAGGAAATGGAAGACAAAAATATGAATGTCCCTATCCAAACCATATTCCCCTGAAAACAAATAAACCACATCCCAAAATACAGGTCATCAGCTGACTTCATCAAGAAACACTTTATAAAGATCAAATTTTCTTTTTTTCCTTCCTCTTTTTTTCTTTCTCTCTCAAATAAACCGCTGCCTTTTATGGCAAATCTTGCTGGTATGGTTTCAGAAATATATTTCAACAATTCTTTCATGAAGTATTTCATCATCCACTAGAACTGTAATCATCCATTTTCTGAAGTTCCTTCTTGGAAGTAAGACTCTTAAAACGTCTTTGGTGCTGGAGATCTCCACAGAGAGAATACAGAACAGAGGCTTTTCAGTCTGGGAGATGGGGCCCATCCTAACAGCTATACAAGAAGATGTTTCTCTTTGTTCATTCTTCCACTATCTATTGAGTGCCAATTATCTGCAGGGTTGGGAATACCTAAATAAAAAATTTCCCTTATTGATTTTAACAAGCTGAGTGCAACTCCTCATCCCCCCAAGTAGTCAGTCAGTCATTCACGACCAGAAGAGGCAAAGGTCCCACTGGTGTCCCACGTCAGAATGGAGCCAGGGCGTGCTGTTCCCACTAACTAGGAATTGAACATCTCTCTTCACTGCGTTATTATTTTTATTAAGAGGTTAGTCCTCTGATTACCCAGCTGCACATGTTTTGAGTGGCCTGTCCCATAAGCTGTGTTGTTTCGGTTTCTGTAGAGTGAGGTTTTTTCTGGAACACATATATCATCACATTATAGGAGAAACATCTGTATTCTTCCGAAAATGTTTAATAACTGAATATAGTCAAACTAAAGAGGTTCCAAATAGAGGCGAGTAGAATCCATAATGTAGAATGGTTAGCCTACATGAAATTTGATATATTCTTCAGGGGACACGTGTTATCTCCCTTCAAAATGACAGAAGGGCTTGTCAATGGCAAGCATTTGTTCTCACAGGACGCTCTTATAGCCTGAGGTTTAGACAAACAGTAAAATTGGAGACACTAAAAAGGCTGGACTACCATGCGGGACGCCAGCGAGAAGGGCTTCTTGCACTGGCGGAGATAACCTCCACACCCTCCTACTCAGAACGTGGGAGGGGTAGGAAACTGCACCAGCCCCGGGCTCTGCAGCTTCCCACGTGGCAGGTGCCAGGCAGTCCCCCCCTGAGGGCCTGCGCCCATCAGGTGGGTTCAGTGGGAGCTGCCGCCTGCCCACCCACCAAGTGCAGGCCGCAGTGGGGACACAAGGGATGGGGGCCCGAGACCTTCCTGGCCTCGTGCTGACGCTCCCCCGCTGTGCGGCTCCTGGGAAATCACTGGTCCTTCCTACAGCTGTACACAGGGCAGAGCTCCCAGCCTACCCACCAAAGAGGATGGTGGTGACAAGTGAGCTGATAATACCATAAAAGCAGTGCTTGAATGATAAAATGCTATATTTATATGAGATATTTTTATAAGCTGTTTTAGGGGTTTGTAACCTAATTATGGATTAGATTAAGACACACAAAAAACTAACAATAGAAATTTCTGATTGAGTATCAAAATATCTACTATAGAGTAGGTCCTACAAGAATTCCAAACTATTTGAGAACAAGCTTGTTTTGTTTCTTTTTTAAATTATGGACATAAAGCAGTTTATCTTTAGAAATTTGAAAAGCCTTTGCTTTATAGTTTAAAATTATATTAGGTTCTAGTTCTTGGCTTAGGGGATGTGTTCAAAGATATTTTTAATATTATTCTGTACATTTGGGAATTCTCAGCATATACATGAATTTTAAAACCACAGGACTGGATGAGAGGAGTTGGGGCAGATAGAGAAGAGGACAAAAGAGGACATACAGGGCAGAAATATGCCACTGGAGCGGACTGGAAACTTAATACTACTAACATAATGTCCCATTATAACCAAAGAATTTGAGAACCAGAGAAGTATGGAAACAAGTAAGTAATAAAAGTCACAAAAATTAATTCAACACAATTCTGACCTAAGTCACACCTTCAAATACTGAAGACAGGCAATTCCTGAACTTAAGGAATTTGGGGGAGTAGCCAGCGTCCCTGACAGCAGTCAGAGAAGCAATACGTGTCCCCGTTAAATACATCATGTTGGTACAAGGACATTAGCATAATACATTGGCTAATGTCTAGCAATTATAATCTGTTTTGATAAAGATGGGACCTCGGTCATCTTCAGATTGGATAATTAAAACTTCCGTTTAAGAATTTTATCAACAATATTATGTCTCAAAATAGTTTATGAAACTCTCTAATCTGATAATATCCATTAGATGGATAAGACCCTCTAATCTAATCTGATGGTATTTCCATACCATACTTGTAGTAACAAAAAAGTAACAAAACAGATAATTTAGACAAACTCTTCTAGCAGGTTAGTGGTAGAGCTGAAAATTTTGGCTCAATTCCTATACAAACTAGCTCCTCTTACCAACCATCAAGACCACGTGTCTTACACCACAAGAGTGAGTACGGTTTAGCTGAGATCAGAAAGCATGGCTTGTTCCTACCTAACGAAGCAATTGCAAACAGTCTATAGAAATCCCACTCCTTGGCGTATCGGATGAAGTCATCAGGGTCGGGGTTCTGGGTCGAGTCTTGGAGCTGCCACCATCTCAGGTATGCTTCACAAAGCAAACAAAACATGCAGAGCTTTCCATGAAGCTGGTGGTCAGAGAAACAGTGCCATTCAGTTAGGTAACAACTACGTATTGTCCTTACAATCAACAGGCACATATTAGACATAGGAGGGATGTAGTTTGTACTATCCACACAAACAAGCACAGAATTTACGTGACTCATGGACAGGTGGAAGTAGCAGTAAGAGAACAGATTTAATCTGAAGAGTCCATGATAAGAAACTATTAGTCTGAACAGGAATTTTTTAAAAATGCCCCTAGGCTAGATGAGTTATAAATAATACATTGAAAGACAGCAAGTAAAAGGTGTAAATCAGTTAGAAATTCTAGAGTCTGAAATTTTGGCAAAACAGAAAATACCAGGTAACAAGAACTGGCTTTTTGCTAATGTTTCCCCTACGGTTTGAATTTTATTGATACAAAGTGGGAACCACAAAGCCAGTGCAGTCCAGGGATGGGTATCATATGGGCTTCTGAGCCCCTGCAGTTGCACACTGGGGCTCCTGCTGGTGTGAACCCCCTGGGGACTTTTCAGAAACACTGAGGCCTGAATGCATCCCCAGAGTCTGATTTAATTGGTTTTGTTTGAGGCTTTGACATGGAAGGATTAACTCCCTCTCTCCCAGGCAAGATTTGAGAATCAATGCTCTAGCAATTTAAAAACTGCACTGGATCTCTAACTTCAGGGAGGGAGCACAGGGATAGATAAATTGCATGGTTATTGTCCATGTTGGCTCAAAGTTAGGGTTGCCAGATTTAGCAAGTAAAAATATAGGACACCCAGTTAAATATGAGTTTCAGATAAACAACAAAAAATTTTTTTGTATACATGTGTTTCATGTAATATTTAGGACATATACTAAAAAAAATTATTTGTTGGTCACCTGAATTTCTAATTTAACTGGGTGTCCTGTGTTTTCTGTCAACCTGACCCAAATTATTAAAGAGTTGACAATCCAATACACTAAGTGTGTATTCTGAAAAACCCACCGTTACAAGTTAGGACTTTTTGGATTATGCTCAATGTTGTCATTCACGTCAGAAATTCCCTCAAGAGCAAAGGATAACATGCAATGAATTTGTTTTTAAATATTTTTATTTTAATGTTTGCTTCTTTTGGGTGTAATTCTCTCCTTACATGGATATAATTAACTTTATTCTGTTAAAAGTAATTGATGTCTGTTTCAAAAGGTAACCTACTAAAAGGTGGCGACCCAGGTTCTGTTCTGTCGGTTTCCTACCAGTGACCACATTCCTAAATAGTCACTAAACATTGTGCACTTAAAAAAAAAAAATCAATGCCTGCTATTTCTAGAAACTTGCATACATTGTCAAGATGAAAGACCCACCCTCATTAGAATTTTTAAAAAATAATGTTCTTTAATTCTGTTCAAAATTATTATTTTAAAATGCAAAAACATCAAGTAAAATTAGAAAATTATTATTCTTTTAAAATGCAAATACATCATCAAACAAAATTAGAAAATAAAAAAAATTATCACAACTTACGTTTATTTCAGTATTGAAAAGAATATGTCTGTAGGCCTGGGCTTTGCACAAAATAGCATTAATCAAGATTATAACAGGATCATACTCGACATATTTGTCTACAGGTTTCTGGCAAGATTTCTGAAATAATGCAAGATAATATTAGCACAAGCAAATTCATACATTGTGAAATCTTAAAGGGTTTCAAAACAAACAGCAGAGTCTATTTTGGATTTGTATAGTAATAAGGCCATATCAGCACTTATTTAAATAAACTCCCATTCAGATATAGACTGTTCATCTATACAACACCTGATTTTAGAAACGACTAAATATAATCTTCTAGGCTAGAAATGTTAATATTTTAATCTCATATTTAAGAATCTGAAACATATTTGATTTAAAATCTGATTTTAGGCAGAAAAGTATTCCAGAAAATTCTTTTAATTTGTAGGCATTGTAGTAAATTTCTAGTGTACTTTCATTGAAAAATTGTTGCCTGTTGGCTCGATGGCCCCCAGCTTTGTGGTCCTTAAAACATGATGTGGAGAAAAGGGTTCAGAAAAGTAACCCTGTACCCAGAGCTTCTGAGAGCACAAAGCGGTAACGAATATGGCAGTGCCAACAATCCAGGGGTGGGAGACACTGACAGAAGCCTGTTTTTTCCTCTAAAACATTGAGGATATGGGAAGAAAATGGTCCTTCTCTGTTCCAGTCGAGAGACACTGGAGAGTGCCGGGCTGTGTGTAAGGAGCTGGCTTGTGCAGCCTGGTTCTAGGCTACCCAAACCAAGGCTCCCTGGGCTCTCAGCAACTCCTATTAAGTGTTTTTTATTTTTTGGACACAAGTAATTACAATGTTATCAAATCCCAACACCATTAGAACATGTAAAATGTAGCTGTACAAGAGCAAGCTCATTAGAAATGGGACACTTGAAACAGTGTTAGTTACAAAGTTGCATCACTGTGTAAACTAGTGGCTATAATTCAGACACAAAACATTTTGAAATTTCCAGAGAATGAAAGAAATAGAAGTGATGGATAGGTAAACATTCTAGGATGGGTTTTAATTTAAACATCGAAGTGTAGAAGAAACAAGAAGTGCACCCAAGAGCACTAACCCTGCACCCCAAATGGAAGGAAACTTCAGATTCACTTCCACTTTACAGAATTTCCCCACCTCATTCATGTCATTCCAAGAAATGGCTATGTTTGTCCAGTCATCAAGTGAACCAATGAAGGGACATGTGCCAGTGCCTCAAATTTAAACCCACTTAATAATAAAACTGAGGCAGAAGAGGTTCGTAATTCCGCAGCCTTTTTGCTGAGCAAAGAGTAAGCCCATGTGTCTAAACAGAAGCCACAGAACCAGAAATTCTACGTTCATGACAAAGAGCTGTTTTCTATGGGGTTGTTGGAAAAGTCATGATGCATTTTTGCAATGAAAAACATAGAAAAAATATGTCATGACTTTTCCGACAACCCAACAGATCCCGTTGCTGAGCTCCCCGTACGGAGACTACCTCCTCTCTTCAGAGGAACAAGAGTGGAAGACCAGAAATGAATGCTACATGCTACTTCATTTCAAAATGAAACCGTGGGCTGCTCATCTCTCTCTGTCCTTTAAAAGCTCTTTAAAACCCATCTTCAGACATCATCACAAGTCTTAGATGGGATCTGGGATTTTAAGGAAGTAGGCAGAAATCAGCAGCAGGAGGTGCAGCAGTCACTTGTCTGACAAACATTTTGGAGTGGCTGGTACATCCCTAACCACGGCTCTCTACTTGGCCATCTCTATGGACCAGGCACTTCCCAGGTGTAAGATGAGACCTACGTCTCTATCCTTAGGGACCTCACAGCTTACAACGGATGGCAAATAAATGTGCCACTGTAGGTGCTACCATGGGATAAGCCCAGGGTGACATGAGCCCAGACAGAAGAGGCAGCTTCTGGTATCATGTGACAGGCTCTGTGCTGTGCCTGTCTCCCCTTCTTAGCATCCTGAGGATTTCATAAACATTGCGAGTTCATTAACTAGTCTGCTGGTTCCCTCCCTAACAGTTTAGGCCTAATGTTTCCTTGTCCTGTCTCTATTATTTGCCTTTCCCTGAGTGCTTCCTTCACCTTGAATGTAAGGGGTAAAACCATACACAGACAAAACAAACAGATGTAGAACATCCTATTGGGAGATAGCTAAATTTAGTACTTTTTTCTTTTACCTCGGCAAAACTGCTCTAATCCACATCATTTACTACTTAACAGGCAGTATCCTGAAGGATAAACTTGTCCTCTAATTGCTACAGCACAGGGAACAAGTGCGTCCTGGGGACGCAAACGCTTCCACCACCTCTATCTTAACACGATATGATTTACTTGATGCTGCCGTGTTCTCCAGCTCCCCAGTGAATCACATCTCTTTCAGAATATAAACTGGCTAATTTTTTTCTTGAATATTCTTGCTGCTTCTTCCTTCCCATCATCTCTAGGACGACCCCCTTCCCCATTCATTCTCAAATCTGTTTAATTTTAGCTCCATAATAAGCAAATACTTATCTTAAAAGTGGACCCCACTAGAATTTAAGCTCAGGGCCAGGGCTGTGTCTTATTCTTGTTTGAACCCAGCATCCAGAGGTGGAAGCTGGATACTGTAGCTAAATGGAGCTGACACTTATGAGAATCTCAAAGGAGTATTGTTTTGTTTTGTTATCATAATGACTTTATCAAATATCTGAGCACTTAAAATAGGCCAGGCACTATAGGATATTAAAAGCACTGTATCTTCAAGTATAATTATAATAAACTGTGAAATGCTGAAACAGAGGGGATGGCTAAAGAGACATGCTTCCAGTGGATGGAGGAAAGTTAGGGAAACGCAGAAAGGCAAGCTGGGAGGAACGGCAACAGTGAAACAGGAACAGCACAGGGAAGGGAGATCAGGATGAACAGTGCAGGCAGGAGATCAGGCCAGCTCCACACACGGAGGGAAGAGACCCAAGTGCATATGAGTTACTGGCCGTAAGACCGCTTAGAAACTGGATGCTTTTTTCCCAACAAATAGCCTAATGTCTAAAAACTTTTTACTTTTTAATCTCAGGACTTGGAGAGCCTTTAAAACATTAATTATTTTATGGTATAATTTTTGAGTCTAGCATCAACTAATGATTTTTCCCTGAGTTACGCTATTATGCCTATTAATATGCATTAGCATGATAAAATCAAGGACATTACATACTCCATCTCATTAGGAAATGACTATGTACAATAATGAATCCATAATGTACTGTACCACCATTCAATATTCCAAATATAACTCTAAAATCTGTCTCCTGAGTGAAAGAGTGCAATGTTTGAAGGGGGAAGTGGGGGAGGGTGTAGCTGTTTACCTAAACAGCTATCCAATAATTATTTTGTCTTTCCATAAATAAAGCTATAGAGAAGCTGATCATTAGGAATGGGATTTTGTTGTTGTTAGCTTAATGCTGATAATTAAGGAAAAAAAGATTATTTTATATTATTAATGATTACTAACTAAAGTGCATAGACTAGCTTTTCTTCGGACAAAAGACTATATTCAGTGTTATGTGGCTGTCATCTTTCAGATGGATCATTTAATTGGACCAGTCCAAAAGTCATTTAAACCACATATAACGTACTGTTCTCTCCCTCGTACTAGGATTGCCAAGGACATGATCATCTAAAAAACTAGAAATGGTCATTCATTCAACAAATATTTACTGAGTACGTACTATGTGTCAGGCATTGTCCTGGGTGACCCAGCTACATTAATGAGTACAATATACATAATCTCTGTCCTTGTGTAGCTTACATTCCAGTGGGAGGAGACAGACCACAAATAATACATACGTCAATTCTACAGAACCTTAGAAGATGACAGGTGCTATGGAGAAAGAGCAGGGAAGGGTGATAAGGTGTACCAGACTGGGAAGGGGGAGCATCATTTAGTAGGGTGGTCAGAGTAGGGGTGGTCGAAGAGGGTGAGGAAATCAGCCAAGGAGAAAGGAGACGCCTGAGAGAAAAGTGTTCCAGGCGGAGCGCACAGGCCCTGAGGAAGGAACTTGCCGGTTTAAGAAACACTGGGGGGCCAGTGGGGCAGCCGTGGAAGGAGGACTGGAGAGAGTAGCTGGAGCTGGGAGAAGGCCTTCTAAGGCAGAGCAAGGATTCCAACCTGAATTCCAGGGAGACAGAAAAACTGGAAGATTTGCCCAAGGAACGGTGTCATCTAACTTACATTTTAAAAGCATCAGTCTGGCTGCTGTGTGAAGAGGCTGAAGAGGTGCAAGGCTGACACAGGGAATCAGTTTAGAGTTATGCTAATATTCCAGGTGCGACGTGATGGTGATATATACCATCATCGTGGGGGTAGAGGTCGTGGAACTGGGATGTAATTTGAAGGGAGAGCTAACAGGATTTGCTGAGCAACTAAAGAAAGAATGTGAGAGAAAGACAAAACTCAAGGATGACTCCAAGGTTTCCTTGGTCTTAAGAACTAAAATGGTAGAGTTTCCATTAACTGTGCAAGTTTGAGATGACTATTGAAATCCAAGTGGAGAAGTCCAGTAGGCAGTTAGATGTTTGGGCCTGGAGTCTAAGGAAGAGGTTCAGGTTGAAGTATACCACAATGTGGGAACTGCCAAAATTTAGATAGAACCTAAGGCCATGAGTCAGAATGGCTCCTCAAAGGCGAGTGTGTAGACAGAGGCCCAAGAACCAAGCTGGGGATTAGGAGGTAAGGGAGGTGAGGCAGAATCAGAAAGGGTGAGAGAAAATAGCCAGTTAGCTAAGGAGAAAACTAGAAGGGCATGGTGTCCTGGCAAGTGCACAAGGGGTTTCCAGGAAGAGGATGTAATGAGGTCAAATCCTGTGGCTGGTTAACTGAGAATGGGCTAGCCAAGTGCAAGTCAGCGGTGATCTTAACAAGAACAGCTTCTAGTGAAATGGTGGGTGGAAAGAAAGTCTGAAGTAGATTCAAGAGAAACTAGGAGAGAAAATAAACATATAAGCACAAATATCTCTTAAAGGATTTCTGCGGTCAAAGGGAGGAGAAAAAGAGCATGAGCTAAAGGAGGAAGTGGGGTCAAGCATATTTTTTTAATGGAGGAAATAATAGTGCTTATGTTGGTGGGAGTGATGCAGCAGGGAGCACAAGGGTACTGTTTCAGGGATGTCCTTAAGTAAGTGGAAGAGGACGGCATCCAGTGCAAGGGGGAGGCATTGCTTTAGACAGGTATTCCAACAGTTCATCCACAGTGATGGAACGGAAGACAGAGCAGATGGACAACGAATGCTAGTACTACTGGGTTTATGCGGTTGCAAAGCTTGTGGAAGTTCTGTTTTCTTAGCAAAGCAGGAGAGGATATATGGGAATCTTGAGGAGAAGGAATGTGATGATTGTTCAGAACAATTGAGTGTGAATGGCTAGTGAAACATAAGGTGATCGCCAGATGGCATCAACGGCCCACGAGGTTAGTGGTTATGAATTTACGGCATGTTTCCCCAGCAATGTACAGCTGCAAGAGTGTGGGGACAGATCAGGGTTGAAATTTTGCCATGTGAAGGAAACCCTTTGAGAAAGGAACAGAAATTGAGGGTGTATGCACCAGTGATTATACTAGTTGACAATAGATTAAATAGGTACATGTGCACACTTTGTCAACTCCCTTTTATATTCCTACGGGTCATGTTTTTCTAATTTATGAGAAAATCATCAGATCAGAAATGGGATAAAAATGTATTGACTACCTGTTATGTGACAGGTTCTTTGCTAGTGCCCTCAAAAGAACCTCCAAATTTATGACATTTTAAACAAGATCATTCTCTATAAATAGACTGAACATCTTGAAAGCAGAATTTTTACTTCCTCATTTTTGGTTTTCATATTCCAACATCTAGCATAGTGCTTTCTACACCACACTGTACAGTCAATAACCACAAAGGATGAAACCTGAAAAAAAAAAAGTATTTCAGGAGAATTTAATATGGCTTATGGAATGTAAGGATTGTAACACTTATCTATCAAAGGGAGGCTACCTAAGAATGAAATAGCTTTGGTGTGAACCCAAAACTCAACATAATCCGATCTTTAAATTTCTCTGCACAACACCTACATCTGTCTCCACCCGAGGATCCGTTTGCTGGGTTAGGTCTCACCCGCAAACATGACCCATATGAACAAAGCAGTGTACGGTAGTGAGTTCTCTATCACTGTTGGTATTCACGCAAAGGTTTGACAGACCTCAGACAGGTATGTCAAGCATCGGACTGAACACTGTAGTAGAGGACCCTTAAACTCGATTTTCGTCACCCTAAAGTGCTGCTACAGATTCCACTGTCTCTCAAATCTCGCCGCGCCATTTTCTTTCCAAGGACACCCCACACCTGACAACTCACGCAGATGGTTATCTTCAGAACGCCGTGGTTATAGTCTCGGTACAACTCCTTGGCCTCCTGGTTGCATTCGATGCACCTGTATTGACAGGAGGCCGAGACAGCCGTGGCAGTGGGAGTCGCCGTCACTCCCTCGGTGCTCCCCTTGCCCGCTGTCTCCCCCTCCGGAGTCCCATTGCCCCGCGGTAGCCCACCCCGCCCACCAGTGCCCATCTCCACGCCAAGGCGGCCCAGAACTTCCGATCCAGTGGCGGGGAAGACGTCAGACGCCGAAACGGAAAGCCTGCGCGGCACGGTGCCTGCTGGGATTTGTAGTCCCTGCACCAGAAAGGGGCCCCGAGGCTGGCCCAGCCGGGACTACAACTCCTAGCAGGCAATGCCACCCTCCTCCCGCCCCCTTCCCACGGCCCACCTGCCCGCCGCGGGTGAGGGCTGGGAGGCTGGTGCGCGCGGCGAGGGCCGCCGCACATGCGCCTTGAGGGAAGATGGCACCTGCCCGCTGCTACTACTGCTGCTGCTGTTGCTGCTGCTGGGGAGGCGCTGTGGCCGCCGCGAGCGCCGCGCGGCACGTCCTGGTGTTGCTGCTGCTGGGGGTCCTGTGCGCCGGGCCGCTCCCGGGCGTCCTGGCCACCGAGCACTATACGCCGCTGTCCCTGCTGAAGCAGGAGCTGCAGCACCGGCAGCAGCAGGAGGCCCCGGCAGGCGGCGGCTGCAGCCCGCAGTCTGGGGACTGGGGGGACCAGTACTCGGCCGAGTGCGGCGGTGAGTGGGAGGCAGCGGGCGGGCGTCCGGGTTGCCGCGGGGCCGGAGAAGCCGTGGGGGCTGCGAGCCCCGGGGCCGAAGTGCCGGCCGCCCGGGCCTCTCCGACGCCGCCGTGGCGTGTGTTCCTGCGCGAGCCGGCTCTGGGAGGTGTCACGCCGGGGCCGCTTCCCGCCGCTCGCCCCCTCGCCGCTGCGCGCCCTCGTCCCCTAGCCGCCTTGGAGAGGGAGGTGAATAGAGAAAAGAGCTGACCCCGGGGCGCTAACTACTGTTCAGTGGGTGGCCGAGGAAATGGCAGGTGGCCGGGGCAGCCCCGTTCCCACTCCGTTCCCGCGGTTGCCGTGGGAGCGCGGGAGGGACCGACGGACGCAGGAGGACGCGGGCCCAGCGGCGGGGCCGCGCTCGGAGCCGCGACGCCTGGCCGGTGCAGGCCTGGAAATCAGGTTTCCTGACTTCCCGGGCTGACGTCTTGTATTAAACAGTCTCTGAAAATTCGATCCCTGGAAGAAAGAAGGGAACAAAAGAGCAAGCCCGTTTTATCTGCTCGTTGACATCTTGCTTCCAGTTGTTAAAGATTGACCTATGATCCGTCAGGTGTCTCCCAGAGGGTGAAAAGGGCCTGTGTGTGTCAGCTGTGTGCGCTTGGGAACTAGGCCGGCTCATTCATTCATTGAGATGGGACGCTATTGGCCTCAGTTTAGTAAGTCATGGCAGATGACTTACTAAAGGAGCAAAATACATGTGTAGGTTTTTTATTTTGAAGTGCTGTAATGGGTCTTTTCACCCTTCAGTCCCCTCCACTTCCCTTTCCTTTCCCCCTTTCGCTGTGTGAGGTCCCTTCCTTCCTTTCAAAAGGTCTGGGCCCACCTAACGCAACTTTCATGAGGTGACTTTTATGGCCTGGCAGCAGCGTTCTTTCGCATCCTGTACCTGGGAAGACAATAAGTATTTTTTGGGTTGAGATGAGATGTCAAGATTAGCACGCTCTGATTTCCTTTTAGCACAATCTGACTTCCTTGAGGAAGTCTCACGCACTGAGGGGTATGTGACTTTGCATAGCAGGCCTTGGCTAGTAACAGCGTAAATAACACGTCCAGCTTGCATAGTGGAAAAGAAATGGCTCTTACCTCTGTCACTTTCTGTGACTCCCAACAAGTTAATTGCCTGTCTTTGCAAAATTGCCTCCTCTGTAAATCGAAGACACTATTACTTAATTACAGGGTTTTATTTTCTTCACTCGAGTGCTGTGAGGAAAATGAGAAATAGCTAGCGTGTCTGGAGTGCTTGCTGTTGGAAGGGCTTGAGGGCAATTTGCCTCTTAGTCTCAGAACACCAGAAACGGCCTCATTGCATGGCCTTCCCTTTCGTCAGATGAGCAAACGGAGGAACAGTGAAATCATCCCTTTCCTGCGGTCCCACAGCTGTGAAGGGAGGAGCCCAGGTGGTTAGGCTCCAGATAAAGCTTTGTCTTAAACACTAAGTGGTAGTAGTAGGAAAACACACCTGTAGTACTTACTAGTACTCCTTGTGTAAGTCTCCAGTTCCTCTTTCCTCCTACAGTCATGTGATGCTCACTGGTGAAAGGAGACCCAGATTCTAGGCAACGGAAGGTACCAATCAGTTTATATTATGAAATCAATTGGTGTTATTGATCTAGGTGGCTATTTCACATCTGGCTGTTCCCCTTAGCTTACTGGCCGCAGCATGTGACCGTGTGGCAGAGACTCTGGAATGCCTCTCATTCTCCCTCCTTTATCCTAGACAAGTAGGAGGAACCTCTGAACCCTGCCCCAGCTCCTCTCTGTCCTGAGAAGGACAGATGTAGGAACAAATTCAGGATTTACAACTGATCATGCTGCAGCCTGAGGGGTTCATACACTGTATCCAGAGCCCCCAAGTGATCAGCACAAGGGTCTGGATAAGTGGCAGGATCCACAACTAATCAGTTCTTCAGAATCAGACAGACCTGACCTCACCAACTATTGATCATGTCATTGTCACATGCTGGCCTGTCCAGCCCCAGGCCTATCCATATCAAGCCAGTCCCTATAGAAAGGGCAGACACAGCAGCCCAGCCTCTTTTCAGAAGCCTTCCCACAACTTTCGGATTCAAATGGATGAGTTGATGCCAGCCTGGGTCAAAAGCTGCACACCTGCTGGTGAGCTGTCTGTGCATTCTCTTAAGACGGAACCCCAGTGATTGTAGGGCCAAAGACAAAGGCTGGTGGGAGCCCATCGCTCTGCAGTGGCGGGCCGCGCGGTGTGGACCACCATCCTGTGGCGTCCAGGCCCAGTGAGCAGCTGATGTCCAGCTGCCGAGACAAACATGGATGACCCCCAGTGCTATAGTCTTAGCCTGAGCATTACTGTCCCCAGGCCCCTTCTACTTGGTCTCCTCCAGCACATTTTTACATGTCACTTTTTATTTGAAAAGCATGTATAAGCACAAACTTCTGACTGTCTCTGTTTTCCTGTGGTGGAAAGAACCTTTTACTCTTTTAAAAAATGAAAATTAATGTACATATTTTTCAAATAAAAATAAATTTGTCTTGTTACCTTTGCCTTGTTTTTAGTTTGGAATTGTGGGAAGAAATAATGAACAGAAGATTTCCCCAATTCTTTCACTCAGTTGTAAACACTATGTACATTCTTATTTAATCCTTCTGACACTGAATAGGTACTGTTTTTATCTCCATTTTATCTGAGGTGAAACTGAGAGAAGTTAGGCGAGGTTACACAGTAAACAGTAGAGTCAGAATTTGAACTTGGCCTTATCTCCTCAGTAATATTTGCATAGTATACTATCTTACTAATATTAATGATAAAGTCCTATACCCTTAAGCATGTTAGTTGAAGGTTATGTTCTTAAATAACGTCTAGAATTTTATATTTACATATGTGCAAGGATGCTTCACTGGACCTAATATTTTGACGCCAAGAGCCAGAATGGATCTGTTCTTTCTCAGAAAAGTGATTTGTGTGCCTACTAGATGCCACACAAGTGTCCTGCACCCTGGGGACACAGCACAGCTGGCTGAGCTCCTGGAGAGGAGCCTGTGCTCTGCGGGGAAGAAGGTGTGCAGCAGGCGTCGTGATAAATGCCTTGAAGGGTGAAGAGCAATGTGGGGACCCTACTGTGGGAGGTGGCCAGTGAAGGCCCCTGGTCAGGTGACCTGGATAGAGTGAGGTTTGGAGAGATTTTAGCGATGTCTTCATGCAACACCCTGATGTTACAGAGCTCATAAAGTGTGGATAAGTTATAACTTGTCCATTGATTTAAGAATTCAGGTTCTCTTCTCTGCTCTTCCTGTCAAGCTAAGCTGCACTTTATTCAAACGTGGCATTCGTCTGTATTAAACATCTTTGTGTTCTTACAAATCACCTAAGATGTATTTTAGGAGCTCAAACATGCATTTCTAGTCATTTCAAAACTTTTGTTTCTACTTTGAAAATGTGGTGACAAGAACAGTGAATTTATGTGATTTTTTTTTTCTTTTTACTGCCTTCTTGAGACTTTTTGTCCATTCCTAAGTGAGGTAGCCTTGTACTTGGTGTCTTAATGGTGGTTTTCAAATAACCACCTTCTAACTGGTGACTGTGCTGAATGCCTCAGTCAAGTTCAATGAGGAATTTACAACATGAAGTAATTTTCTTGAGTCTGTTGAAATGAATAGTCCCAGATTTGAGTTTATTTTACCTTAGTTCTTTGTGGAGAAAAGAGCATTAGTGTGTCTGATTTGGGAGTTAACTGCCAGAAAAATAAGGAAGTAGCTGTCAGCCTGGCTCTCTGTTTGACTAAGGCAGTAAAACTCCAAGGTGGTGAGTGTACGTGATATGTTCTTAGTGAGGACTCAGTAGTTGAGACACCCCAAATCGGCCTCCCTGCTCTCTGTGCTGACGTCATTGCTGGGCCTCAGAGGTGAGAAGAATCAGGGGAGGGACATTTTAATAACGAGAGCGATTTCCCTTTTTGTTCTGGCTATGAGGAAGTGAAGAACCAAATTTTATGCTCCGTCATGGCCAAGTGTGCTTACTCTTTCTGTTGGTATATTTGCTCAATCCTTTTGTGCTGTGGCCCTGATTTTCTGATTGTTGTCATGTACAGTTTTGTCACACCCCTCTTCTGACCTTCTTTAAGGCACCCACGAGAACGTTAATCAGTGTAGCGTGGCTAGCAGAGACCCAGGCTCAGGGTGACGGACAGCTTCCTGCGTCGTTCCCTCGCCTGCCTGCCCTGGCCACTGGGGCATCGCGGGGAGCCGTCCACCTCTTGCAGAAAGTCCCGGTTGGAGCCGCTCTTCCTGGCGTGAGCCTGAAGAGGTGGTAGCTCAGGGCATTTGCACACCCAGGGGCTCTTCGAGTGGATCTATTGTTAAAAATCACATCTGCCTCTCTGAGGCCCATGCGCTCGTGTTCGTGTTCAGCTGCGGTGAGGAGGGTCCATTTTCTTTCTGCCCCTGGTGAGGGGCAGAAATCTGCCCTACATGGACTGGGACACAGGAAGTGGCAGGGCACTTTCTGTATAAAACCTTTACAGAAAGTCTGCTATGGCACGTAGACACGGTTGACTTCATTGTACTCAATAATGGTACTCAGCTGACCGACCAACTTTGAAAGCTTCCCCTTTTCACAGTGTGATGTTCTAAAGAGGTCATCTTATCTTTTTGTTTGGTTTCATTTCCTTGCAGGTAGATATAGAATTTACAGAAGTAGCAGAACTTTAGGACTTTTCACTGTGCATTACTGCTTTCCCACACTTCCCTTCTGTTATCTTATTACTTTTTATTGAAATAAAAAGGACATATATGCAGAAAAAACATATTATAAGTATATAGCTCCATGGATTTTCACAAACTGAACACCTCGTGTAAGCAGAAGGAACCCCAGATCAATGTGACATCTGTTGTTAAGCTTGCTAAGAACATCTCCTTAACCTGTTAACCCGAGCTCCCTTGGGAAACGCTTGGTGTGGCTTTGTCTCTGGTTCAGGGCCCAACACAGCGGACTTCCTCTGTGTGCGTGGGGCGTGGCATTCCTCAGACACTCGAATCTGGCGTGGGCCTCATGGGCCACCCTCTTCCTCATGAAAGGTCCGTTGGTGTCTCTTGGGACTGCTCCTGCCTGTGTTTGGGATATTTGGAGTGACAGAGTATCCCCTTGTCACCAGTGCTGCCTCATGACTGCCTAGCTGCTTCAGGTTTCCCAGCACACCTGACTTTTGACTGTACATGTGGGTTTAGGAGAAAGTCTTCAGCTCTTAAGAGTACACGCCGCTCTGAGCGTCCGACACGTCCTCAGTCCCGCATCTGGCCCCGGGCTAGGTGAGCGGCCTCCGTGGTCGGGCCGGCTGCCCAGCTTGTGGCCGCGGCACCCTCCATCCTGTTCAGTTCTTGGATGGGAGCTGCTTAACTTGCTTCCACACCTCTTTTTCCATTCCGTGCCGCTGACCAACTCCTTTCTTTTGGTTTTATACATTCTTTACATGTGTTAATACTTCTCTGTGGGCTTTGGTCAGATTACATTCATGCTTCATTAAAAAGCTGTTCTGTCTCTCTCAGGTGGCTTTGCAGATCCTTCTTCTAATGGATTAATTATATGTTGATTTTATAATCTAATTCTCAGTAGGCAGCCTCTATTTTCAGATTGTTTTATGATAACTTAACACATCCCCGGTGCTGATGAATATTATTTTATTAGAATAAAAGAAGTATATAATTGTTCAGAGGGGAATTTTTCCTGTTACTACTTTTCCTGTTATTACATTCTAAGAGAAATTCACCACTGGGCCCATGGAACAATGTATGTACAGTGTCCTGAGCAGTGGTTGTCTTACAAGCGCAGAAACTGGTGAAAGCAAAAAGCACTGCAGGTTGATGGCGGCTGCTTGGCCTTCAGGAAGCTCCTGTAGCCACAGTGATGCTGTCTGCCCTTCCCAGGTTACCCTCCGCCTAGGACTAGAGTGATCAGTAACTATCTCACACCTGGCTCCCAAGTTCTGGCCTGTCCCTGTTCTCAGGTGAACTGGGCACACTGTCTCTTATAACGACCGTGAGATGGTCACGTGATGAGGGCAGCCCGGCAGCTCTTGAATTCCTTATGAAACGTTTTCCTTCAGGGATTGGCCACGTGTTTGCTGTTTGCGAGCTTTCAGTCAGTTTTCCCTTGCAGGCCTGGATCTGTGACAAATGCACGCTACTTTCAATGCCACCTCCTCTAATCCCAAGGAGGGGATGCCCTCCTCTTATGTGATTGAGAAAGAAGCAACCAGAAGAGAACTTGCACGCTCCCCACCCCCCAGCGTCAGCCGCCTCAGCTTTTGCCTTCATCCCTCTCTGCTTGTGGTGGGAGGTACCCCCTTTCTTCTCCCATCAGCGCAGAAATGGCTGTAATAGTGCCACCGCCCTTGAGAAAACAAGCAGTGAAGACAGGGCCTCATCTCTGCTCCCTGCCTTAGCAGCATTCCTGGGATGGTTATGTGCTCTGCCTCCATGCCTCCAGTTCTCGCTTGAACCTACCCCAGTCCGCTCTGTTGGGGAGGAAAAGTTCTCCTCCACCCTTCTAGGTTCCTCTGGCTGGTCTAAGCGTTAAATTGACAGGCAGATTAACAGGAGAAAAACCAAATTTCATTTCATACGTAGGGGCTCCATAAGAATATGAAGTGAGGAGAAAAGGGGCAGGGGCCTGGGACGTCAAAGCGGAGGAAGACAGTTCACAGGGAGATAGGAAGGGCAAACGTTTGTCATGCCATGCAGAGACAAAGGGACACAGAGAGGACTTTGAACAAAGAGAACTTGGTTAAGTTTCTCCCCCAGTTCACTCCATTTGGCTCATACTCTTTGTAGCGATCTCTGGTGATAGCTCCCATCCTTCTACAGGCCCTGCGTCTAAATTCTTTTACCCAATAAAGGGAGCGGTAAGGAAAAACTTCCTTAGTCTTCTGTCTCTCAAAAATAATGAGCCTAAAACAATCCTCATGCCAAAGAGGGGTGGCAAATTTTGCTCCCTTACAGCTCCACCCATCTTCCCTTCTTCATCAGCTGTGTGAGGTTTAGGGGGGAGTAGAGAATCCTGATGGCTTTGCTGTGCCTAAACCGCTTCCTGTGAGGACCCAGCATTGGCAGAGGGAGTGGCGGCAGATGTCCCATGGGCCTCTGTTGATGCAGTGGCCTAGAGCACAGATGTGGCGAGTCTGGGCTCTGCTGTTTCATTCCTTGTGACCTTGAACTTGTTCACTGACACTGAGCTGATTTCCCCATGTGTACACTGAGCTTCAGTAAGGTATGTCCTGCCTAGTTCCGAGGATGGAGGACCAAAAGAAATCATGTTTGTGGGCGCATTTAGCAAGCTGGAGTGCTGTGGAGACCAAAGTAAACTTAAGGAAAGTAGGGGGAGAAATGAACAGGAAAACCCAGCAGTTTTAGCCTGGATGTGTACACTGACACCTAACAGTCATTTTCTGTGACCTGTGGGCCTCATGTTTGTTCCTCACGCTGGCCCGATGAGGGTATGTGGTGGTAGGTAATTTAAAATGAGGAACCCAAGGCTGGGCGACATGGAAGGACTTGCTCAAAGCCAAACAGCTGGCTATGCTTCCGATCTGAGTCTTTATGTCTCCACAGCCTGGCTCTGAACAACCCTATTACTTTGCCTCCAAACTAATTAAATTAGAAGTCAGGGGAAGGGTAGATTTAAATATAAGAGTTGATTCTCTGAAAATACGTGAAGCTTAGACAATTCTCTGGTAAGGCTAATCAAGAAAAATGAGAAGAAACAAATATTTGATTTTAGGAATAAAGGAGTATAATAAAAATAGAAAATAATGATAAAACTTCATAACTTTATGGTAAAGATGTAGAACAATTCAAAGAGATGGCTAGTTCTTTAGGAAAAGGTAAATGACCAAGTCGATTCTCCCTCTGCCTCTGAAATATCTCGTCCCCACCAGGTCAGCTCTTATCTTTCATTCAAGTTAAGCTTCCTCAGCTTTCTGAGAGACCCTACCAACATTCCCTGCTTAATCACCCACCGTAAGTTAATGGTTGTCAAGTTCACATGGGCGGCTCTTGTCTCTGTCTGGAATGCCCCAGCTACGCGCAAGGCAGCTTCCAGTTCAGCATCTGACAAGCCCTTGACTGAATCCCGAAGGTAGCTCTTCCCTCTGAAACCGTTCTTCCTCTAAACTCCCATTTCAATTAATGGCACCAAGCATCTTCTAGCTGCACATACCAGATACTGGTACCTTTCCCGTCTTCCCAGGCCTTTTTTTTTCCTCCAAGCCCTGTCTCTTTTACTTCATATATTTTTTTGGGCTATAACTGTCCATTTCAACCCGGTGGCCTCAGCCTTCATTTGGACGTTTCCCACTTTTTTTTTTTTTTTTTAGCTGAGCCATCCTGCCGCCTGTTGGCAGCTCAGCGGCAGCTCAGCTCAGGCCGGGCATCGAACTGCTGTTGCTCAGAGCTCACACTCTGGAGCGAGCTCTTAACCAACTGAGCCACTCAGCCGGCCCTCCCGCTTTTTAATTGGCCACGGCCTCGCACTTGGCCTCCCTGTCCTTCTCATACAGCTGTCTGTGCTCTTTCATCCTGAGTAAGCCTTCCATGGCTTCTTAGTATTAAAGAAGAAAGAGAATAGATGATACACAACTGGATACTAGAGAAACATGAAGAGGAAATAAGGAAATCGGAAGGAGTTACACAGAACCAACCCAGAATAAATGAGTTAGAAACCGAGCAACAATAGAATTGATACAGAGATCCGAGAGTTGGTTCTTTAAAAAGAAGAAAACAGACAAACCTGGGAAGGCTGTCACTTGAACAGAGCAGATACATCCTGAATGGCGGGATGTATGCAATGGAGGCCATTAGAATGAACACAAAACTAGAAATCTCTGCTAACATGGTTAAAAATAGGAAGCAATAAAGAAATGTCCAGGAAAGATGATGTAGCAGAAAAAGATGAGATTTTGTAATGTGCTTTAAGAATATTTCTGCAGTAATCACCATTAAATTTTACTTGTATGACGTAAACAAGGAGGAAAACAGGCTT
Organism: Hipposideros armiger; assembly: GCF_001890085.2. Lineage (NCBI taxonomy): Eukaryota > Metazoa > Chordata > Mammalia > Chiroptera > Hipposideridae > Hipposideros > Hipposideros armiger. The sequence goes on along the minus strand of NW_017731804.1, from coordinate 362,494 downwards.
TTCTTAATTCCATGGAAATCCTACCATTTAAGTACAGCTTGTTGGGTTATTGTTATAAAATAACTGAAGCCATAGTGAGTTAAATATTTATATATTGAAGAACAGATTTAACCTCCTGTCCCAGATGATGCTAATTACAACTGGAACAAACTATTTCTCTATGGCAGACCTTTCCAAACCAGTGAGAAACACTGATGCCAAAATCTAATACAGTAGAGGGGATGGAGGGAAAGAAAGCTATAGCATAGTTATAAAAATCCTGAGTAAAATATTGGTCAACTGAAGCCAGCAAGCAATTAAAAGGATAATCTGCCTTGAGCAGTTAGCTTGTTCTAGAAGTACAAAAAAGGTTCAACTTTTTAAAAAATTGAATTAATCATCTTAATAGGTCAAAGGAGAAAAGTCGTATGATTATCTTAAAGAAATACTCAAAAGCGCTTGATAAAGCCAGGTTTCCTGATTTGAAATTTTTGTAAAACAAAGGAGAGTCCTTTATATGGTAAAATGCATCAATCTCAGCCTATAGCCATATACAGCAGCTTCCTACTGGGGTTCGTAAATGTTAAATGACAAGGTTTATCATCAGAAACTGTGGAAATCCCGGGTCATTACAGGAGATATTAATGTCAGAGTTAAGCACGAGTGCCTTTCATCACTAGTATCATCGAGCACTTTTTGGAGGTCTGATCCAGTACAGTAAGATGCTAAATGAGTGTAAATATTAAAAAGACCTGGATATAATTATATTTGGTGATAGTTATTCACCGAATAAATGGAGACCTTGACAGAGCTGTTACAGAGCTCAGCCATGTGGGCAGATGAAATATTAAGTGCTAGCCAGTTAGGACAGAGATTTACAGGGCGCTGTGCTTCCGCCTGGACCACGCTCTGGTCCTGCCATCCTCCCAGGACCTTCCCACAGATTCCCCCTCCCTCGTGCGTGGCACAGGCTCCGGAACCAGACTGCCTGGGCTCAGACCCTCCTCCCTGCTTGGCTGGTGTGAGTGAGGCCTTGGCAAATTACTTAGTCTGTCTGCCTCATTTTCCTTTTCTTTAAAATGGAGATTTGAAGGGTGCTGAAATACCGTGACGAGGTTATCAGTATTAGCTGATGTTGTTCTTTAGTCTCAGAAGCTTCACAGAGTAGGGCACTACTTTCCAGGATGCTTGGAGGCGGCTGTGATTTTGCATCTGTGTGTGACTGCTTACTGTTGGTTTCCCCCCTCTGTAAATACAAGGATGGGTCATTTCCAACTTTGACAAACGTTGAGGCTAGGCCAGTGTGTGAGACATAGTAGATGCTCAGCAGTGATAATCAATTGATTATCAACCAGTTGTTAAAAATCACAACTAACCTGATTGTGTAAATTCTATATAAAATTTCACGTGGGTTAATAAAAAACGAGTAAATAGATTAAATTTTATAAAGAAGTCAAGTATTCCTCCCCTCTTTAATCTACAATTTTAATACATTTCCAATAAAAATCACAGGGGGGGATTTTTATCTTTAGGAACCTTAACAACATGACTGAAGTTTATCTGAAGGAAGAATGTTTATCCAAATAGACAAGAAGTTTTTAAGAAAATTGATGAGGCTTTGCTTTACATTGAGATATGGTGTGTTTATTCTAAGACTACAATAATCGAAACAGTGTGACATCAAAGTCAGAACAAACAGATCACATGAGAGATTAGAAAGTCTAGAAACAACAACATGCATATTTATTATAGAGAATTGAAATTTTATTAAAAAGTATCAAAAGTGATATATAATCTCACCAAGTTTAAGTACTGTAGAAGGATTAACCACGTGGGAAAGTGTTGACATTATTTTGTTAAGTAGAAAGAGCACATTCCAAAACAATTCAGTGCCCACAATCTAATGATAAGAGTAGCAAACACGTTTTGAGCACCTTGTTTGTGCCAGAAACTGTACCACTCACTTGACTTATGATTCCTTATTTAAACCTCACAACCACTCCTGTGAAGTAGATGTTCTTCTTGACCCAGTTTTATAAATAAACAAGATTGAGGAGGTAAGTCAGTGGCCAAGAGCTAGTCAGAGTGGCCGAGAGAAGGAATTCAAACCCAGGCTGTCAGATGTCAGAATTATCACTCTAAGTAGAGACACCAAAATTTTCACAATGGTTCTCAAAGCATCATGGTATCCTAAATGGCTTTTATGCTTTGTGATTTTTTTCTGTATTTTCTATAATGAACATGAATTACTATAATTTTTTAAAAGTAAGTGTCCATGTAGAGATTGGACGATCATCTGACAGAGCTATTGCAGAAGGTGAATAAATGTAAATCTCAAAGCTTCCTTTTTTAAAAAGTCTAGAAACATAGTGACCATAATGTCTTGTGAAAGTGGCATTCAAATTGATAAGTGGTGCTGGGATAACAAGCTAAGCATTTGGAAAATAATTAGAAATTCTCTATCTCTTCTGCCAAAATACATTCAGATGACTTAAAAAATGAGCAAAGGATATAAGCAATTTACAAAAGAAGAGATATAAATGGCCAATAAACCAAAAGTTTAATCTTATTAGTACTATTTTCAGAGTGGGAAAAATAAGAGCTGCGGTACCGAGTTGAGGGAAATAGACCGTCTGGGACACTGCTGGTGGGATGGAATTGTCAGTACGTACTGGGAGGAAAATGGAGCAGCATATGAAAAGTCTTCAAATTGTTTGTACCTTAGCCTCAGCGGTGACATTTGTTAAGAGTTCAGTTTAATTGCCTAAGAGGGTAAATTTACAAAAATACAGGTCAAGGATACTTACTGAAACACATAAATTAAGGGGAAAAAAATGTCCTAATTATCCAGCGGTAGGAATGTGATTAAGCTTCATGCTGGGGAATGCTGTACAGCCATTTAAAATTACATAGCTGTTTATTGAAAGGGAAATGAATTCCACAAAGTAGAAGGATTGCTGGACTAGAATAAGGCAGTGTGCATGCAGTGCTTAGCTCATGGTAGGTTCTCAGATGTTAGCTTTTGTAAAAGGTAGGGAAACAGGTTATGAATCAAAGTACTTCCAAAATGTCTTCCATCGTCATTATCCTCCAATCATCTGCTGACTACCATTACTCCGTCTTCCTTCCTGTCAGTCTCAGCCTTTCTCTTGAGTCCAGGACTTCCCCAGTCTGACTTCTCACCTACCGTCCTTACTTTTTCTTTTCCAGCACCAGCTCCCTCCTCCAGCCGGGATTGGCACTCACTGCCCCTCCGCATTGTCTTGCCTTTGTGACAAGAGTGTCACCCGTTCTAACCTGGAGTAACCATCCCCTTTAGTAGCCCAGTCAAAGCCCACCCATCTGTCTAAACCCTGCCTGTGCCTTGTGACATTGAACATTCCAGCTTCAGTAACTACTCACCGCTCAGGGCTTCCTCGATAGATCATGTCCTGATTCCTGTTGTTAAGACACACGCATGTGAGAATTTAGCTCACTTGGTTCACGTGGTTCCTTGAGCGTAATTTCATGCTCTTTAATGACTGCTGAATTAGAGTGAATATTTTGAAATAACTTAGGCAAAATTCACATAACATAAAATTAACTGTTTTTAAATGAACAGTTCAGTACATTCACAGTGTTGTGCAATCACCCCAAACATCCCCATTACCCCAAATTAGACCCCCATGCCATTAAGCACTTCCTTTGTATTTCCTTCAACCACCAGTGAGCGTTCTGTCTCTGGATTTGCCTGATCTGGACGTTTCCTATAAATGGGATTGGACAACGTGAGACCTTCTGTATCTGACTTCTTTCACTTTTTGTTTGGAGGTATCAGTGCTTCGTTCTCTTTTAAGGCTGAATAATATCCCAGTGTGTGTACTACAGTGTATGCTTACCTGTTGATGGACATTTGGGCTGTTCCTTTGTTTGCCTGTTGTCAGTGCTGCTGCGAGCATACATGTTCACGTTGTTTGAGTCCCCGTTTTCAGTTCTTTGGGGTGTGTCCCTAGACATTTTGGGAATGGTGGGGTAGTATGGTAATTCTGTGTCGAACTTTTCGAGGACCTGGCAAACTGTTTTCTGCAGTGTTCACACCATTTTACACCCCCACCAGCAACACAGAAGGGTTCCTATTTCTGTACATCCTTGCCAACACTTGTGATTTTTCATTTCCAAAAACGTTACAGCCATCCTAGGGGTGCGAAGTGGTACCTCGTTGTGGTTTGGTTTGTATACCCTGGTTAGTAGTGATGTAGAGTTTCTTTTCATGTACACAGTGGCTGTTTTTATATCTTTAGAAAATCGCCTACTCAAATCCTTTGTCTGTTTTTTAATTGGGTTGTCTTTTTCTTGTTGAATTTTGGGAGTTATTTATAATTATGCATCGTAGGCCCTTAATACATGTTTTAACATTAGGTCCCCCGGTTTGGTTTTGTTCTCCCTTTGGGATTTTCTTTTAGCCTTTGGTAAATACTGCAGATTGGAGAGGTCTAATGAAAGATCTTACCAACTGAACCAATTCCACGCGTGCCGTGAGGCTAGTGTTGGACTAGTGCTATTTTTGCCCTGTTGCCTTTAGATAAATTGCAACCTACCTACACCTCATTTCTCCATCTGGGAAAGTCTAACTGCTTTGACCATTTCCAGAATGTTGTGAGGACAGTCGCTCATGGGTGTGCATGATATGAGAAACTAAAACGTTACACAGTTGTAAAGGTGGGAGATGATGGGGTGCCCTTTTATTAGAGTTGTTCACACTTGTCCTTATTTTCGTTTTGTGATCTTAACATTCCAATTCATAGTTAAGCACCTAAGAGCCATCAGTTGAAGTTGAGGAGAATAACAAGGCATGCTTGCTTTTCAGAGTCCTCCTTCTTGAACTTCCATGACTCAGACTGCGAGCCCAGAGGATCACCGCCCTGCGACTCTCTGCTTTCCCTCAACACCGAAAAGATCCTGGTATGTACCTGCCCTGCAAGCCATCTGTGTTTATGACCTTCTGTGTCTGGGATGGTGATACTAGTTCCCAAAGGTGGAGGTCACCTCCGTTTATCAACTGGGAATCGAGCCAGTGGTTCTACGTGCATAAGATAAAGATAGGTCATCCAGGACCTGGTCACATTGAATTATTGTGACTTATGAATCAGATGGTGGATCATTTTGGGCCCCAGGACATTTCACATTTAAGTTCTAAGGGATAAGGGGGAATCGTGGCTGAGTCTTATTTCTAGGAGCCTTATATACTTGAACGTATGGTGTACGAGGTGTGATAAAAAAATACGGTGAATATTTAAATAAAATTTATTACAGTAAAAGACACACTGCCATTAATTCCTCTCAAAATACCCCCCCACACTTATCCCATCATTCTTGCCACTTTCTGAAGCCGTTCTGGAAGTCCTCTTTCGTGAGTGTCTTTTCTTCATCCTCCATCATGACAGTGCTCCGTGTCAAACATCACGTCTGGTATATGGCAGTTTCTGTCAAATAAAACCATTACGGTGTGTCCTCATGCACCTTATGTGACTTGTGGCTTTTCCCCTAAGTCAAAATGATTCAGGACATCAAGGCAGCCACGACAACGCAACTAAAGACACTCAGGAAAGAGGACTTCCAGAACTGCTTCAGAAAGTGGCAAGAATGATGGGATAAGTGTGTCTGAAGCAAGGGGGAGTATTTTGACACATTAATGGCAATGTGTCTTTTACTGTAATAAATATTTTTTAATTTAAACATTCACAGTATTTTGTGATTACACCTTGTAAACTTCTTTCTCCAGCCTTTCGCTGTGTGGGTCCCTTTTATGTCTGTATTTTTTATCAGCACCAGCTAAACTGTGCAGGCGCCCTCTCCACTTGGGTGAACAAGCGCCGGGCACTGGCACCGTCTGCTTCTGCCTGCCCATGTTGGCACGCGTGCCCCTCCGGCCTCGCTGCAGGAGGGGACTCTGCTTGCAGTTCACACTTAATTCTGTGAAGCTGAGTTATTCTTTCAGGGCCCAAGGTTACAGAGTTTTTCCTCCAGGCTTTTCCTGTCAACATCTGCATAGATACTGTTTTCTTCTTTTGTTTAAAATTCCGCTGTAGGATACTCTTTCTTTTCCAAACAAAGCTTTCCCGTTTCCTCTAAAAAACTGCTGAAAATAGATAGGAATTGCAAACTAGAGAATGATCAGCTGACTTTACCTAACTCATTGCATAGTAGTCAACTTGATTTGTGGGAACACTTTTGAATTAGACTTGCCCCAAACCTAGCTGGACTATTTTACAATGTAGTGAGTTGGCCATCACTGAAAACAATTAGTAGAGATTGGATAATCCCCACCTTGGAGTGCCGATTAGAATCTCATAGTCATGAGGGAGCTTCTGACTGATGGTAGTTCAAATCTTTTCTACTAGTGGCATTTCCAGTGTAAGATGGCAGTAGTAACCTATGGGAGAAAGCTCACCAATCTTGGCCTTTCGTCTTCCTTAGGTTAAAATATGGGAGTTATGCGAGTCATTCCTTCATTCCTTCATTCATTCTCCAGATATTTATTTTGCACTTGTTATGTGGCTGGCATTGTGCTAATAAGTGCTGGGCATACAGCGGTGAGCCTGATAGCCTCGGTTCCTGCACTCAAGGCTACTAAGTCACTAACTGAACGAGTATACAAAGAACAAAAGTACAGTTGTGCGAATCACATGAAGGGAAAGCAAAGGGTCAACATAATCTCCCTTAAATGAGGGGCCCAGGCAAGACCACTTTCAGGAACTGAAACGGAAGCAGGGACCTGAAGATGGATTGGAGTGGGTCTCCTGGCGGTGTGGGACAATAGCCTTGTCCCCCTGCCCACGGAGGTGCAGTGTTAGAAATGGGAGGGTTGTCTGATCAGGCAACGGGTGTGTCCTCCTGTGCTTTTCCTGCCCACTGCTGTTCCAGATTTTATTTCTAAGGTAATAAAAACAGTTTTAAACCAGATACACTCTCCAGTATACCCTTGATGTTGCCTGGTATGTGATTTCTGCTTTTAATGGGATTTCACATTTGTTCTCTTCCCCTGACTTTTTGCACAAAGCCTTGGCAAATGGTAGCCTGTCACTGAATACTGGATGAAATAGTAAGACTTTTTAAGTATTAAAAAAATTATGTATAGACCGCTCGTCTTGGCTTTTAGCAATTTATGAAGCTTGTCCTTAGTCACCTGGCAAAGAGGAGGGACTCGGATTTGGTCACACTCGGACCTTTGCACAGTGCCTTGGTGCTGTTACGTGTTGTTAAATGGCCACCTCTGAGGAAGTCTTACGAGGCTCCTGTATGTGGAAGCTCCCAGCCACAGAGCAAAACAAGAGAGCGGGTTGAGCATCTATCTGGTCAGCTGGGTTACCCTGGAGGAAATACCTAGTGGAATTCTCAGATGTTCCATGCTGCCTGAGTCCTGAAGGAAGTGAGAACTGTGACTGGAGCTGGCATGCCCTCTGACCTGTATGTTTTCACTTGTGTTTTAACCGGAGGTAGCTTATTCTTGACCTGTTTTATAGGCACAGCACATACCACTCCGTATCTAAACAGCCGTCTGCATCTAGAGCATTCAGTGGTGCTTCACGGTTGATGGCTAAGTGGCAGACCCGTTAGTCAGAAGAGTGTCCCACGGGGAAGTACCTGGCTGTCGTCTCTGCCTGTAGGCATCTGGAACAGCAGTTTATTTTATTTTATTTTATTTATTTATTTTTTAAAGCTGAGCCATCCTGCCACCTGTTGGCAGCTCAGCGGCTGCTCAGCTCGGGCCGGGAATCGAACTGCTGTTGCTCAGAGCTCAAACTCTTGAGCAAGCTCTTAACCAACTGAGCCACTCGGCCAGCCCTGGAACACGGGTTTAAAAAAAGAGGACTTCAACTGGGTTCTAATCCTGTGGTTTTGCCAACAGTTACAGACTATCTTAGCTTTTCCTGCCTCTGTGTGTACGAGTGTTAATTCCGTGTTAGGTGAGTCTGGTGTGAAGTTACCATGTTAATATGAAGCCTACAGGCTTGGTGTACCACAGCTCGGTGCTGGCAGCCTAACCCTCGGGGAAGTAGCAGCTGATCCTTTACCCGACGTGGCTTGTGATTTTGTACGGAGGACAAATCCTGCCTGTGAAGTCATTCCAGCTACTAAGCTAACATGTACAGTTTGTTTTCCCCTGTTCCCACTTCAGTCCAGCTCTCCTGCTAGACGTGCGTGTGTGTCTGCATGGTGTCTTCATGGGTGACTGCTGCATTGTGTGGATGCTTGTGTTACCCTTGCTGTGCGTTACTCAAAGGACTGTCTCATTTCTTGGTCAGAGTTTGTTGGTCCTTTTATGGTGTCATCTCTGTACAACTTCTAGCTCTTATTTCTAAAATACTTTTAGGATTTAAAAAGCAATATTTGTTAGCAAGCTACATTGAAGAAGTGACCCCTAGACTGTGATCTTTGTGACATAACTGAGGTCATTAAATGGTCTGTGAAAATGTGGAACGCTTTGAAACCACTGGCCAGATTAATCACCGTGGAGGTAAAAAGATACTCGTTCTTGGAAAGGGAGCCAGGAGTGACAGGGAGAGGAAGCAAGTCAGTTTCACACAAGCACTGCCCTTGATGTGACTTCAAGTGAATATTTTTTTGCTTCCATAGAAATCAAATGTAGCTTTAAGTTTTTAACTTACAGGTTTTCATTATGTTTTCTCTTTGTTTGTGATAAGCTAAAATGTTTGTTTGTCTTGTTTTCTTTCAGAGCCAGGCCAAGTCCATAGCCGAACAGAAGAGATTCCCGTTTGCTACTGATAACGACAGCACAAATGAAGAGTTAGGTGAGACTGAAGCCGGGGCCATCCATGCAGTATCTGCCTTGAATTTAAGATTAGATGCAGAGCAGGTAGGCAGGATGGTGAGGCAGAGAGTACAGAGACCGGCCGGCTCTGCTACAGTGAGTGGTTCGATCCTGGGAGGACCCGTGGATTATATGTATGTCATAAATCAAAGGTTTGGATAGAAAGTTCAAGAAAGACAGTTTCATCTGTGTGTTTCTATGGACATGAATAATTATGGTAATGAGTTTTTATGAGCTGTTACTCATTAAAAGGTTATTTGTGTGCTGTCATCAAAGAAGAGCAATATAGAAGTGAAAGCAGAGGAGAAGCACACTTTAACTTCTATGTAATAAAATGGCTAGGTTTTGGTTAATTTTACTCCTGAGGACAGTCTTAAGAATGTGGGTGTAGAAAAGTTGAGCTCATCCAGATCTGCAAATATGTCATGCACTTTGGCTTGTTCCTGGCACATTTTATTTTATTTTATTTTATTAGCTGAGCCATCCTGCTACCTGTTGGCAGCTCAGCGGCCGCTCAGCTTGGGCTGGACTCGAACCGCTGTTGCTCAGCGCTCAAACTCTTGAGCAAGCTCTTAACCAACTGAGCCACTCGGCTGGCCCGTTTTTCCTGGCACATTTTAAAACAGGCTGGTTCTGCCCGTGTCCGACATGCTTCGGGTGCGTCTCCTCCTTTCCTGGTCAGCTCACACTGGAAGGGGTGGAAACGAAATTGAATACAGGACAGAACAGTGCAGCTGGATAGGCTTCACGTGGCACATGCTTCCACGTTGGGCTGGGTAGCCCCTGCACCTGCAGGAAAACATTTCTGTCTAACTTATGCATAATCATTTCATCCTTTCTGTGGCCATACACATTTTATATTAAGACTGAGTACTTCTGAAATTGGTGCTTTTCCTCTGCTAGTGCAGATAATTGAGAGCGGACTATTTCTAAAGTATTAATGACTTTTTGGTGATATTCTTTGAGTAGGCTTTGAGAATTAACTGCCCTTTAAGGCATCAGCTTTGGTCTTTTTGGAAGTCCTTGGATTCTGTGCAGCCGTGTATTCATTCATTCTATAATAAACAATGGCCTGTTCTGTGTTCCAGGAATAATCCTTGCAGACCCTGGGAGAGTACAGGCTGAGCTGCTGTAGGGATTTGTGTACCACAGTATTTTTGTTCTTGGAAAAAAACATTGCCAAGAGATGTGGAATTGCTGGTTAGTAAGGATTTCTCTGAGAATTCCAGCCACCCCGGTTGTTTTCTTCGTCTTTGGACTCCACAACAAAAATTAGGTCCTAACAGTTATTTATATTTGTGCAAGATTTAGATTATTTTTTTTAATGGATACTTTTGGGTTTTTCTCCAAAAACGTTTATTTTTAGATGGAAAGATTTAAGAGCTGCATTTGTTTTTATTTGAGTGGAATTTAAAACCTAGCCATGGACAACAGTTTGAACATGTTGCTAAATATAATATTTATCCATAAAACTATACTTGTTTTTGTGGGTCACTTAGTCCTTGTTCATTCAACAGATATTTATGATTATGGGAAGATAGATAGTAAATGCAAAACGTTTAGATCTGCAAGGAATTTAAGAAAATGTTCTACAGGCTTGTGAAGCAAGACCCAGAGAGTAATGAAAAGTGACCAAGGTCCCGTGATCACACGGCCAGAGAGAGGCAGAGCCACGATCCCAGCCCAGACCTGGGCTTTCCAGGATATCATCATCTTCCTGTGTTTAAAACAGTACAAGTTTATGTTTCAGTCCCTGTCTGTGTAACCATCGAGGATGTTGGCCCTGTCCATGGCAGTTGCGGTCCAGCCTGCGCGCAGCCCATTGGGGAAGGGTGGGGCCCAGAGCCAGGGAGCAGGCAGAGGACTCTCACGGCACATTGTCTTGGCATAATTGTTTAATTGTTCTGTGCTTCATTTCCCTGCCTGCACATGGGGTAATAAGTGTACCATCCTCACTGTGGTTAAGGAGTAGATGAGTTAATACGCGTAAATGCTTACGACTGTGCCTGGCACGTACTAAGAATCCAATACACTTAACTGTTATTATTATTGTTTGTTGTTTTTACTACTAATATGCCTGGCCCCCACCAAAGATATCTCTGGTTTTCTCATTGTCTGATACAACTATCTGAATAGTATTTATTGTTATTGTTCTGAATATGAATTTGACCTTAGTATATCTTTTCAAAGAAATTAGGATAAAATTAACCCTCTTTTAATTTTGAGGAATGCCCCCCAAAAGCTTTTGTATTATTATGATGCTCAGTGTTTTTGAACTTGACTTTTCTCAGGTTAGTTCTAAAGAACTCTAAATCTCTTTCTGCATTTATGTCCCTACTGCATTTAAGTTTTCTGCTCCTTTTAAATCAGGAGATTTAAGCGCTTAATGATGGTGAAAGTTTCAGTTGTCCATCTTCTTGAATGCCTATTAGATCCGAGAATTAGAGAGTTGCAGTACAGCTTTCTTGCAAAGGAACGTGATCAAACTAGTATTATGTTGAATGAGGAATATGTTTTTTCAGGTATATTTGGGAATTTAGGGATTGGGCAAATATTATAGATGGAAATATAATCTAGAAGATTAAAATTGATTGTTCTTTTGGATAGATGAAAAGGTTTAGTCAAAATATTGTCATGTGTTAAGAGATTGTCAGGTCTCTAATTTAAAAAATACTACTTACCTAAATAATTGGATCAAGAACTATTCATTCACCTTTAGTGTGTATTTTGAGTGGTATTTTGACTATTTTGAATAGAAGAGGTAGAAAAAAGACTACCAATGCTTTGCAGTGGTGTGAATTATCTACAGTTAAGCATTATATTAATATATATTAATTTGAGCCTCTGTTTTTGTTCTCACTAGGTAATTGACAGTAAATTTAGCATCCCCAGGAATCAAGATTTGTGATGCTATTTGGGTATTTGTCATAACTTTACAGTAAAATCACATTGCCATGTTATGTGGATATTATTCAGGCTTATTACTAGCTCTTGATATATAGATAGGAAACATCATAAAGGTTATTTGGTACTGAAAGAGAGTGATGGGCTTAGAAAAAGATAATTACTTCTAGGCAGATATTTTATAGATGACTTTAATCATTTAAATCTAGATAGAACTAGAAGACTGATTAGCAAGTGCTGAGTGGTAGAAGAATTTAATTACATCTTATTCACTTCTAGGTTTTCTTTAACTGCTTCTAGTCCTTGGAGCTGCCGTTTAAGATTCAGTAAGAATTTAGTTATTGATTCTAATCCAAGACCCTTTATTCTTTCCTTTAATATTTTTGTATTTTGTTTCCTAGCTATTGCTTATGTGCTGATTGGCAGTGGCCTCTATGATGAAGCAATAAGACATTTTTCAACAATGCTTCAGGTAATTTTTCCTCTTAATCATGTAACTTCAAGTTTATAGTCATGACAAAAATATGGACTTATGCATAGCTTAAGTGCTGCAGTAAAGCACCTTTTTAAAGATTCTACGAGAAAGTAGAGTAAGTCAGCCCTGACTGAGCACTTCCTTGGTGCAGGCCTTGTAACGCTCTCGTTTACCTTTGCATTATTACTATAAATGAGGAAGTGAGATCAAGGAGCTAACGCAATTTGCTCATAATCTCCCTGTCATCAGGTGGCAGATATGGCATTCAAATGCAGGGTTAAAAAAGACAATGATTGGCTTCAATTTACTTTCCTCTCTACCATGATATCTTCCATGAGATGTGGGCACTGGAAATTCTCGGAATTCCAGACACTTACTTTTTACGCAGGCGTTGATTTCCATGGTTAACTGAAGTTCCACTCATGGATTTGTTTCTCACCTTGAAGTATAATTACAAGACCCTTCAGTGGAAGTATTGGGCCTGTATTGATTGAGAGCTGCATTAAAATCTGGTTAATATAAAATGCTTATATACATGGATAAGAGTTGCAAAGGAGACCCTTAATGCAGCCTAACACTATTGGCTTTATATCTTCTATCATTATTTAGCTGTATTTTTGTAGCTACTTGACTTTTATCAATTATTGTTGTGCCTGTCTAGTGAAGAAAACATGGGTTTTAGAATTAGAGCTGCCCAAGTCCTAATCCACTCTGCTGCTTCCCACCAAGTTATTTCACCTCCTTGGTTACAGGGGACGATAATAACTACCTCCAAAAACATTCTTGTTATGTTTAGATGAAACATCCTATCAAGTACTTTGTACCCAGCGCCTGGCACGTAGTAAGTGCTCAGTAAATTTAGCAGCTCAGCACCCCTCTGGCCTGTTTGTGCTAATACAGTAAGAACCAACACATAGCTTCTCTTCATTGTAAGATGTTAATTTGAAATTTTTCCTGTGTTCCGTTTTCTCTTTTTAAACATAGCTTTAGTTACAATGATAATTCTGTCTTTGTTTTCAAAAATTGCTGAGGTAGTCCTACTTGTTACTTAAGTCCTCAGACCGAGGCAGCTGTGTGTTGGGAGATTTTACGGAGTGATGTTCTTTGGTGGGGTTTAAAGTATGAAAGGGTAGATTATAAATAGTTTTTAAAATCACCTTTCTAGTTAGCATTGCAATCTTAAAAAAGGTCAGCAGGCACTTTTACAGTTAACCCTGGTTTGAAAGGGAGGTTTCGATGCCTTCATAGGAGCAAATGTCAATTAGCTCATGGTGACCAATAAGCAGAAAACACTGTGAGCTTCCAGTCGTGTGACCAATTCAGTCAACGTTTTGAAAAATATTGTTACCATTGTAGTTGAAGGCAATATAACAATGTTAAAGAAAAAACTTTAAGGAGTAAAAAGTTTCCTAATTCTGCTACTCTACCATTATTTGTTTTTTATGACCTTTTCAAAGTATGCATTTGTGTTTTATAATCTGAATATTTTGTATTATTTTTTTGTATAATCTGTACTGTTTTGTATTACTTTTTCACTTAATTTTATACTGTGCATGTTTTTCAGTATTTCTCTACAATCTTATGATTCTAATGGCTCTATAATATACCTTTGTGTTGTCCCTTTATTGTTGTAAAACGTATTTCTCTTGCAGTTGTGTTCAGAAAGTAGATTAGAGTTTTTCTCTTTGTGCCAAGAAAAGATTTTAATATATTGAAATTTGATATAGCACTGTCATCAACCTGTGATACGATGGGTTGCTTTCAACTGGGAAATTTTTCTTTGAGAATGTGTGGGTTATAAGGTTGGACCGCTTCTCTGGTGATTCAGGCAGTTGATGGGGCAGGAGTTGGGCTGGGAGAGCAGCAATAGGATCAGACTCTGCTGGCCAACAGAATAAAGAGCTGGTCACTCAACACGTTTTGACGTGGAGCGAGTGTGCCTTGGGCTGTCCCGCTGGCGCTTTGCTTGGTGATCTTTCTCTTCTTACCCTTCGTTTCGGTGCTTCCCAGCTTTTCCACGTCATGACACATGTAGGAAATCCTATTTGCATGGCACATTAGAGTAAACAGAAGCAAATTTAGCAGTGTTAGGGTAGAGCTTGATGACAATTCGTTACATTGTTCTTACGTGATATGATATAAAGACAAAATGCAAAGATTTGTTATTAAGTGCCAATCTTTTCAACTATTTTAATAAGAAACTTGATCCTGCTTTTCTAGGCAAAACTTTTTGTATGTTGGGCTTTCTGTTTGAAAGTGATGCACAAATTCCTATTTAAGAGTTTTTCGTTTTCTTCAAATTCTTGACAGCCCGTCTCATCAAGAAACTGTACAAGTAGGTGGCAGCAAGTGTGCAAAGAATAGTTGTTGCTTCTTCTCCAGTTGACTCAAACTCCTTTTCTCACCATGAATCGGAATTTGCATTAATCAGTCTCCTTAAATTGTGTTTTAAAAGTACGTCTGTTCTCAACTGCTCTTCCTCTGCTTTCACTGGCAAACGCGGTGGTGCTCTTCCTTGCAGCTGTGAAATTGGTTCTTATCCCAACATTACCTTGCTGTGCTCAGTGTGCAGAACAGCAGTGAAGCGTTCCTTCCAGCGTGCGTGGAAGCCGCTCTTAAAGCTAGGCCCGAACTAAATATCCCAGGAGAATCATGGTTGTCACCGCATGCTGTAGATGTCCACCTGTTCATGGCGGGACCTTCCACGGTGCCAGAACTCCATTTTTAAGCCAATAAATGGTCTTTAACAAACCTGCAGGAGCAGCTTTTTCACACACAAACTTTTCGGGCTAATTGAGTTCATTCACTCCTGACAGACATTTTCTTGGATAGCCCGTGAACTCCAGTGTAAAGTGGCAGGGAATGGAATCCGATTCCATTAATAGAAAGCCGAGAACAAACGGGAGCACAGGGGCTTCGATTTTATTAGAGTCACCATTTTTATAAGATCATTTAATGTGAAGTTTGGATCTATGCATGAGGACTAATTAAATTCCAGAATGGCCTTTTGATGTAAAGCTTGTGTACCTCCCTGCAATCTTAGCTGTACCATCAGGGAACAAACTTTGGAGAAATTTCCTTAATCTTTGTTGTTTCAAGTGTTCATTTGACTATTTATCCAAATACGGTTTGTTTGGTGGATCTATAAAAGAAAAAAATGTTCCTCGAGCATCAGGGTTTCATATGAGCACAAATTAGTCTTCCTGGAAAACTCTTGATATAAAAGCCTATGAACATGTGTAATCTCTCCATTAATATCCTTATGTCACTTCCACATGTGTCAGTGCGTCGATGATAGTGTTCTTGAAAAGTGGAACCATTTCCTGATTACTGTGCTTCTTGGTCCCCAAGCGCAGAGCTGGGAAACATAAGTGTTGTGACATTTTTATGGGGCAGTTGGCAAATTAATTGCTTAATTGTGTGACCTTGAGCTCACCTGATTCTGATCTGATTCCGGTGGAACTGAATTAATGAAAGAACGTTGTCTCTCATTTTTCATTAGCAGACAACATTTAAAACATTCCTCTGCGTGTGATTTTGTAAACATTCTTTATGTAAATATGTATGTGTGTCCACCACTTAGGCAAAACTTAATCCTTACTGCATTGCTGTGTGGTGACTTTTTGTCCTTTGCTTTGATCCTCTGACTTTTGAGTTTTAATAAAAAAGCCAGCCTTGTGGTGGAAAAATAAATATTTGTAAAATTTAAAGTCACTATAATATAATGAAGATAGTTAATTATACCTTTATGGATTTTGTAAAACATCAAATTTTTGAGACATCTAAGTGGACATCACTCTAGCAAAGTAGCTATCTTAATACACCATGATTTTGCATTTGCATAAAGCGAGTAATATTGGAAGGTGGAAATAGTTTTCATTTAATTCATTTAAAATTCTGAAAACTTTATAAAATACAAATATTAGACTTGCATACTTAAAAATATTTTGAAAAATTGATTTTCTGAGCCCAGTTAGGTTTTAGAAATAAACATTGGTTTTTATTTGAAAAAGTAATTTATTATGACATTTCATTAAGAAAGAGCTTTGGGGGCTGGCCAAGTGGTGCGTTGGTTAAGAGTTGGCTTGGGATGCCAGCTCTGGGCAGCAGGACGCCTGTTCAGATCCCACATTAGGGCCAGTGATGCTGCGCCCTCTACAGCTAAGATGGTGAAAAACAGCTCGACCTGGAGCTGGGCTGCCGTGAGTCGCCGGCGACGGCGTAGGCTGCAGCCTCTGCTGCAGTGGGCTGCCATAAGCTACCGTGAGTGACTGGTAGCCAAGCGTGAGCGGCCATCCAATGGTTGGCGACCGATCTGCCTCACCTGGGAAGAGCGCAATGATAATACCAATATGGGCCAGTGAAGCGACGCCCTCCACAACTAGACTGAAGAACAAAAGGACAGCAACTTGTCTGTTCCCCTTCCCTGATTCCCCAATGCTGTTCCCTTCCTCCAATTCCCCAATAAAAAAATCTAAAAAAATAAGAAAGAGCTTTGGTTTATTGTTAACATCTAAAGCCAATGATTGATAAAATAATAAAGTATCAATCAAAAAACTAATAAAGCTATTATTTAATTTAGGAACCCTTAATACTAGACTGTAACAATGATAAGAACCACAGTAATTATAGATCCTTTTATATTATTGGGAAAAAATTTCTAGACAGAATCTACATTGAATAGAGCCATTCAATTTACTCCTTCTTTTTAGAATTTTTCTAAAAAAGTGTAAAATCCCAAGAGCCAGAAGAATGAAGACTGAATTCAGGAAGTTGCCGGTGGTTTGGATATTTCAACTGTTTCAGACTTTTGAGTGGCTATATTTTAAAGGCTTAAAAATTTTATAGCCGTAGAAATGTAAGAGCTGTGATAGCTGGTGGCCCATGAGAAGCTGTTCTCCATAGCTCATGTGTCCTATGGCTTTGCCTCACTGAACCCTGGATCTGGCCTTTTTCTTCCATCAGCTGCACCCAGTTGTCACTCGCCATGTCATCCTGCTGGCTTCCCCATGAGAAGAGCAGGCCAGGCAGAGCTGACTTTGATCTGCTAACTTTTACTATTCATTAAGGTTCTCTAGCTGCATATTGGGCCAGTATTTGTTGCTAATAATAACTGCTATGTGTTAAGACTTAGCATGTGGCAGGTACTGTGCTAGGTGCCACCAACCCGGACATGAAAAGACATGCCTTTGAGGATATGGTATTCCAGTGGGGTGACAAACATGCAAATGCAAAATAATGATGTAGTCAGAGAATTACTTAATGAAGTTATATCCACTTGGATGTCTGAAAGAATGTCTGACAGGCATCTTCGACTCAAAGGTTCCAAACTGACCACATGCTCTCCCCCGATCCCTCCACATGCCCCCACCCACAACTTATAAAGAACCCCTGGTCACATCCCAGTGTCGCCCAGTTCAGTAAATGGACCCCCATTGGGTCACATGAGTCCACATACTCCACACACCCTAGTTCTATCTGTAGACCTCCTAAGTATTTCCTATGTCCACCTGCTTCTCCTGGCTCTGTTCAAACCACAGCCAAGCCTGTCATCTGTCAGATGACTGATGTGGCCATATATCCCCACACATGCACGCACATAGCCACATGCATGTGTGCACACACACAACATGCATATACATGCACTTTAAACACACACATATTTTGCTGATGCTTTTAGGTTAAAGGTAAAAACCCTTAAAAAGGTTTCTACCTACCTCTCCAGCCTCATCTTGGGACAGATGCCATGTTCCCTGTCTCCCTCAGGGCCTTGGCGCAGTTGGCTCTCTCTGCCTGGTCCAGCAGCCACTCCGGGATTCCCCGCCCCTGTAGATCTCAGGTACCTCTTCCATAGGGAGCCCTTCCCAACCTCATCTGGGCCTTTATGCATTTTCTGAAAGCACCGTTTACTCTCTAGCACTTATTGAAGGTGTAACTACATTTATATTTTGGTTCTTTGACTCTGCTGCAAGGAAAGAAGACTCTCTCGCCTTCTGTGTTGGTTTTTGCTTACGGTGGTGTTTCTGGCACATGGAACCAGAAATGGCTGAGAGCAGGCCATGAGTAAATATTGGGTTGTTGGAGAAGTCATGACACATTTTTGCAACGAAAAACATAGAGAAAATATGTCTTTTCCGACAACCCAATATTTGTTGAAGGAATGACTAACGTCCATATGACGTTTAGTAGGAACTGAGGAGAAGGAACGTATTTATTTTCCAGGGGAGGTTGTGAGGAGTCAGAGAGCAGGAGTGTTTGAGCTGAGACTGAAGGGACAGATGCACTTTCATGGGCACAGTTTCGGTAGAGAGGGACGGCACTTCACATGTCCTGAGCTCTGGGAGCAAGGCGCGTGTAGGGAACTGTCCAGGGTGCTGAGTTTAGTAGGAACCTGGAGTGGAGGAGTGGAGGAGACAAAGCTGGACAGGAAGGCAGGAAAATGATCGGCATGTTTTGCAAAGGCATTTAGATGTTACCTCATTATTTTTCAAATTGCGAGTTGCTGCCCTTTAGTAGGGCCTGAAATTAACTGGCAAGTCAAAACTAGCACTTTAAAAAAAATGTAATACAGTAGACTAGAAAAATATCAGATTACAGCGTGTTTGGTTAAGACTAGGTATGAGTTAGTGAAACTTTTGTTTCTGATACGTGTGTGTATGTGTGTATGTTATGTGCATGTGTATGTGTACGTAGGGTTGCAATGTAAAAAGTATTTCTTACTATGGGTTAAAATAGAAATGTGTTTGAATGTCTCTGTTGTAGGTATTGGGGAGCCAGTGAATAATTAATCTCAGCCAGGGGAGTGACATGATCAGACTTTAGCGTCAGACAGGTGATCTTAGTATGGGTCTGGAGACGAGATGGGAAGAAACAGGAAAATGGTTAAGACTGCTGCAGTGGCTTACAAGAGGGAAGTAGGGCAGTGTAGATGGATGGGGCGGGAGAGACGCCAGCTTTGTCCAGGAGGTGAAACTGCCAGAATTTCATAGGTAGGTTATGTTGGCTGGGGAGATGAGGAAGACTTCCAGAGTGGCTGGATGGTGATGACAACCATATCAGTAGAATAACTATTTAAATACACCTTTTTCTGATTCATGTATCGCTCACCTGGTATAACATTTTTCTCAGTTTCAGGAGAAAAGCTTCTTGGATAGTATCTTTTGAGATGTTATAAATCTGAGCATAGGTTTTCCTCTAACTGGAGAATGTCGTCACAGGCTGAGCTGTGTGGGCTCACTGCGCCCTGCCCCAGCACTTGGTCCTGGCCGAGGTGCTTTTCTGTTGACTGTCCCACCTTCTGGCCGGGGTTGTTGCTATGGAAAAACAGGAAGACAGTCTGACTTGCATTCCTCAGTGGGTGACTGTTTTTCCGGCTCTCCCTCTCCGTCTGTACCTGTATCCCTCTCCTGCCTTCCTTTAAGCAGGAAGGATATTTAAATGTTTCAAGTGTTACCTCTGGGTGGCTGAGTGATAGGGTGCCCTTTCCTTTCTTTTTTGTGTTTTTTTTTCATTTTCTAAATTTTCTTAGTTTATAATACATTTATTGACTATTCAGTAAAATTTTTTATTTATAGTGAAGTTTTCTGTTTCCTATAATACATATTACTTGAAACTGTAAGTAATTTGGAGAGCTTTCTTCTGTGCACACCCTGACCCTCACTATCATATATCAGTGTTACTTATAACTGCGATTCCTCTGGAGTTCTGTAACTTGTACTTTTTTTTTCATTTAGCAAATCGCATGCCAGTTACATATAAGTTGTAAACCACAAATACAAAACTATATGGGAGCCAGGGAAGTGACCTAAATGAGCAAAGTGAGTTTATGTGCCATAGAGACGGTGGGTGGGCTTGTGGTAAACTGATGAATACACGCTGTTCATCTGAAGAGATGGCCAGGACTTAGCACTAGTTATCTCTTGTCATGTGGGAATGCTAAAATGTGGGCCTGTCTTTGTTGAATTTTCCAAGAGAAGCTATAAATCTATAATTGTTTACGTGAATAAATCTGTAATTGTTTACTTGAATTTTCCTAACTTTCCACACACTGTGAGGCCAGGCTGCTGGCCAGCAGTGACGTGCCTCATTCCATGTAAAGTAGCCTTTTTTTTTTCTAATGCATGACCTCTTCTACTTAGTCATCCTTAAAGTTGATGTGTCTTTTTTTTTTTTTTTCCCCAATGCTGGCGAACACCCTCTCTCAGATTTGAACTTAACCATAGATTAATCTATAAGGTGCCTCGTCTGGTCCAGTTCTGTTAAATTCTTTAGCCGTGTCAAGAGTTTCACCTAGGACCTTATAGCCAAAGGCTGTTTACTCCTTTCTTCAACATATAGTGAAGGATCCAGAGATGAGGTCAAAACTGCAGAGGCCAAGTGTAGCCAGGAGGCCTTTCACTCAGTGAGTGGGACAGCTCAGACCTCTAACCTGTGTGCAGGGACCGTAGCCAGGCAGCAGGCGCTGTCCTTGGTCCTGAGAGGTGTTCTGTCTAGCAGCCCATCTGCGAGGAGGTTGCAGAAAGGGTCTGGTTTTTAATCTGACCCGTTAGTGTAAGGACTGTGTTAACCCCAGCAGACTGTGGATCCGACTCGTGTCTTCGTTCCTCGCTGTGCTGGCACTGATTATGCCATGACTGTATGAAAGGAGACAAAGTAGGAAGAGACCTTACCCAGTCCTTTACTCATATCTGTTTACTTCCCTGAGCCTCTATTTTCTCTGTAAGACATGCTTGCTGGTGCTGCCAATCATAGAGTTGTCGAGGGGATTACATTTTAAGTGAGATGACTGTGAAAGAAACTAGCAAGAGCTCAGTATGGTTAGTTCTCTCTATTTCAGTATTTTTTAATGCAAAACTCTTACTGCATGGTCTCATTGAAATGAGCTTTAAGAGCACAGACTTTTCTGGTTGGGGACTGCATATTGACTTAACGAGTGTGGTAGCATAAAGTAGAGCTGTCACTTGTGGCATTAACATACATGCTTTAAGCAGAAACTGATTTTTGTTTTGTTTTGTTTATGGTTTTTGACGTGTTTCTGTTTTGGTCTGACTAGGAGGAGCCTGATCTGGTTAGTGCAATTTATGGCCGAGGGATAGCCTATGGAAAGAAGGGCCTTCATGTGAGTATGGAATAGTGACGCTTGCCATAGTGCCTACGTGACCTGACGCGGACGAGGGTTGGATGGAGCCACTCACTGTTCGTTCAGCTCTGATGGAACACGCAGTGTGTCGTTCCACTTCACAAATGAGAAAAGGGCAATAGAGGGTTTACTCAGGATCAAATGCCCAAGAGGCGGGAACTGGGAATTTCTACCCAGGTCTTCTGAAGCCAATTTTGCCGTACTTTCTGCTCCAGAAGGACAGCCTTTGCCAGCCTAAACTTTACTTCCTGATGAGCTGGACATAGATCAAGAAAAGCACGAGACCCTGACTGAATTCCTAAGAAACATTTCTTAGTAAAAGTGGAGACCAGGCACCAGTTGTGCAGTAGGGCTCAGAATTCGAGTTCCGTTCACAATACTTAAAGGTTGACTAGAAGAGCAAAAGTTTTTTTGGTAAAATTTATTTTTATTTGTTATCCTCTAATATACTTCCCATAATAGGTGTATCTCTGGAGTCTTATTCCCCTTATTTCTCTGACGAATGCAGGAAGAGAGTTAGAATAAGTCTGTTTTGCTCAACAGAGGCACCATGGCATAAAAATGAAGACTTTCCTGAGATTATTTAGTAAATAATGAAATGGTCTAAGATTCAGATATCCACATTTTCAGTCTAGAATATTCTACATAAACTTTTTCTGTTATCTTATTGTATGTTAAAAGTACTCAAATGAAATTATACTTTGAGGGAGAAACATCATTTTTGTATCTGCCAATTAAAAAAATTGTACTAATTGGGTGCTGGCCTGTTGGAGAAATTTCCTGTAATATTTGTATACTTCTGAGACATAGACGACTGAGACTGAACTCAGGATTGGGAATGGTGGGGGTATTTAGGGAAGTAACAGGGCATCGATAAATGGCCAGGCTGCCCTAGGGAAGGCCAAAGATAACCTGCGTCTTCCTAACTCTCATCTGTGTTAATTTTATATCTTGACATGAAATTTGTTTGTATCATTAATGCATTTTTAATATAAAAAGAACATGCTTATATATTTTGAATGTGAAAGTAACTTGCAGATTTTTAAGGGCACTTACCTAGACTTCTTACGGTGGAGGTGTGTTTGATTGACCCCTCTGTCCCCGCATTGCCGCGATCAGCATCATTTTGCTGGTACCCACAGTCTCATCCCTGGCAATTTGTTGATTCAGTGTTTAAATTGGGTAAATGTAGAAACTATCCTGCCATCTGTGGAGCTTGGTGTAGGGAGGCAGGCCCAGCATGCTACTGATGGATAGGTCTGGTTGAGTGAGTTAAACAATGGTAACATAACTTATTTAGCTTGGCAGACCTGTCGTAAGAAGCTAAATTCATACTTATTTCTAAATAAGTAGTTATATCGTTACTAAATTATGAGTTATTTCAGAAAATCTATTCAAGCTGGTTCTGAGTAACCGTGGATCTCATACTAAGCTAATGCCTTTTCAAGGACATTAAGAACGCTGAGCTCGCTCTCTTTGAACTGAGCCGAGTAATTTCCCTGGAACCAGACCGTCCAGAGGTGTTTGAGCAGCGAGCAGAAGTGAGTGCGGTTTTCTTTCTCCCTCTGTCCTTATTGGATTAGTTGAATCTCAGATTTTTTTTCCTATTATTTTATTACTTGTAAATTTTAAAGTTCCCTTATACCTATTGTATTTTCCTCCTCAGTACTTAATGCTTTTAAAAATGGTTGAAATTGCTAGAAAACTATGGGCCAACTGATACTTCTTATTTAACATATGATAATACTAAGTATTAAAATATGCAGTTATGATGTGTACTATTACTATCAGTGTTCATTGCAAAACATATCACACATGACATTTATTGTATCTATACATTCTTTAGCAAGACTTAATATGACAGTGTGGTCAAAATGAAATGTATAACCTTTAGAAGCAGGTAGGGGTGTGTGTGTGTGTGTGTGTGTGTGTGTGTGTGTGTGTGTTTATATAAAATATTCATAAAACATACCTATCTGCATAGACACACAGATCAGGTAAGGCTCACTATAACCAGACCTTGAAGGAACTTCTAACTTGAGCTGGAGACAGATCGGTAATGTGGTGAGAATTCCAGGTAATTCCTGTGAGAGGAGACACCAAGAGGAGGTGCTTCTCTAGGAAAGGCGTGGCCTGTGGCAAAGGCGAGGCCTGCCGGAGTTCCTGGCAAGCTTGGCCAGGATGTTGCGGTGTTCAGTGTTTGCAGAGGCCCCACTGAGGAGGTGACATGAGAGCCCATCAGATCTCACATCCTGGGGGGCAAGGTGGGGAAGGGTGTTCAGATCAGAGAAAGGAATGTGTGCAAAGGCACTCCTTTTAATGTTTTGAAATGAAAGCATTACTGTTTTCATAAAATAATAATAAACTATCAAGGTTTCATGTTGTATTTATTTTACTGCACATTTAGCCATGTTAAATGCTTTAGAGTTTATGTTAATGTATTTAACCTAAATAAAACTTAACTTTTAATCGTCTGATCTGGTGGAATTTCATAGTTGAACTAAAGGGGAAAAAATTACTTCCTTTTCCTCTTTTGGGAGAGAAAACTTAGCAAGTAAAGGAAACATTGTTGTACTAATTTAGTAATTTAAAACTATTTGTGATGTTCTCAAAATTATAGTGTCTTAGATTATAGTTCAGTTTCTTAAAGTGACTTTTATGCTTTATTGGGGATTTGGCTCTCTGAATAAAATTCTTCTTCAATTCATGATATTATAATTCAGTATCTCTGGTTTGTGTTGGACGGTAACCCTGAGGGTTCATTACTGCACAGGAGCCTGGCTGGTGCTTAGTGTGAACGTTTGGTGGCTAATTTGTCATCATCTTCCGGGGGTGCGGGGGGGAGAGGCTGAGGCTTTTATTCTCTGTTATTCTGATATTATGTTAAAATGTTATGATAAAGCATGAATTTAATTTCTGAATTTTCTTAGAAAAATAACTTGTTAGGCAGATTTAAAATTTTTGTATATTTAATAAAAAGCTCATTGTATATCCAAAATGATATTGGTAATTAGAAACATAATTTTCATTTGTCTTAAAAATGCATAGTAATATCCCCCTTTTCCAATGTTATTTGGCAGTAGTATCCCTACATAGTGATTTTTCCAGCTAAATTATAGCATACCATTTATATATGTCAGAGACTATTTTATGAAAAATCTTTCACTTTCATACTTTCTGAAAGTCTATATTTAATTAACATAATTACACATTTTTAGTTACTCAGGTCATTTTTATGCATATTGATGACTGTCCTGGGCTGTCATAATTCAGTTATGTACTTAGGGGTTAATAAACTAGGTGGGGATGTTTTTCATTCCAAAATATAATCCCAGACCATTATGCTTTTTGAATTCTCAGGCATCCATTACATTTCTTGCCTCTTTCTATATCATTCTTGCCACTGGTGACATGCCTGCCTGAATCCTCTCTCTTGCTGATTTTAAGTTCCTGCAGAGTAGGAACCAGGTAGTAAAACTTGATGAAAATGACCTGTATTAGAAGAACAAAATAAACCCTAACTTAAGGACATTTGTTCAGGAGTAAAGGCTTGAGCTTGGTTGCATGAATGCTGGTACCTATTTTGGATTTACTGATGTCCTTTTGGTGTGCTTTTGCATTCTGAACTATCTTCTGTATTGTCGTGTTGCCTGAGCACAACTGATGCTGGATCAAAAGAGCTTTCCCAGCGGGCTTGCAGATGGTTTTTCTCCTGCTTTGCAGATTATGACTGAAGAGTTAAGACTTGTTAACACACAGGGCTTACAAAACACCTGGAATCTTAGAAATTGTCATTTATCACTTACTACCTTAGAGGGCATAGCTGAAGATCATGGAGGGCTCCATCTGTGTCCAACAGTTTCTCTATTTTAATGGTTCAAAGTTTTCTTTCAGATTGATTATGACATGCTAAATTTTGATCTGAAAGAGAAATTACAGGTTGAGGGGGAAAAAAGGTTACATTTCAAGAAAAGCAACATTGGTGATACCCCAGAATGTGAAACAATCACAAGGCAATTGCTGCAGTCATGTACTTCATCAGCCTTCCCTTGGCCAGAGGGACTAGGGGCCCCTCAGCCTGTTGACCTTGAACGTCACTGGTTAGCACGTGGGGTCTAGTCTGCTGAGAGAGTAACACTGAGAGTGGAGTGTGTTGAAGTGTAATTAAAAAGTCAAAAAACATTGGCAGTTTTAGGGTTGATAATTGGAAGTTTTCTCTCCTAATTACATTTTTGGGTTTATAGATTCTGTCCCCTCTGGGACGAATTAATGAAGCAGTGAATGACCTCACTAAAGCTATCCAACTTCAGCCTTCAGCACGGCTGTACAGACACCGGGGGACCCTGTACTTCATATCAGAGGTGAGTAATTTTGCCTAGAAACTCATTTCCTTTCTTGATGATAAAGATTTCACTTTTCCTTCTATTTCAGAAAGCTGCTGTAGATTTGGGTTTGGGGCTGTGTAGTAATATATTTGTGATACAAGACAGTTATCAGAGCGTTTTCTTTAGCTGAAAGTGAAGCCATACAGAAATAATAAGTACCAAGAACACATTATGTTGCTTGAGGTGTTAGCAATAACTAATTCTGGACTTGGGGGAAAGAAGAAAGAGAGAGAGAAACAAAAAATTTGGTTCACAGGTATTACTTCAGCCTTTCTTGGAGATATCAGTGCAGGAAAGCAGGTGTGCCTGTTATCAGTGTGATTGTTAATCTTAGAGATACAATTTGAATTCTTTTGGGTACCACAATCCAAGCACCATAACCTGAATTAATTTGGCTTCCGAGACTGTCTGTAAGTGACCCAAATCTGAGAAGATTATTTCTTATCGGCATAGTGGTATTTATGATTGTCACAGTTATTTTTTGGATTTACAGTAATTTTCATTACAGTTTTCTAATGCAAAAGAAAATGATTTTAAAAA
The DNA here is from genome assembly GCF_001890085.2 of Hipposideros armiger. Lineage (NCBI taxonomy): Eukaryota > Metazoa > Chordata > Mammalia > Chiroptera > Hipposideridae > Hipposideros > Hipposideros armiger. The sequence goes on along the minus strand of NW_017731804.1, from coordinate 336,260 downwards.
TCTCAGCATAACACAGTTTAGGGTTGATCTATGCATGATTATTTTAGAAGTATTCAGTACAGTAAAATGTTAGTACCAGAAAATAATTTCTAAAGTTTCTCTACCAGGTTAGGACTTTAATATCATTTAAAATAGTATTCTTTTTATAGTTGAAACAGTATGCTTAAATTAAACCTTTGTGAATTTGTCTCATCAATTTCCTAAGAAAATCAACTATTTCAACAAGCAGTATAAGCATTCAACTTATAATATTTATGGCCATGAAATGTTTCCTTTAAAGCCAAAAAGGGCACTGAATGAATTGGGCTTTTTTTCTTACCAATCAAAAATAGGAAATGTCCAAATATCTAATGACTACTACTTCATTTTTTTTCCACTCTGCTTTTTGTAGGACTATGCAACAGCCCATGAAGACTTTCAGCAGTCCTTAGAGCTGAACAAAAACCAGCCTATAGCTATGCTATACAAAGGTCTAACTTTCTTTCACAGAGGACTTTTGAAGGTGAAAGTGTTATGCAGTATGTGTACTGTCGCATGATTCTGCTTTTATTTTGCGGGTGGGGAGAATTCAGTAGAATTTAGTTTGGCATGTTTTGAAATGATATCTCAAGTATATCTAATTGGTTTATTTCAGAAGGTAGTTTGAATCAACATATTTATTGAGCTCCTACTATTGGAAGGTACTTGGAGGAGGGCCCATAAGGGGAGAGAATGAAATGTTAATAGGAGAGAAAAACAATGCTTTATGCTCGTAAAAGATACAGTTTACAAAGTTTTTTCCACATAGAATTTATTGTATGGTAAATACACTAAAGAAAGCAACATCAATTTTGCACTAAAGAAAGTAATAGAAACAAAGTGCTTTGGAAACAGAGATAAGAAAGATTCATTTAAACTATGGAGTTAGAGAACGTTCCAGAGAACAGGTGGACATCGTCCTGGGTCTTGCAGGCAGAGTGGGATTAGGTGGGGGAAGAAAGGCACTGCAGGCAGAGAGGACAGCGGGGGTGATAACAGGCAGGGAAATACAGCTGGGTGGTGGAACAGGAAGTCTGGTGTGCGTGTGAGGGAGCTGGGCTGGAACCGTGGTGGAGGGGAGGGCCTAAACTGGCCCCAGTACTCTGCTAAGCATTTG
>NW_017731804.1:329397-334040 GCF_001890085.2 Hipposideros armiger | reverse complement strand
TTTTATTTATTTATTTTTTTTTCAGCTGAGCCATCCTGCTACCTGTTGGCAGCTCAGCGGCTGCTCAGCTCGGGCTGGTCTCGAACCGCTGTTGCTCAGAGCTCAAACTCTTGAGCGAGCTCTTAACCAACTGAGCCACTCGGCCGGCCCTATTATAGATTATTTTATATGTGAAAATTTAATCTACGTTTCATAGACTCTAAAAAAATAACTCCCACCCACTAAAAAACAAACCAAAAAGAAGTTTGCAGACTTTTTTCCATATACCTCATACCCGTTTTGCAAGCGTGTGGAGGGGAGTCCTGGCAAGGTCTGTTCCCCAGGGCTGAGTCGTAGCCGCAGGCTTTGAGAGCTGCCAGATGCACTTCTCTAGGAATTCTGCATCTGCCCTGCACCCCTCTCATCCTCTCCCAGTCGCCATCAAATAAAAAAATTCAAGGCCACAATTCTGTGTTCAGAGTGTACCCCTTGAATATCTCATGGAGGGGAAAAAATCTGAATACAAAAAATACTATTAGTATTAAGAGGTTAAAAGTATTTTTTAAAGTAAACAGATGATTGCACTTTTAACTGTAAAGCCAGGTTTAGGCATGTGGGCAGGGCTGTCTGCATTTTTTCAAAATGAGAACTTTCCAGAAAAGAGCTACAAAAGAGACACTAGCTACAAATTGGATGAGGACTAAAATTCAGTTTGGTTTATTCCACAGTCATACGATGAGATCGTAGAAACGATGCTTTTGTTCCCCAGCGTTAGAAGCCCCTCAGTAAGCCAAGCTTACCAAAATTCTTTGGTCCTTTCCTCTTTCACCATGTTTATGAACACAGCATCAATGTGTGTAATAGATGGGAACTTCTTTTTTGCATTTTTATAGATCTGCTGTCTGAGGAGGTCAGAGAGTGTACGTATTGTCTCATTCGTCCCAACGGCATCCCCATGAAGTATATAGGAGGAGCAGAGGGTGGCCCAGTTACACAGATTGGAAAGCAGTCAGCGGTGAAATGCCTTAAATTAATCAACATAGTTTAGCTGTCGCTATTTCTCTTGTTCACTGTAGACACGAAGTATTAAATGGACCGATGAGTCTGAGCTGTCTTTATGTCCCGAAGGGGTCTCTCCAGGTCAACAGCAATTTAGAAATTAATTAAGTGGGTGATGGCTTATTTGCTTTATGATCTACATTAGAAATATGTTAGGCAATATTACATGACAAATTTCACAGCTGTCCAATTCAGTAGACTTATCAGACATCTTGGATTTTCCTAGGGGAAAAAACCCAGCAAACGTTCTTCTATTGAATTCCCTGTTTTATCTGTGTTGCAAGGACATTACAAAAATGGAGCATTCCAAGCACATTTTCATCACCTTTACTGTGAGAGACCTGAGACTGTTCTAGTTACAGTGAACAGCCGGGGTGGGTGCTGGCCATCCCAAACCAGAAGGAATACGGAGACTTGAAAGGGGTGCTGAGGGCATTGGCTACACAAATGAATTCAGGGCCAGTTCTTATGCTTAGAGATCGATTCATTCAAACGTAGTTTCTGTGTTCCCAATGGCTTAAAATCTTGATTCTGCTATGTCCCCTCTTTGGCAGAATGAGGTAGAGAGCTGTGCAGTGATTAGACAGGAACCCTGAAACCAAAGCCTCTTAAAAGCTGAAGAGAAATCAGACTGAAGAACTGTGCATCCGAGCGAGCTGTAAGTGCCGTGGGCAGCAGGTGTCCCCAGGCATCTCCGCTAGATGTCCACAGGTGCTCCAGACATACTGCACTCAAGCCCCCCCAGCCCACCCACCCTCCCGGTAGCCGTCCTTCCTGCTGTCCTTCTGTTGGTTCGCACTCTCGCCCCCACCCAGGCTCCTCAGCTTCAGAGCCCCCTCTCCCTCATCCCCACCCCAGATAGCCACCAGGCTCTGTCTTAGCCTGCCTTTCCAGATGTCTCCTGAATTGGACCCTTTTCTCTCCTGAGACACTGTCTCCATTTGAGCTTTCATTATCTCTTGTCTGGATACTGCTGTCACCTCCTCCTGGGGCCCCAGTCTCCCCCCTCTCCAGTCTGCCTTCTCTGTTGCCAGCAGTAATCCTCTCTAGAATACATTTAGTGAGGACACACACCTACCGACAGCCCCCAGTCCTCATTGCCTGAGGGCACGGGCCAGACTGTAGAGCATGGCAGACGCCCTTTCCTCTTGGGTCCCAGCTTACGCACTGGTACTACCCCCCAGCTTACACGCTGGCACGGCCCCCCAGCTTACACACTGGCGTGGCCCCCCACCTTCTCCCTCTCTACCACTCCATGCACCCCGCACGCCTGCCGCCCACATTTCCCAACAATCCTGAGCCCCGTGGCCACTAGCCATACCACTTCCTCTGCCCAAGAGGCCCTCTTGCTTTACCCAGTTCCTTCTCGTTCTCCAAGACCCAGCTCAGTTGTCACTTCCTCTCTGAAGCCTGTCCTGGTGTCCCAAGGCTCAGTTAGCTGTTTCTTTCCCTTTATTCCCAAGACTTTTACTCATGTCTCCACTGTAGTTCTTAGTTTGTGTTCTAATAACCTGGTGACATAGCTTTCTAACTAGACTGAGTTCTTAGAGGACAGAGATAATCACCTGCTCATCTTCGTGTCCCCTGTGCCTCACCCTGCCTGGGCACATAGTAGGCGCTCAATACATGTTTGTTGAATTAAAAATATAGTTGTAAATTCTTTTAAAAAATCAAGACTATGCCACAACAGGAAGCCTAGTTAGCAGTGGTGTTTAACATTTCTGAAATATTAAAATTTGTCTGCTCTCATCTAACAAACAGTATATATTCAGTTGGCTTCCTTGACAGTTTGTTGTCCTGTTGATGCCTTTTGAAGCATTTTTAAAAGCCAGCCTCTTTTGCCCTGCTACCAGCCCCCCCTGCCCCCACTCCCGAGAATCAAGATGCAGGGAATGAATGACTTTTTGAAGACTTAGGATTGTACTGCTTTTGCGAACCCATTTTGTGTGGCTACCAAATCATTAAATATTTATTGAGTGCCTACCGTGTGCAAGGCAGGTGACATCTTTAGTGGTTTTCTGCTATGAATTATCAAGTGTGACATGATTATTACAGAAGTTTTAAAGTCTCTCATTAAAGCTGTTAGAGATCATGATACTTTGTTGCTGTTGAGTAAGATATGTCTTTGGGAAATGTGTGAAATGTCTTCATAATTTTTTATAACAGTAAATAATCAAAATGTAGTAAAAAATACATTTGATACCGGCTTAAGCCCAGGGTGCTTGTTCTGAAACAGATCGGTACATTTTATTAACAGTTTTCACAGGGAGAGCCTACCAGTCAGGCGCGCTGTTTCCTCGGGGCTCGTCCCCAGAGCAGAGTGCCGGCAGCCTTCTCACCCCCTTAGCCACAGCCCTGGATTGAGCTGGCAGAAGCCAGGCCCCAAACGTCCCAGCTGTGAGGTTTCTGTTTTATTTTGTTTTACTGTTTTTTTTTTCTCCTGATAGATCATGGGAATCCTTCTGCTAGCCAATCTAGGAGCCTTTTTACTTATTTTACAAAAAATGCCACATTGGGCTTGCTTTTTTCTCTCTTTCATTGGTTCCGTTTCAGTGCTGCCAGTTATGGTCATTTTGAGTTATTTCACACAACTGTAGGCATCCTTGTGTTCCACAGGGCTCTTATTAATTAATGAAATGATATTAATGTGAAGGCGATATCATTAGACCAAAACAGAGAGTGAGAAGCCGTTTTCCCATTTGGAAGGGAGAGGCTCAGGCTCTGCTGTTGTTCATAGCAGTGAGCTTGTTTGCGGCTAAAATTAAACCCTCCTGACTCATAGTTTGTTGTACTTTCCATCTCCTTTTTTAAAGTCCTATTAAAAAGAAAATCACTGAGAGACCATGTATAATATATATTTTAAGTCCTTTAGTGATTTAAGTGAGACTCAATCTTAACAGTTATGCAAATGAAATAATTTTCTATATACTTTTTACAGGAAGCTATTGAATCCTTCAAAGAAGCTTTGAAGCAGAAAGTTGATTTTATTGACGCGTATAAAAGTTTGGGGCAGGCCTATAGGTAAGTAAAGTAATAACAGTTGGGTAGGAGAGAGGATGTAGAATGGGGAAACAAGATAGCCTCATATAACAGTGACACATTTTTTAACCAGAAGAAGCTGTCATTCTGAATCACACAGGCATTTACACACTGTGGAGCTCTTCTCTGGAATGTGGAAGGAACCACGTGTCAGAGGGAATCATCTTGCATATTACTAGATCTTAAAACCACTTCCATGTGGATGTATTGGTCTAGAAAATGTTAGCCCTTCAAGTGTTACCGTTTTGAATAGTGGCATTATAAGCTATTGCGTTATCTAGATGCTGCTGTTTTTTAGGCCACAAATAAGGTTGACACCCACATCACTGATCTGTTTGAGGATTCCTAGAATAACGGAGGCACAGAGGCGTTACGGTCATGATGCTCTTGTCAGGAGTGAGAAGCTGTGCTGTGCCATGGCTTCTGACTCCACACACTGCTTTGGCCAGGAGAGCGATTCTGACTTTGGCTCTGAAAAAAATTGTACGCTCTGACTTATGCAAAAGTACTATAAAAGTTAGAACAGAAAGATGCTAACCGAAATCCCCTTCAAAACTTTGTTAGGT
>NW_017731804.1:322248-325212 GCF_001890085.2 Hipposideros armiger | reverse complement strand
GAGCTCTGAGCTACAGGGCCACCAGTTGGATTCCCACATGAGCCAGTGACACTGAGCCTGAGCTGAGCTGCTGCTGAGCTATCAACAGGTGGCAGGTGGCTCAGCTGGTGTAACAACAAGATTGCCTGTTCGATGGTGGGCTATGCCCACCTGCAACTAAGACTGAACTCTGCACCTTGAGCTGAGCTTCTGCCCGGATGGCTCAGTGGATATAGTGTGCACTCTTAACAATAAGGCTGCTGGTTCGACTCCCGCATGGGATGGTGGCTACGCCCACTTGCAACTGAGATTGTAACATAGCACCTTGAGCTTAGAGGCCACGAGCTGCTGATGGGCAGCCACATGGCGACTGGCACCCTCCACAACTAAGATTGAAGAACAATTTGGCTGGTCCCCCTCCCCAACTCCCCAACACTGCTCCCTCCCCCAATTCCCCAATTTTTTTAAAAAAATAATCAAGGTTAGCAAAATCACATGTGAAAAAAGAAATGTGTGAGAATCAACAGAAACAATAAACAACAGATTGAGACCCTCAAGGACTTCAGATATTGGAATTGTCGAATACAGATTCTAAAATAACTTCAAATGAAATATTTAAAGAAATTGTGAAGAAATCACAAACATGGACAAGGAAATTATGAAAAATGACCAGGCAGATTATAAAAATAATTGGAAGCTTTAGGAATAGAATAAATAATCATTGAAACAAAGAATCAGTATGTAAGCTAAACAGCAGATTAGACAAACATAGCTGAGCAAAAATTGCAGAATTGGTAAATGGAGCATTAGGAATTCTCCAGAATGTAGCGAAGAGAGTCAAGGAGTTAAATAGAAAATATGAAAGACAGAAGATGTGGAAGATGTAAGAAAGTCTAGCATATGTCTCATTGAAATCTCAGAAGGAGAGAATTAGGAGAGGCAGTTTTTGAAGAAATAATGGCTAAGAATTTCCCAGAAGTGAGGAAACACAAACCCACAGATATTTTAAAAATCAGGGTAATGAAAAAAAATCCATATCCAGACATATTGGAGGTAACTGGAGAACACTGAAGATAGGGAGGAAAACCTTAAAAACAGGAAAGTTATGTCACTTACTTGGGGTGAATAACTGGACTAACTATAAACCTCTCAAAATCAACAAGGACTGCTTGAAGATAATGGGGTAATATTTTCAAAGTGCTGAAAGAAAATAACTTTCAACCTAGAATTCTATACCCAGCAAAAAACTGTCTTTTAAATAAACACTAAGTGGGCCGGCCGAGTGGCACGATGGTTAAGAACTGGCTTGGGATGCCAGAGGGCCCCGGGTCNTCACTGGCCCTCATATGTGGGATCCGAACCTGGGTCCTCTGGCATCCCAAGCCAGTTCTTAACCATCGTGCCACTCGGCCGACCCAAGAACTTATTTCTTTGATGCACTACTTAGAGAAGCTCTCTTATCCTGACTCAGAGCAAGTGTGTTTGGATTCGTTTCCGATTTAAGGGTTGATATTTATCCTTCCTGTCCCACGGAGTAGTTGGGAATATAAGTTGAGAGCAGATCTGAAAGCACCTAGTAAAGTAATGAAGTGCTGTGTAAATGTAAGCAGGTATTACATTTTTTAAAGCTTATTTATAGAAAATGGACAGGGGATATTTTGAAGGTACTTCTATTATTTGTAAAAATTTTAATATATAAAAGAAGGTTGGTCAGTAATAACCATTTCCACTCTAAAGTGGAAAAAACTTCTTTTTTCAGAATTTTAAATGATACAACAATATACTAGACCTTAAGTAAAGTAGCTTCAATGACAGAAAAATACACAATATTAAGCCTATAAATTTGATTCAGAATTGCTAACTCTCTGTATGATGATAGCCTGCATACTTTTTTTTCCAAAGGAGAAACATATGTTTCTATCCAAATACTAAAATGTATACACAGTGTTTTAGGGGTTGGAGCTCATGATGAATTAGGGAAAGGGATTTGAATAAGCTATAAATTAATTTTCCCCAAAGAATTTCCAGAACTCCGTGGTTAACCTATAATCCAGTAAGATTTAGAAAAAGTAAATGAGATGTGATGTGTCAAAGGCTACAAGCTGTAAAGTGGTAAAATTAACAAGGGAATGCCCACATCAAGGCTGGACCTTAATTCGGAGGCTAACTTCCTGTGTGTGTCTGCTAAGTGCCTGCCTGTGCTGTGTTCATAACCATTGTTAAAACCCCTAGGGAACTGGGCAATTTTGAGGCAGCCACTGAGAGCTTTCAGAAGGCCCTGCTGCTGAACCAGAACCACGTCCAGACCCTCCAGCTGCGCGGGATGATGCTCTATCACCACGGCAGCTTACAGGAAGCCCTGAAGAACTTCAAGGTGAGTCCCCCACATCTCACTGTCGCTCACTTCTCGGGTTATTCTTCAGCGAGGTCAGTGCGATGAATGGGGCAGGGTGGCATCAAAAAGAGAGAAGAACCACTGCCTTGTCCTGCAGACTAAGTAACAGAGCACATGTTTGGTGTGATTTAATCCATAGGGAAAACCTCTCTATTCCCAGGCTGAGGAATAAAGCACTTGAACATTTTCTTGAACTGTGTTAATATTAATACGGCTTTTTCTCCTTTGATGCCTCAGCGGTGTCTGCAGCTAGAGCCATATAACGAGGTGTGCCAGTATATGAAAGGACTCAGCCATGTTGCAATGGGACAGTTTTATGAAGGGATAAAAGCACAGACTAAGGTTATGCTGAATGACCCTCTCCCAGGTCAGAAGGCCAGCCCAGAGTATCTAAAAGTGAAATATCTCCGAGGTAAGTCAGAAAACTGCAGCACCGTTGACATTTAATGCTTGAAGCTATAGAAATCCTGTTGCTTGTCTCTCGGATGTCTTTATGTCACAGAAGCTCAGTGACTTGCCCGCAGCCACCCCTTGCTGGTGGTGGGATCTGTTTTAGGTGGAGCTTATGTCTGCCAAACCCCTGGTCTGTG
>NW_017731804.1:312783-319467 GCF_001890085.2 Hipposideros armiger | reverse complement strand
TTGTCTCCCTGCTGAGGCATGGGGAAGGACTTGGACCTCCAGGCACTTCAGCAGGAGGCAAAACTGGGAGGGCATGACTTTGGGGGTGTCTGCTCTGGGATATTCTAATTTCAGTGGGGCCATCGTAACTGTAATGTGTCCCCCGTCTTGTTAAATTACCAATACTTGTGATTTTTTTATGCAGCTGACCTTTGAACAACACAGCTTTGAACTGTGCAGGTCCACTTACATGTGGGTTCTTTTCAATAAATATATTGGAAAGTTTTCTGGAAATTTCCTTACTGCTGTGACACAATCACGTTGATTACACTAGGCTGCCGTAAAACAACCACACTGCTGCTTCTTCGTTACCAACGCATGAATCCTCGTACCTGTAAATAAATACGAATTTCTTTTTCACAATAGCTTCTCGTTTTTGGTATCTAGTGTTAGTAGCGTGTATAACATCTACAAGACAATATTTATGGAGGTGCTGACAGACGATTTGTCTTGTAAACAGATGATAAATACACACAGTCCTGTAAATGTATTTTCTTTTCCTGATGATTTCCTTAATAACATTTTCTTTTCTCCAGCTTACTTTATTGTAAGAGTGCAGCTTATAATACATACAACATACAAACTGTGTGAATCGACTTTATGTTATCGATAAGGCTTTTGGTCAACAGTAGGCTATTATTAGCAGTTACTTTCGGGGGGACTCAAAAGCTATACTCATAGCTCCGACTGTGCGGGTGTCGGTGCCCCTCAATCTGCGTTGTTCAGGGTCAGCTGTGATGACTGTGGTGTTATCACTGAACTGGGTGAGAATCAGCCCCTGTCAAGTGTACTAACAATCTCCATTTCTCAACCCTTCCTCTCAGCCATGGGCCTGGCGGCGCTAGAAGTCATGCAAGCCGTCCAGCGCACGTGGACCAACGCCAAGGTCCGCATGAATGGGAAGACGCGGCTGATGCAGTGGAGGGACATGTTCGACCTCGCAGTGAAGTGGAGACGGTAACTGCGTTAAGGGAGAGTAAACTGCAAGTCCAGTCATTGCCAAGTAATGCAGGTCTCCTCCAGTTGGCGGGCTTTGAATCCTGTGTTATTTACTACCAGTAGGCCTTATCAATTGTTTTCCTGTCTAACATTTTTCAGAAGTTTCTGACATCGTTACTCTTTGAAATATACCCAACTAATATTTTTGAATAAGGAATTGATGGTTATGCTTCCAAGCACATTTGTAATGAAGTTTTAGAAAGCGCAGTCCAATTGAAAGAGCATGCGTGAACGTCTGTGTACATCCCTTTTTAGTTGCAGTGTGTGTCTGGCCGACCAGCCACAGTTTAGAGGGGGCAGCGTTGATTCATTTTCATGAGGAAACTGCTCACCTGGTAAACCTGCGCTGGCTTCTTCCACGGCCCAGTCGGGACATCTGTGTGGACTTTGTGGGTTTGGGTTTCCTCTTTGCAGATGTAATGGTCTGAGCAGTTGCTTTCTTCCCATTTTTGCCAAGACTCCTACAGGTTTTGTTTTTAATGCTGTGAACATTTCTCGGTTGTTTAAGACTGTCACCTTTAATGAGTTGTGCTTCATAGGATCGCCGACCCCGACCAGCCAGTGCTCTGGTTAGACCAGATGCCGGCACGAAGCCTTAGCAGAGGTTTTAACAACCACATCAACCTAATCAGGTATGAGCCCTCCGTGCATCTTTCCTGTTCTCATCAGAGCTTTTCCTAAATAGACAGGTCATGAGACATGAGCAACCCAGTGCTGCTTTCCTGGTGACTTTCTGACGAGGGCCTACACAGGTTAGCTGTGGACCTGCAGCGTCCCACCTGGCTCAGCTGTAGAAAGAAATACAGAACCTGCCAGGCTCAAGCGAGGGGTGGACTGCCAGAGTCCTGCATAGGATGTCGACCTTTAACGGCCCTGCAGCATCACAGAAAGTAATTATATAGAGAACGTTACATTTACCAATTTACCATATATCCTGATGACATTGCTTGGCTGGATCAGTAACACCATCTGGTCCCTAAGCTTCCCGCCTGGGGAGCAGAGACCGCCAGGTTAACTGGAGGGCTTTTCTTTCGTCCAGAGACTCTGCAAGTTAGGGACGTGGGTGAAGTGCTCTGCTCTTTACCCCTCCCATCATGTACTTAGCCGCCCTCTAATAAATGATGAACAAATATGAAAGAATATCAGCTTCAAAGGGACCCACTGAATTTAATTTTACATAAGATTTGCACGTGTGCTAGTTATGTCACATCTAAAATGCTTCTAATTCCAGAAACCCGAATCAAGACAGTATTACTCTATATACATGTACACCTTTGACATTTAAGTTTAATGGAAATGTCACTTATACACTTATTTTTTTTAATTTCTAGAAAATAAATTTCCCTGTGACTTGTACACTTCTGTTTCTCCTGGAATAATTTGTGACATTTATAGATAGACTCAAGTACCTGTAGTTGAAGGCCAGGGTCAGTGCTACATGGTGGTGATAAAGAAGTGTCAGTAAGTGCCGGCCTTAGAAAGCTGTCAGCTTAGCGCAGAAGACGGACCAGTGAACGACTCGGCGTGTTAGGATTTGGTGACCATGTGTGCAGGATGCCAGGGCAAGGCGGAAAAGGAGCTGCCTGAGCTGTTTGGGAAGGTGGAAAGCAGAGAGGGGGGGAGGCATGGCCCACAAGTGAGTCAGCCTGGTCAGAAAGGGACAACTAATTCCTGGTGACTAGTGTGCAGTTAAGGGGTACCAGCAACCAAGGCTCGAAAGGCAGGCAGAGAACAAAATACAAGTAACTTTTTTTTGTTCCGAAAGTATAACTAAATTTCTAGTCCATGATAAGGCATTTTTTGTTTTCTGAGGATGCTGGTAAGCTATTCAGAGACTGTAAAGAGAGGAGTGACATGAGCACATTTGCACGATCAGGTGACCACTTTGGCTGCAGGTTGCAGAGCAGGTTAGAGAAGGCAGTGACCTTGATGACAAAGGAAGTGGTTAGAGAGTTGTGTCGTAATTGAGGTGAAAAAGTAGCAAGGTCTGGAAAGCTCTGTGGGCGTGAGTTGGAGGAAGGGACGAAATGGCTACTGAGAAGGCAGAATGAGCAGCGCTGGTAGGTTAGACACTGGAGAGCATGGAGCCACAGGGAACCGTCCTGTCTCCGGTTCGTGAGTGTCCCAATAGGACAGGCAGCAATGGGACAAAAAGTGGGCAGATGCGTTTGGGGGTGCTGCTAGGAGAGTGAGCAGGAGTGGTTTCCATTTGACAGTTATGAACTTGAGGTTTGGGGGTAGTCCAGGGAGCAGTTGGACGTGAACATCAGCTTGTTGGCTGTATGTGGACTTCTGGAAGAGTAGGCATAGAAGCCTGAGGAAGATGATATTTAGGGTGGGTAGGGGAGATGCAAACTGCTGGTCAGCTAGACAGAAGGAATGAGGATTAGCAGAGAATGCTGTCAGGAGAACCAGGGGAGAGGGGAAGTCACGTTGCCGAAAAAGCGAAGGGATCCACCCATAGGAGGGAACTGGCATCATCGTCTGAGCCTTGCATGAGTGCTTGAGGCCTTTTGGCCCCGTGTGGCATCTCCGGGGCTGAGTGGGCCTTTCCCACCAGATAAGTGCCAGGGGCAAATGAGCCCTCTTGCCATGATAGTTCTCTGTTCATTGGTTGCAAACAGGTGAATTTCCCAAACTTTCTTGCTCTGTTATTCTCAGTCTCTTACTGTTCCTTTGAGTTTACTTGGAAATCAGGTGTTGTTCGGAATGCGCTCCTTTGCAAAGACTATTTCTGTTTTCTTACAGGGGTCAAGTCATTAACATGAGGTACCTCGAATATTTTGAGAAAATTCTTCATTTTATTAAAGACAGAATTCTTGTTTATCATGGGTAAGACTTTAATTTTCTTTTTCATTTTAGTGGGTGGATTTCACATCTTATATGTTAGTTATAATTATGAAACTTGAAAACCAAGCCTCTATAAAACAAAGTACAGTAAAACCTTGGATTGTGAGTAACTTGTTCTGCTAGTGTTCTGCAAGATGAGCAATCATTTCTAATGAATTTTAACATGATAAACGAGCGATGTCTTGCAATACGAGTAGTATGTAACACTGAACATCCCATGATCACAATTGAGCCAATGGTTCTTCTCTCTTTCTCTCTGCGGGATTGTGGGTGATCGTCTCCCATGCTCGGATACTCTGTCTCAGGCCACGGTGTTTGGCAGGAATCAGTGATTTTTCAGAATGTTGGAAGGTGCCCACAACTGGCACTAGTGTATTTTTTGGCACTTCAAAAGCACCTATGGACAGTCCTTTGCTTTTCCATACAAGAGTAAGCTTAGGAATGCTTTGCTTCATTCTAGGTCAGGCTGCCTGCAGATATAGACCCTTTCCTCTGCTGCCTTATTGCCAGTTACATTTAATACAGTACAGGACAAGGGTTTATTAATACTGTACTGTAGTCAACACCCATGCGAGTGTATGCCATGGCCCCCATGAAGAAAAAGGTTGAAAAGAAAGGCGGTAAGAAGAAGGAGATGATTACAGTGGAAGTTAAGAAGGAAATCATCGAGAAGTATGAATGATGTATGTGAGTGGCCGAAATTGCAGGATTTTATAAGAAGTCTACGTCAACCATTTGCACAATATTAAAGAAGAAAGAATAAATAAGGGGGCTAGATGCAGCAAAAGGGGTCACGAGAATATCAAAGTAATGGCCACATGTTCTGGAAGATGTAGAAAAGTTGCTTCTGGTTTGGATAAATTAGAAGCAACTAGCAGGTGATACCGTGACCGACAACATTATCTGTGAGAAGGCAAAGGCCTTGTACACCGACCTCGTAAGTAAACTGCCAGGTAAGTCAACAGAAAACGAAGAAGGCTTCAAGGCAAGCAGGGGATGGTGTGATAACTTTAAGAGGAGANCTGGAGAAGTTCATAAGCAATGGCTGGGGTGCCTTCTGAGCCGCAAACTAGTTATCAGTGTTACCTACAAGCATGTGATAGGCGTGTACACACTCCTGTAAAGACCCTTCTTTTCATTTGTGTGTGGTTGGGTGCAAAGCACTGGCGAGACAATTGTGTGGTCATAGGTTTCTTGATTAGTTTTGCAGTGGAGGAGGTGACTGCTTCAGGTGAGAGTGGATTACCTGATATCTGTTGTAAAAGCCCTTACGGTTCTTTCAGAGACGTGCTACATCAGAATTTTGAGAGTTACAAGCCTGAGGTACAAGACCTGATTTGTGTGGCAGATCGTTTGGGATCACTGATGCAATATGAAACACCTGGTTTCCTGCCAAACAAGAGAATACACAGAGGTATTTTGGCACTATTTTTGACAAAAGGGCAAGGAGCTAAACTGTGTTGTACTTTTTAAAAAAATCGTGTATTGTGCTTACTCAGAATTTCCATGTGATCATAGCAAAGGTATCACTTCATTCATCTGAATTTGGAGAGAAGATGGCCTCCTGCCTTGGCTCGTGTGCGGCTGCCGTGCTGTACATAGATGTAGAATGTAGGTTTGAGGTCATGACCGCAGACCAGGCAGCTCACACAAGGACTTGTCTCCCTGCTGAGGCATGGGGAAGGACTTGGACCTCCAGGCACTTCAGCAGGAGGCAAAACTGGGAGGGCATGACTTTGGGGGTGTCTGCTCTGGGATATTCTAATTTCAGTGGGGCCATCGTAACTGTAATGTGTCCCCCGTCTTGTTAAATTACCAATACTTGTGATTTTTTTATGCAGCTGACCTTTGAACAACACAGCTTTGAACTGTGCAGGTCCACTTACATGTGGGTTCTTTTCAATAAATATATTGGAAAGTTTTCTGGAAATTTCCTTACTGCTGTGACACAATCACGTTGATTACACTAGGCTGCCGTAAAACAACCACACCGCTGCTTCTTCGTTACCAACGCATGAATCCTCGTACCTGTAAATAAATACGAATTTCTTTTTCACAATAGCTTCTCGTTTTTGGTATCTAGTGTTAGTAGCGTGTATAACATCTACAAGACAATATTTATGGAGGTGCTGACAGACGATTTGTCTTGTAAACAGATGATAAATACACACAGTCCTGTAAATGTATTTTCTTTTCCTGATGATTTCCTTAATAACATTTTCTTTTCTCCAGCTTACTTTATTGTAAGAGTGCAGCTTACAATACATACAACATACAAACTGTGTGAATCGACTTTATGTTATCGATAAGGCTTTTGGTCAACAGTAGGCTATTATTAGCAGTTACTTTTGGGGGGACTCAAAAGCTATACTCATAGCTCCGACTGTGCGGGTGTCGGTGCCCCTCACCCTGCGTTGTTCAGGGTCAGCTGTGATGACTGCGGTGTTATCACTGAACTGGGTGAGAATCAGCCCCTGTCAAGTGTACTAACAATCTCCATTTTTCAACCCTTCCTCTCAGCCATGGGCCTGGCGGCGCTAGAAGTCATGCAAGCCGTCCAGCGCACGTGGACCAACGCCAAGGTCCGCATGAATGGGAAGACGCGGCTGATGCAGTGGAGGGACATGTTCGACCTCGCAGTGAAGTGGAGACGGTAACTGCGTTAAGGGAGAGTAAACTGCAAGTCCAGTCATTGCCAAGTAATGCAGGTCTCCTCCAGTTGGCGGGCTTTGAATCCTGTGTTATTTACTACCAGTAGGCCTTATCAATTGTTTTCCTGTCTAACATTTTTCAGAA